>NC_141873.1:391835208-392138238 GCF_056163025.1 Triticum urartu | reverse complement strand
CCGCGGCTTCTCGAGGAGTGAAGTTGCTTGGATCATGTGGATAGAAACCTTATTCAATGATTCTCCAAAGGTTAGTGTTCACATGATTTAAATGACGTTTAAAGCGGTAAACCCAAGAATCAAAATCCTCATTTTTCACAATCTTAGGGGGAGGACCGGCATGATTCAAATGAGTGGAAGGAACCGGTCCACCATAAACAAGTGGTGGTTCCACATGGGCAAAGATGCCGGTGCCATTCTTGCCACTAGAAGAAGGAGCCTTTTCACTACTAGCTTCCCCCTTGTCGGGGATAGCATCCGACACCTTGTTGGCGGGATCACCCACTTTCAACGGTGCGGTGGATAGTTTAAGCCCCTCAAGAAATTTAGTAAACATGCTTTCAACTTCGGTCGTCATGGAGGTTTTCAATGTCTCCAAGGCCACATTGAACTCCTCACGAGAGACTGAAGTTCCCCCATCTCCCGTAGACGAGATCGGATTCACACCGCAGTGTTCCTCCACACCGTCTACGATATCAACCATACTCTTTGGACGGTAAAGTCCTTAATAAAGAGACGAGGCTCTGATACCAATTGAAAGGATCGATATGGTTGACTAGAGGGGGGGTGAATAGGCAACTACCAATTTTTAGCTTTTCTTTACCAAATTAAACTTTGCATCAAAGTAGGTTGTCTAGATGTGCAACTAGGTGAGCAACCTATATGATGCAATAACAACAAGCATACAAGCAAGCCACTAGGGTAAAGGTAAGAGATAACCAAGAGTGGATCCGGTGGAGACGAGGATGTGTTACCGAAGTTCCTTCCTTTTGAGGGGAAGTACGTCTCCGTTGGAGCGGTGTGGAGGCACAATGCTCCCCAAGAAGCCACTAGGGCCACCGTATTCTCCTCACGCCCTCACACAATGCGAGATGCCGTGATTCCACTATTGGTGCCCTTGAAGGCGGCGACCGAACCTTTACAAACAAGGTTGGGGCAATCTCCAAAACTTAATCGGAGGCTCCCAACAAGACCACGAAGCTTCACCACAATGGAATATGGCTCCGAGGTGACCTCAACCGTCTAGGGTGCTCAAACACCCAAGAGTAACAAGATCCGCTAGGGATGAGTGGGGGAATCGAAAATCCCTTGGTGGAAGTGTAGATCGGGGCCTTCTCAACCACTCCCGAGCAAATCAACAAATTTGATTGGCTAGAGAGATAGATCAGGCGGAAATGAAGCTTGGAGTATTTAATGGAGCCTGAGCAATAAATGGAGCTTGTGGGAGGAAGAAGTAGGTGAGAAGGAAGAAGGGGACTCCCTTTTATAGTGGGGGCAACAATCCCGTTGCCCCCCACCAACCAGCCCCGCACAGGGCGGTACTACCGCTGAGGGGGCGGTACTACCGCCAGGACAGTGGTACTGCCGCCCCAGCCAGCAGTACTGCCGCGCTGAGGAGACTAGTAGGGAACAGATCCAACTGCGGTACTACCGCGGTGGTAGGGCGGTACTACCGCTCCAAGAACGGTACTACCGCCACTACAACCGTGACTAGTGCCGCAAAACCCGACACGAGAAAAGACCTCTCGAATCGAGGCGGTAGGAGCCAGACTGCCCAACGGTACTACGGCAGTGGGGTCAAGGGCGGGAGTACTGCTATGGAGCGGTACTGCCGCTTGTGACCCTTCGGCCGTAGTACCGCGGGCAGTGCGGTACTACCGTTGGAGTGAGAGAGAGAGGGAGAAGGGATCTCTCAAAGAAACTGAGGACCAGGCGGAGGTGCCAGGCCCCCAGCGGTACTACTGCTGTGGAGCCACGGCGGTACTGCCGCTTGTGGATTCTCAGCGGTACTACCGCTAGGTGCGTGGTACTGCCGCTTAGACCCAGACAGAACAAGGAAGAGAGGAGAGATCTCTTCAATGAACAGGAAATGCTCGGAGGGTGAGAAGCTGATGTGTACGTGATGATTCCACCCATGCAAAACCCCAGCGGACCCCCTCTTGATAGTACGGTGCCCTCTACGCAACTAGTCCACCGAGAATGAAATGAAAGAGCTACACCGTCTTGAAATACACTCCGAGGGGAAGAAAGCGTCTCGTGCCAGGGGAGAATCTGTGCATAATTCAAAGCACAAGATTAGTTCGCAAACATGTTGTCATCAATCACCAAAACTACCTTGAGAGAGATATGCCGTAACAGAGATCACTTCAACCATTCAAAGCAGGGCATTGGCAGAGTTTATTGCGGAATGGACGCCAACCCCTGATGAGGAAGCAACAGAAATAGCTCTCCCGGCAAGGAATCACCCCAAGAATGGATTATGTAATTTGATGGTGCTTTTTCCCTACAAGGTGCGGGAGCTGGCGTGCTTCTTGTTGCCCCCTCCGGGGAGCACCTGAAGTACGTCATTCAAAGCACTTTGTACGGGAAGAAGCCACCAATAATACAGCTTAGTATGAAGGGCTCCTTGCCTGGCTCAGGATTGCAGCAGAATTGGGAATCAATAAGCTGATCATTCGAGGAGATTCACAATTAGCGGTCAGACAAGTCAACAAGGATTACCAAAGCCCATTGATGGAAGCATACGTTGAGGAAGTAAGGAGGTTAGAGGAGCGCTTTGATGGGTTGCAAACAGAGCACGTACCCCGTGCGGAAAACAACATAGCTGATCACCAGTCAAAGTGTGCTGCGCAGAAGCTTTCTGTGGTTCCAGGAAGTTTTGTTCTCCACCTCTTTCAACCCTTCGTATCATCAACCTCAATGGACCGGTAAAGGAGGAAGTGGGACTACAGTAAGCCTCTCCCGATTGAGCCATCCGCTCCCGGCAGAGCCCCTGCCATAAACAACTCCTCACAGCCTGCCGGACCACCCCCTCCAGCCGGGCCTATGGACCCCACGAACAAGGCCGGTGCTCCTGCAGCCGGGGAGGTGCCGCTAGTCCTCGTTGCCGAGCCACAGGCTCCAACTTGGGCAAGGCACATCATCCGCTTCCTCCAAATCAGAGAACTCCCCGGCGACCCAGATGAAGCTGAGAAAGTAGCCCGGAGGGCCAGTATGTATCAGTTTGTCGATGACACTCTCTACAGAAGAAGGCCCAACGGTGTGAAATTGAAGTGTGTCTGCCGGGAGGACGGAAAGGAACTGCTGGCTGAGATTCACAAAGGAATGTGCGGATCACACATTGGATCAAGGGCATTAGTTGGGAAAGCATTCTGGCAAGGCTTATATTGGCCCACAGCCCTCCAAGATGCAGTTGAGCTCGTCACGACATGTGAAGCCTATCAGTTCCATTCCAAGAAAACACACCTGCCTGCCCAAGAACTTTAGACAATCCCTTTGTCATGGCCATTTTTGGACTGGGGGCTCGATATCCTCGGCCCCTTCCCCGAGCAATCGGGGGCTTTGAATTCTTGTTTGTTGCCATCGACAAGTTTACAAAGTGGCCGGAAGTGACTGCCGTGAAGAAGGTGACTGCTCAGTCAGCTATCAAGTTCTTGAAAGAATTGGTGTGTCATTTCGGAGTTCCGACAAGGATCATCATTGACAACAGCACCCAATTCACGAGCCACGCCTTCATGCAATATGTTCAAACCCTCAGATGCAAGATCTCATTTGCCTCTGTGGCACATCCCCGGAGCAATGCACAAGCTGAGAAGGCGAACACTAAAGTGCTTCATGGACTCACGACAAGGACTTTCGATATGCTACAGAAGCACGACAGACGCTGGATCGAGGAGCTGCCGGTAGTTCTCTGGTTCCTCAGAACGACACCTAATCGAGCTACCGGGCAGACTCCCTTCTCCCTGGTCTACGGGGCAGAAGCAGTTATCCCCACAAAACTCATTTACGGGTCTCCTCGGGTACTTCCCTACAATGAAGTAGCGCAATATCAGCACCGGCGTGACGACGTTGTGCTACTCGAGGAGAACCATCTCCGGGCTGCTACGCGTGCTGCACGCTATCAGCAAGCCCTGCGTCGCTATCACAGCCGCAGGGTTCGTGCCCGGTGTTTTGACAAAGGTGACCTTGTCCTTAGGCGCGTTCAGTCCGCGAAGGGTACACACAAGTTATCACCGAAGTGGGAAGGCCCTTACCGAGTAGTACGAGTCTCCAGACCCGACACAGTCCGTCTAGAGACCGAAGATGGCATGCTGTTCCAAAACTCATGGAACATTGAGCATCTCCGTAAGTTCTACCCGTAAGGCGCAGAGGCTGCCGGGCCCTGCCCGGCAGCCACCCATTGTACATGGCATTGCCGAAGTTGCATGTAACCCCTTGTACAGGCCGGGGCGATGACCATGTGCAAGAGAAAATAAATAAGCGCTATAGGGGCCCCAACTAAGATTGCATGCATGCACAAGCACACCCAGATCATTGCATAAGCATTTCCTGAGCATTTGCGTATGCATATAGATAGGATTGCATCCTGCTTTCATTCTCAACTGCATGAAGTTAGAGGTTCTTGTTGTGAACCTGACTTCGACAAAGGACTTGGAGATTGCACGGCACGGCGATCCCCGGCAAGCCAAACAGATGAGTTCACCTCTTGTCCATCAGTATTCTGTAAAGCTACAACTTTGCATGAGAAAACCTCGCCGCCCTCTTTGAAACTTAGGTGCTCCCATCCAGGACTCGAACGTTGCTTCGGTCAGGGTGGTCGCAGTGGCCTTTGGGAAAAAGGAGTTGGCGGGGGGCTGGCCCCTCTGTCTGTTCCCCGGCAGACGAAGTTCTCCGGCAGACAAAGAGGGTGCCGGCAGGATATCTTGTCGGGAAAAACTCGTTTATTCTATTAAAGAGGCACTTTGCCTCTGCATGGACATACACATGCACAAGTTCCCGATGAGATACATCTTTTTCATTCATATCCAGTTGCAAGTACAAGCATTACAGAATACAAAGATGGACTCGAGAGATTACATTATTTGAATTAAAATTTGGCGATTGTTGGCAGATTTGAGATTAAAAAGATAAAAACCCTATAACCCCACTTTTCCTTTCTCTGCTCCTTTTCCCAGGATGCTTAGACCCGAGGGGAAGGAGAATAAAAGAAGAGATTGAGGGAGGGCAACGACGAGGGACCAGCGGAGCAGTTATCTGCCACGGTCTGCGGGTGACGCACACCCAGGAGCTGCGCAAGGTGACGAGCAAGGCCTGTCACCCCTCCCCGGATGGAAAGAGGAGAGGAGGAAAAGGGGGAAGGGAGAGACGGTAGCGGCATCACCCACAACGGGTATACGCCGCTACCATCGCTCCAGCCGACCGGAAGGTGTGCCTCTCATCGACAATGACCCCAAGTCCTCCGGGAGGGGCAATGCTGGGATTACCAGTGATCTCCATCTCCGCTTCTGGGCCAAGCTTCAAAGAAACCAAGAGGTTCACCACACCTAGGACCAAGCACACTCCTTGAGCGTCAGCACCAGCATGAGGCAGCAATTGCTCCGAGCAGAAGCCCGGGGGCTAGCCCCGGGCCTTTCCCTTCAGCATTACCAAAAGAAGCAGAAAACCAGGAGAAGAGGAGGAAGAATGCAGGGATGAGTGACTCCGCCCTCCTCCGCTCCTCCCCTTTTATAGGCCGGGCGGGGAAGGGCGGCTGCTCCGTCAACAGGCAACCACCGCCCTCCCCCGCCAATTCAAGGCAGGTGGGCCCTCTCCAAGATGCTCTTCCGCACTCCGCGCCTCCCTTACCTACCCCGTGCTATGCATGCGGCATACGTGGCTAAGGATAAGAGCGCGATGTGGGAAGAGTAATTTGGCGGTTTCTACCCCGTGCGTTAAAGTCATTCACGGGCCATCACTGTCGTGGCCCCACCACTATTGGCTTTACACCACGCGCGGGGGAATCGGAAACCGCCCCAAGATCAAGAATAATGAAGCAGCAATGGAAAACTTCAAAGGGGCCAACCCCTTCAGCATCCCTACCTATGCACTTATTAGGCCCTACCCCGCCGATGCTCCGCAACATGATCGGGGCAGGCCCAGGGGCTTCTGTCGGTGCAACATACCTCGGGTAAGTTGCCCAACTATGCACATGCACAAGATCAAGATTGAAGCACCAGCTTGAACCAGAGGTCGAAAATCCAAGAGACTTGAAGAACCAACATGTAGCTCAGAGAGATCAGGATCGAGCCAAGGGAACAAGATATCGGCAAGAGAAGGGCCTCCCTCGCCGGGCAGGCGAGCCCGGCAAGGGGCCAGGCCACCACCTGAAGCAAGCAACCAAGACTCCCCGGCAGTGCCTGCCGGGGCTTGCGGGGCCTGAACCACCCCACCAACCGTGTGAATATGGCCCACGTCATCAATCAGTGCGGTGTCAAGCCGCAAAGTGATTAAGTGGCAGCATATGCCACATGGCAGCCATCTCCTACAGAAGAAACCCACAGGTGACACCCGTCCAGCAAGGTGTCAAGAGAATAGATGCGGAATTGGCGAGATAAGCCCGGCAGGCCTTGACGGGCAGCTAGTGATGTGACACTGAGCGGTGCATTTAATGCGCCTTGCCAACCCGCGGAGTTAGGTATGATGGCACTATTTTCTATCATATCGGTGGGTAATGACTGTTTTGCCACTTTGGTAACCCCTTAATCTATAAAAGGAGGCCCATGGCAATCATAGGAGGGGGTTAGAGGGTTGGAAACTTGACAAACCCAAGCCACCATATACTTGTGGTCATCGTAGCCCCGAGGCAGGCCTTGCCGGGCAAGTGTACCACACGCCACCACATTCATTTCCAACATCAATCCACTAAAGCAGGAGTAGGGTCTTACGCCTCGCGGTGGCCTGAACCTGGGTAAATTGCTTGTGTGCTCTCTGTCATGCTGCCACGCGCTGGTTTGCTCTTTGTGCAACGCGACGTCCCCCGCCGAACCAGCAAGGGGTCGCCCGGTCCCATAGGTGGCCGCGGATACCCCGCGACAAGACGCCTCCAGCTTATGGCTACTCATTGGTAACCTTTTTTAACTTGGCATCCACCAAATTAGAGGATGCGGTACTTGATGCAGACACTCACATTGGTCGCGTAGCACGGCAAAGTGAGGTGTCAAATAACAGGCCTACAATATACTTACTAGATTGTGAAGGTTCACAGGCTAGTCAACATTCACATTAAACTAAGCTTCAGAAGATACGGTATGCATACTAACATTCAAAAGAACAAAAGTTCAACATGTTTATGCATCTCAATGATTCACCATACTATAACCAATACAAAGTTGTGAGAAGGTGTGGAAATAAATAAAATCGATCGATGCTTCTCTGAGCAAAGGGCCTCCCTGTGCATGCATTAATTTCCTGGGCATGCTTGTTTCTTCTCAATATTGCGAGCACTTTGAGCATGTTGGCAAATCCACTGCTAGCTGGCTGCCTCATCTTGCAATTGATGTCGACACATTTGCAGCAAACACATGAGGCAATAGAGATGACTCAACATCAGTCAATATTGTGCAGTTCCCCTGAAATCATCTTCATTGTCCTGAATCTGAAAAGATAGGAAAACAATAGCTATACTTAATTGGTGTTGCAAAATAGTAGCACATATCAATAGCTCGGCATGACAAAACACGATCAACTGGACGAAGGGGATACTGGCCTGCCTGAGGAAGATTATATATAATTTCATAAGTCCTTAGTTGATTTCCACCTCCGGTTGCACTACTTGTTTTCTCCTCCACACATGACAGGATCGTTCCACACTGCAATCAGCAAGTCAACGTACGAATAAGCTTATTTCATCTTGCAGTGGTCATTGTAACTTGTTACGAATGTAGGAATACCTAGAGCACCATGAGGTTAGCTGACAATAGGTAGATGCAGCCATATAATTTTGTGTGGTGCTACCAAAATTGAGGTTTGTGCCCTTCCCGTTATGAGAATTCTTCTTGAAGTTGGTAGAATGTGTCAGCTTGTTCTTTGCATAAAACTTGCCTTTCCCCTGAGATTTGTTCTTGTTGTTTTGGGGCTTGTTGGGATAGAAGTTTTTCTCGTGTACCACGTGAGCACTAGAAGCTCCCTTAGTGACCCGAGCACGTGTGTCTTTTTCTCTCGCCTTCTCTTCAAAATCAAGAGTGATAATGAGATCTGAAATGGAAAACTCATGTCTCTTGTTTTTCAGAGAAGTAGCAAAATTGTTCCACGAAGGTGGAAGCTTGGCAATGATGGTTCCAGGAACAAATTTGTCCGGCAACACACACTTAAAGTACTCAAGTTCCTTAGCGAGTGACTGTATCTCATGAGTCTGTTGAACAACAAAGTGATCATCAGTCATCTTGTAGTCACATAATTGCTCCATGACGTACAACTCGTTGCCAGTGCCCGAGGCCCCAAACGTGGCCTCGAGCGCAGCCCACATGTCTTTGCTGCTATGAAACGACATATATGAATCCATAATGGAATCGTTAAGAACACTCAGCAGGGCGGCTTTGAAGAGGGTATCCATGTTCTCAAAAGCTTCCTGTTGTGTAGGATTAGGATCGCCCTCAGGCTTACGCTTAGTGGCGTCATAGTAGTACATGATCTGAAACCAATATACTGCTCTTGTGCGCCACCTTTTATATTGCACCCCCTTAAAGGTAGGCGGCTTTAAAAGCGCAGCAAAACCACTCAAAGTAAATTGCTTATAATCAGGTTTTTGGATTGGATTGTTGAATATATGAGCAATTTACTATGAGATTTAATCTGAATCAACAATAAATAGATCATGACGACAATTGCAAAGATCAAAGTAATGATGCAGACTAAACCAGGAGGACAGAATCACATATTGTACAGCGGGAGCAGAATCGTTGTGGTTGATGTTGTCATTGATGAAGAGGTTACCGAGGTTGGGGAAGAAGGCTGTCGTTGAGGAAGTCGTCGCTGGCAGCAGTCGCAGGAGTGTGCTCCCCAAAAACCTGATCGCCCCTCTCCCGTACAGGATCACGAAAGGCGGGCTTCGGAGGACTGTTGTCCCTTCTCGTGGTGCACACCGGAAGGAGGGATGGAGAAGAATTGTGTGGCGGTGCTATGATCTGGAATGGTGCGAAACCATATGATACAACGGTGGCTAGGGTAGAGCCTGTCAGGTTGGTCATGCGAGTAAGACCAAGTATAATAGTAGGCCTTTAGCCCAAACCCCACGTCCAAGTCAATAATAGCCCCACTATCCAAAAGAATCAGAAATGGATGAGTAATTAAGGCGTCCATTAATTATTAATTAATCACTTAATAAATTTTTTGACCAACAAAAATATAGACCACGTGCATAGCTTTTCTCCTTGGACAGACTCATTCCCGAAGATCGCGCGTGTAGGTTTCCTATTATCATGCTCATGCAAAAGCTAGAATATATCACATTATAAAGTGGTGCAACTCACACTCACCTAGCAGTATGGGACTAAACTTTAGTCCCACTCACACCACACTTAGAGCATGGTTAATAGTATAGCCAACATCCGGCTATATGAAGTTCACACATCATCTAGAGAAACCTAATAGCCTGCTAGTACAATAGTTAGTCCTTTTAGTATAATACTATATCATTAATACATGGGGCCTGTTTGGTTTATAGCCTAAGGTTGCCACGCATAACCTTAGTCATGCCACAACATCTTAGGTGTTTGGTTCATTGCCATACTTGTGGCTTGCCACACTTTTGTAGCAACATGGTCCACATGTCATAGGCTCAATATTTTGCCAAATCTTGCCACTTGTGGTGATCATTTTGTTAGCCACACCTTTTGTGGCAGCCACACTTTGCCTAAGCTTAGTTGTGGCAAAGTTAGTCACGAACCAAACAGGCCCATGGCCCCACCTTTTGTCTCACAAAGTATGTTGGAGCTCGTGCTACAACCGGCTACAAGTTTACAACCCACTTCTCTTCCCTCTCCTCTTCTGAAACCAATATATCGCTCTTGTGCGCCACCTTTTATATTGCACCCCCTTAAAGGTAGGCGGCTTCAAAAGCGCAGCAAAACCACTCGAAGTAAATTGCCTATAATCAGGTTTTTGGATTGGATTATTGAATATATGAGGAATTTACTATGATATTTGATCCGAATCAACAATAAATAGATCATGACGACAATTGCAAAGATCAAAGTAATGATGTGGACTAAACCAGGAGGACAGAATCACATACTGTATAGCAAGAGCAGAACCGCTGTGGTTGATGTTGTCACTCATGTCGTTGATGAAGAGGTTACCGAGGTTGGGGAAGAAGGCTGTCATTGAGGAAGTCGTCGCTGGCAGCAGTCGCAGGAATGTGCTCCCCAAAAACCAGATCGCCCCTCGCCCATACAGGATCACGAAAGGCAGGGTTCGGAGGACTGTTGTCCCTTCTCGCGGTGCACACTGGAAGGAGGGATGGAGAAGAATTGCGTGGTGGCGCTATGATCTGGAATGGTGTGAAACCATATGATACAGCGGCGGCTAGGGTAGAGCCTGTCAGGTCGGTCGTGCGAGTAAGACCAAGTATAATAGTAGGCCTTTAGCCCAAACCCCACGTCCAAGTCAATAATATCCCCACTATCCAAAAGAATCAGAAACGGATGAGTAATTAAGGTGTTCGTTAATTATTAATTAATGACTTAATAAATTTTTCGACCAACAAAAATATAGACCACGTGCATAGCTTTTCTCCTTGGACAAACTCATTCCCGAAGAGCGCGCGTGTAGGTTTCCTATTATCATGCTCATGCAAATTCTATAATAGATCACATTATAAAGCGGTGCAACTCACACTGACCTAGAAGTATGGGACTAAACTTTAGTCCCGTTCACACCACACTTAGAGCATGGTTAATAGTATAGCCAACATCCGGCTATATGAAGTTGACACATCATCTAGAGCAACCTAATAGCCTGCTAGTACAATAGTTAGTCCCTTTAGTATAATACTATAACATTAATACATGGGGCTTGTTTGGTTTACAGCCTAAGGTTGCCACGCCTAACCTTAGTCGTGCCACAACATCTTAGGTGTTTGGTTCATTGCCACACTTGTGGCTTGCCACACTTTTGTAGCAACATGGTCCACATGTCATAGGCTCAATCTTTTGCCAAATCTTGCCACTTGTGGTGGTCATTTTCTTAGCCACACTTTTTGTGGCAGCCACACTTTGCCTAAGCTTAGTTGTGGCAAAGTTAGTCACGAATCAAACAGGCCCATGGCCCCACCTTTTGTCTCACAAAGTATGTTGGAGCTTGTGCTACAACCGGCTACAAGTTTACTGCCCGCTTCTCTTCTCTCTCCTTCAACTAAGCACAAATACTATATTTAAATCCTTATAGCCTGCTTATGTCACCTAATTGTAGTACTTGATCTAAAGTTACTCTCCACTGTGTAGTCTGAAATGCTGGGCATGCAGCGGGCGGTGCCCTCGGTCGGCGCGCCACTTCAACGGCGGAAGCAGTGAGAGTTCGCGTCGCCCTGACTTGCCATCAATGTGGAGCGGCGGGTTCAGCTGGCATCGGGTGGGAAGCGCACGCAGGAGGGGGAGTGGGTTTTGGTGGGCCAAGAAGGTGAGAAGCCAACTTGGGATCGGCCCGGACGAGGAAATATCATGTTCTCCCATACTCACTAGTTTCATGCATATGACAATAGTCTATGTTACTATGTTCATAGTGCAAAGTAACATAGTAGTAATGTTATAGATGGCTTCATTTATTAGCTTGTAGACTCATCTTGTCTTGGGAAACGCTATGTTACAGTAACATATTATGTTACCACTTCTCATTAAGTACTTGCCACATAAGCAAAATTTTCTTGGAGTGCACTGAGTTACTCCCACTATGTAGAGGGCATAGTAACCAAGCTTCTCATCGTTCTGCGAGTTGACAGGACACATCAAAGTAGTAGTTTTTTTCAAAATGTACATCAAAGTACCAGTGTAGTAGTCTCCAAAAAGGGCCGACCATGTCCATGGCTACCATCCCATCCCGTGCTTCGTCATTGAGTATGTGCACGATTCACATGCCATTCAAGAAAAAAATGTGTATGTGCCATTGAAGAAAAAATAAATAAAAACAAACACGCCACCGCATCATGGTCGAACTTTGATTCGTCCACGCGTGGTTCCTGACCCTCCACTAAGTGAACAACTACTAAACGCGTCAAATTATCACGTGAGCCACCTCTTCATCCAGAAATGAGCTCCATTGTGTACCCACGCGTGTGTGTTAGGGAATGAGGCACAGAGTACATGCGTCCGTGCATGCAATTTTTCTCTTCGTGCGTCCGTGCGTGCAATTTCTGTGGGTGATTCGTGCACGTACTCGGCCTATGTTAGTGACCGGTTGTGGGTCTCACTTATCTCTACATCTCAACATTTACATCTACATCTGCATCTACGTCTACACTACATCTACATCTACATCTACCTCTACTACAGTACAACAAGTTTTAAACATGAGACCAGCCATTTTCTTGCATGACACGACAAGCCCGTATCGCTTCTTGCTCCTCGTCTCTCTCAAAGTGCGTCCGGCAGGCGATTTTGCCGTCGATTAAGGTCGGTTCTCTCACACTTGGTCCCACATGTTATAAATCTAAAAAGAATACTCTGACCGGCCGACCATTGAAAGAAGTATATTTTTCACCCTCAAATGTAAGCTGATGGACAAATAACCCCCCAAAGTCAATTTTGGTATGATTTTTACCCTCAAATCTCTAAAACTGGGTATATCACCCCCTTGAGCGGTTTTAGTGTTCACATGTTAGAGTTTAGGCGGTTTTGATTGTTGACTAGGAGTTGACTAATTATTTACACTAATGAAATGGCTGTGACGTCGTCGGAAGCCGCGGATGTCGTCGGAGATGTACCCAATGGACCCCGACCTTCCCTACGAGGAGAGGAGATTATACGAGTGCCTTTCAAGCTCAAGGGGTCGTCGGGCTACCTCGTCGGCTCGTCGCCCGCCTACCTCTGGTCCTCCCAAAGCCTTTATCATTGTCGCGCAGCTCACGGTGGCGCTCATTTGTAGGTGGGCGTTGCTAGCTAGGAGACATAGTTGAGTTAATCAAGCCCTACTTGAAAATAAATTGTGTCCTTGGCCTAAGCTCCGCCACTACTAGAAGAAAACTCCTGCAGAGGAGGTCGATGAGAGGCAGCACCCTGCTCCCTACATTGGTCGTTTGATTCATAGGATAGAATGCTATAAGATATTTTTTTCCCTATGTAATCATGTGTTAATTGGCAATCTAGCATCCACCCAACTTTTTTTCACTTCCTTTGTTTTCATGTGTCAAACACTCTGTTTTTAGGGGAACACTGTGTTAATGCTATGGGATTCAAGTGGACATGCCACTCCAATCCTTTATTTTTCCTTATGAATAGAGTACTTGCTGCTGCAAGAGCACTGTGTTAATGATGTGCCGCTGCAAGAGCCGCCTATATTAATTAACCATGCTCTAAAAAGGTTGACCAGCTTTGGCTATACTAGTAGTACTAGGTTAGGCTCTTCTCCTCTTCTGGAAGTCGAACAATAATGATGGTACTACAGTAGTACTTCTGGCAATCTGACACCAAATGAACTGCTGCATGTCCACTGCTTGTAAGCAAAAGTTTCTCCTCGTGCTGCGAGCCACCGTGCACGCGTTGGCGAGGGAGCTCATGGTTTTGCGAGTTGACGAGACACATCAAAGTTATTTAGTACTCTCTCCAAAAAGGGTTGACCATGTCCATGGCTACCATCCCGTGCTCCGTCATTAAGTACGTGCACTATTCACATGCCATCGAGGAGAAAAAATATTGCATAGTACTAGGTGCCATCGAAGTGCACGACTCACTTACGCACTGCTTATCTCCATTTTCTTGCATGACACATGCACCTTGATGCTAGATGTCCCGCGTGTTGGCAAAAGGATGAACAAAGCTCACGTAAAAAAAGAGTGGAAGAACATAGGGCCTGTTTGGTTCCCGGCCTAAGGTTGCCACGTCTAACCTTAGTCATGAAACAACATCTTAGACATGTGTTTGGTTCATTGCCACACTCGTGGCTTGCCACACTTCTCTAGTTATATGGTCCACATGTCTTAGGCTCAACTTTTTGCCAAATCTTGCCACACTTGTGGTGGCCATAGCCACACTTTTTGTAGCAGCCACACTTTGCCTAAGGTTAGTTGTGGCAAATGGGCTGTTTGGTTCTAGGCCTAGCATTGCCACACTTTTCCACACATTTTTGCCAAGCTTTCCTAAGGTTAGTTCATCAAAATGAGAGCCACAAGTTGGCAAGCCTAAGGGAATCTTGCCATATTTTTTTTGTGTATGCCATGTGGGGTCCAAGTGTGGCTTGACTAAGGTGTGGCTTGAACCAAACACTCACCTCATAGATTCTACATGGTGTGGCCATGAACCAAACATCCTCATAGATTCCCAACGACCGATAAGGAGCAAGGAACCTCGCGGTAGAGCGTCTGCACTCATAATATTTTATATTATTCAGCGATATAAAATCAACCAAATCCCTCGTCTAGCTGGTTCACGTGTTTTCCCTTGTTTTTTGCCGCCTGCCACCTAAACAACCGCCGCACGATAGCCAATTCCTCTCCATACACCTAGGGAGGTGGTGTTGGAGATATGCCCTAGAGGCAATCATGTATGATGATATTTCCTATGTGTTTATGAATAAAGATAGTCCTTGGACATTATCAATGATGTGTATCAGCAAGTATGCGACTTGTTTGTGGGGCAATGCATTGTATGATGACTATCCTAAAAAGTCCCTAGTCGAAAGGATTGTCTGGACGCGCAGCCGACTAGACTAGCATATGACACGGTCGATGGCTTGGTCTCACTAGACATGGAGCATTGGATGCTAACCGGATAATATGGACTCGGAAGGATCTAGTCGGATTCGACATAGTCGGATCCGAGTCGAGATAAGGTCCGAGTCGGACAGACCCAACTATGAGACACAACGATATGTCATCTGTGAGTCTCTAGTTCAACATACATTCTATGTCCTAAGACCCGAGCTGGCGCATGTACTCGGGATGGTGACATACCTGCTTTGGGCCAACCAAACGCTACTCTGTGACTGGGTAGTTACAAAGGTAGGTTTCGGGCTTTTCCAGACCCATGTTGCGAGACATGGCCGAGCAAGATGGGATTTGCCCCTCCGATCAGGAGAGATGTACTTCGGGCCCCTCGTGTGATCCAACCGGGATAAGCATGGCCATGCGACAAGGATTATGAGATAATCCGGTTTGTGGTAGGCATCACTAGAACGAGAAAGAGGTCGGGCTAGCACAAGGATGACAGACTCGTCTTGAGTCCGACAACATACATCGTGTGGCAAAAGGAATGGAAGTGTGATGTACATGTTTTCCAACCGGCTTCATTTTCTACTTGGTGGTTTGCATGCTTTGCTAGAGGCCGCTACCAGCTTAGCAGGTCGAAGGTGATCCGACCTGCGACCAAGCCGACTTGAACCTAAGGGGTCGCGTGATTAAGGGAAGGAACCTGTGAGGCCAGATCGGACTCCACGAGTCAGATATCATCCTACTCGGACTCAGATCCCGGCCGAACAGATTTTGGGCTTTAGGGTCCGTGCGAGGCCCAAGTGTTGAGCCCGAGACGAATGCCTATATAAAGTGAAGGTGCGGCACACTCATTCGATTGATCACTTCGGCGCTGTCACTAGGGTTTGCATGTGTTGCGAATAGACACCTCCACTCGTTGCCGGTTGTGTGATCGGACCTAGCAGTCTGCCACACGACGTTCCTCCTGCACGCGCAGATACCATTAGAGGCGGTGCACTTGCGCCGCTCTGGCGAACCTGTATGAGGTATTCGACGACTGGCTGTTCGAGGGAGATCGGACAAGGAGGAGATGAACCACACGGACGCGCTGCCCCAACTCTTCTTCCGCTGCACGGCACTGCGCGTCTAGTGGTAATGATCTGTGATCCATTCCCATAGCATGTTCCTGGTTGTTCTGCGGATAGGAAAATTTTAATTTGCAGTCGATGCACCCTACCTTCGAATCCAACAGGCGGTTGAACCGAACAAGTCTAACTTGTTTCTAGTGGGTACATTGACGTGGCATCGAAAGGGTGTGATAGCTGACTCTAGCAAAATAACTGACTACCACATTGGCATACATGAGCATGGGGCCCACTTGTCAGCGTGCTGGATGCAGGATGGAACGCAAGACAAAATGGAGCGCGGAAGGGTGCAGATCGATTGGCTCACGTGTGATGACCACTGAAGCAATCCACTCATATTGTACTACGTTAAAAAATTCGTGCAAACACAGTTAGTTATACTGTGAGTAGGTGACCATGCGCTTGGCTCTTCGCCTCTTCCAAAAGTCAAACAATGATGATGGTACTACAGTATAGATACTTTTGGCAATCTGACATCGAATGAACTATTGCACGTCCATCGCATGTATTAAGTGTACTATCATAAAGCAAAAGCTTCTCCTCGTCCTGCAAGCCACTGCGCGCGCGTGAGCGAGGGAAAGGTCGTACTAGTAGTAAGCAAAGCTTCTCTTAGGTTGTGAGTAGACCGGACACATCAAAAGTAGTGCATTAGTCTCCAAAAAGGGTTGACCATGTCCATGGCTACCATCCCGTGCTTCGTCATTCAGTGTGTGCTTCTTGTCGTTCTACGAGTTAACCGGACACATCAAAGTTAATACGTATTTAGTACTCTCTCCAAAAAGGGCCGACCATGTCCATGGCTACCATCCCGTGATCTGTCATTGAGTACATGCACTATTCACGTGCCACCAAGGAGGAAAAATATTGCATAGTACTAGGTGCCATCGTAGTGCACGACTCACTTATGCACTGCTTATCTCCATTTTCTTGCATGACATGTGCACCTTGATGCTAGATGTCACGCGTGTTGGCAAAAGGATGAACAAAGCTCATGTCAAAAAAAGAGTGGAAGAACATAGATTGCCGACGACCGAGAAGGAGCAAGGAACCTCATGGTGGAGCATCTGCACTCATAATATTTTATATTATTCAGCGATACAAAATCAACCAATCATCTCCACAATAGACCCGAAGAGTACGAAACACAGCAGCCTAGTGTAGATACATCATACATGGCCAACCCACACTATCACCATATTTCTTGGCCTCCGTGCGACACCTAGCTCTAGTAATCCACCAGCCTATATCGCTTCTTGCTCCTCGTCTCTCTCAATGTGGGCAGGCTGGCGTTTTTGCCGTCTATTGAGGTCGGTTAACTCATCATATGTTAGCGACTCTTGGGTGGGTTAGTTTTTTTGGTGGATTTGGTGCAACTTGCTCCAATTTAACCCTCATGTTTGGATACTCGCATTAAGCCCTATATACATGGACAGACGGAGTACATGATACTAGCAAACGGTCACCATTAGTAGTAGTTCATTGGTTGGTTTCAATTTTTGATTCAGTTGTTGTGCTGCTACTGTCCAATATTCGCATGTGGTTGTTTCTAGAATAAAAAAGGAGCTAGTACTTACTATGGGAAAGGTGAAGTGATGGTTGCTTCACCCGAGCAACTTATTACTCTGGGAATATGGGAGTACCACTGGATTCAATGAACAGAGAAATGATGGTTGCTTCGTCTGAGCAACTTACTGTGGCGAAGGTGGGGCTCTGTGATTTGACTGCTCACTAGTCATTACTACTGCGGTGCAATGACCAGGGTGAATATTTCCCTGCAGTTGTGCACTCAATATTGTTGCATGGCAGGTGGAGCCGGATGAAGGATGTCCCACATGTCAGTGAAACGAAGTTGAATTGTTTCTGGCATTGCTATCAATCCTTTGGGATTTGTTTATATGTATGCATAATTTTAATGAAATTGTACTGTGATGCTATGAAGGTTTCAACTTTGGTTCCCGCAGGAAAAAACAGGTTTCAACTTAGGATTCATGTGTCCTCTTACCTCAAAATTATCTTGTTACAACATTCCATCAAATACAAATGAAACTACCATGGCTACTAATGCATCTCAATGGTTCGCAGATCAGCGCCAATATTCACATCACAACTGAAGACAAAGTTGTGAGAAGGTGTACAAATAAAGAAAATATATAATTGATCGACACTGTTCGTAGGCATGGCTCCATTTCCTGGGCACAGTGTTCATTGGTTGGCCACTAGTTTCACCCAGCTCTGTAGCCAAAAAAGAGGTGTATGGAGGACATCACAATCTGGTCATTTTGTGCAGCTCCACTAAATTCGAGATGACCATCCCTGTTTGCAAAGATATCCAGTCGGTGTGATTACAATAATAGTGGTACTAGATGATGAAACATAACACACACAAATAGAAGCCGATCACCTCTGCGATCTCTCTTTAGGACTAACTACTTGTTGGAGAAGATTAGGCACGGAGTTGGATGAGGAGGATAGCAAAACCAATCTCCCTTTCTGTAGTGCCACAGAAATGTAAAAACGTTGCCCGTGTGACATTTTGGCGGAACAGCACAAAACACTCTTAAGAAAAAAGTGATTTGTGCAGTTCACCAAAAGGTCGCAATAGCAACAAGGTGAAATAGATAGCCCTGTTTGCAAAGGGGGGTAGAAAGGAAACAATTACTGCCCAATAACACGAGTTGAAGACACATACACCGACAAAAAAGAAGCATATTCCATGTAATAAGGGAAAGATAGCAGCATGGTGGTTTATCGAAAATGGTTTGAGGACAATATTGCAAGATGGGAAGTACGTCGGCCGAGACATGTTTTCAGCAAACAACTAAAGAAGATCCACATGCAGGATTTTCCACATGCAGCAACGTGGGAAGATGGGCAGTGGAGCAAGGCCGGAGGAAGCTGTACCTGAGGGTCGTCGGGATGTAACTAGGAGGAAACCGGTGGCCGGGATCTGCCCATACTGCGGCAGCGAGCAAGTGGCGAAGGCCCTACTGCGCCGGAGCTTGGTCAAAGTGAACGGAGGGTACCGCGGATCGGGATGTGCTGCCTCAACGTCGTCGAACAGAGAAACAATGCACATCCTCCCTTTCCGCCGGCGGACGGGATGCGGCCGGATCACTGACCAACGGTGAGAGAGAGAGTCCACCGCCGCCTTGTGTGAGATGGTGTGACAAGAGACAAACCCCGGCAGGCAGGCTCCGTTGTATATAGTGGAGTGGATTTTTCTTTTTTCCGACGACAATTGTTTTATATTCTGTATGTGCCATTGAGGAATATAACTTTATTTAATACTAACGCGTCAAGTCAAACTTTGTTCCGTCTACGCGTGGTACACGACTCTCCTTCGAGTAAACAACCGCTACACGCGTCAGATTATTACGTGGGCTGCCTTTTTGTACAGAAACGAACTCAACCATGTACCCGCGCGGGTGTGGCCAGGAACAAGATGTGAGTATGTGTGTCATGCGTGCACCTCTTCTTTAGACGCAGGTACATACGTGGGTGGGTGTGAGAGAGATGGTTTGTGCGAAACAGAGGCAATGTGCCAATGATATCTCAAACAAAAAAATGTAACATATGCAACGTGTGTGAAACAGAGTCATGGATATATCATATATAGAGGAAGCGATCGACGAGAAGAGAGTGGAGGGATCATCGGCGTGAGATATCGATAGAATCAAAAACAGGGACGAAGTGTGTGGCTGCTCGATCGATAAGGAGTGCCGTCGAATTTGTGTTTGCCCACGTCAAAGATACAGGGTGGCTGGCCTACTGGAATTTGAGAGGGTAGAGGTGCAGTTTTTCTCTGTGGCATGGATACCTACCTACAATGTTCGACTATCGGTTTGTGTTGGTGGGAGGGGCAGAGACCTAACTATAGAGAGGTAGATCAACTAGTATATGTGTGGAGAAGGAGAGAGACCTAGCTATGTATTGAGGGAGATCAATCGGCATCCATGATATGTGTAGCAGAGGAATAAGGTTGGGAGAAAGACAAAGGTAGAGTGTCAGAGGGTTGGTGGTGGAGTGGCTTCTCACAAATGGTGGGAGAGGCCTGCTAGACAAATGGAGGGTACGAGTGCAATATCAATAAGAGAGGGCCGGGGATGTCTGCCTGTCCATGCACGTGTGTGTGAGAGACGGGTCGGGAGGTATGCAAGGATGATGAGGGGGGACGATATGGTTGTGGTAAGCATACGTAACTACATAGGAAGATCAACCGCCATGTGTCCGAGAAAGGGAGAGACATAACTAGTGAGGTAAATCTATCGGTGCGTGGGGAAAACGAATTATAGTCGACCTAGATATATGTAGGGAGATCGGTACGTATACATGCATCCATGTGTTAGAAGCAAATAAGGTCCGGAAAGACGGATAGGGGGAGAGGTTTATGTATGGAACATGGTTTAGATTATGAATATCTAGTTAGTACATCAAATGTACTATTATTTGGAATCAACATCAAGTGTATTCAAAAAAATGAATTCGACTTCATATAGTACAGATAGTTCATATCTATCTCTATATTAATCATGTGGTGTGTTGTTAAGGTAATACACGAATGATGGTTGAAGTTGGCAACAATCTTGATTGTAGATTCTTACTCAAATAGAGGAACGAATTCAAATTTAGTTCGAATTGCAGCGGTAGTATAGACATTTGGAGTCCACTAAAATGTTGGTATTAGTAGGTTACATGCATTATACAGCCAGCGAAAAAATTTAATTGGACATAACATGGATTCATAACTTTGAATAGCATTTGTATAGTAAAACGGGACAAGACTCTCTCTTTGTGTGGTGTGAATAGTTTTGTTTTTTCGTTTTTTCGTTGAGGGAAGTGCGAATTGATTTGGTACGTACAAGTACAATATTACACGTTAGGCTTGTCCCTAAAGTTCAACCCGCGCCTTGTTATATCCTGAAAATTCAGGTATCGTGCCCCCAGAACTCACGCCTTGCTATCCCAAAATTACAACGCGCGCAAAAACTCCCTCCAGCTGCCAAATCCCAACACGCGAAATCCCCCTTCTAACCCTGAGCTGAAAGAGCCGCTAGTTCAAATCGGTGGGGCTACTTTTGTAACCCACCCTACATTTTGGACAAGTGCGTCCCTAAGTCATGGTTCCCCCTCCCATCACCTCATTTTCGCCATTCGAAATCCCAGGCCGCCATAACCTCTCTGCTCCAGCCGCGAAACCCCACCCTCCTCCATCCGCCACCTCACCGCTACCTAGCTGGAGCCTCTTCCCTGACGACATCGTCCAACGCAACAGCTCGACGTCCCTCATCCACCTCCCCGGATGAGGATTCGTCGTCCATCTCGTCGTCCCGCCGGTTCAGCCGCCCCATCCTCCACCTCCAAGGAGCTGCTCTGATGATCGCCTCATCTATCATGGCTGCTCCATCCCCACAGCGCCGCCTTAACCTGCTCCACCGGAACCGCAACATCCTCACTGACTCCTCGGATGAAGCAGAGGCCTACTCGGCGCCACCAAAGAGGTTGTACACTCATCGCATTGCACCTTCTCCTTAACTCGACCTCCCGGCGCCGATGGTGCTCCATCCCGCACCCCCATGGCGCGGCTACCTCGAAGCTGGTGGCACGCGCGACATCTCCACGGCGGCTCTCCCCCAGTGCGAGGCCCCTTCGGCGGCGGTGGCCATACCAGTCGGTTTTGCTACTGCTGCTCCGGCTCTCGCTCGCACTGCTGCTACTGCTCCGGCTCTCGCTCGCGCTGCTACTGCTGCTGCTCTACCCCTCGCTCGTGCTGCTGCTCTGCTCCGATTTAGCTACACTTCAAGAAACGAATTTTGGGTCAGTCAATTTTCAGGGGGTGGGGGGGCTCGCCGGAGTTAAGGAAGAACCACCCGCATTGGGGAGGGGGGCTCGCCGAAGAGGTACCCCACTATCTATCTTAGGGTTCAGGGTGGGGGCGGTGGTCGCCGGTGGTGGGCAGCACGGTGGTGCGGCGGTGGCGTGGAGATCGCCGGAGAAAAAGCTCATCGCGGGGGGGGGGGGGGGGGGCTAGAAGGCTGGCCGGGGCGGCGGCGGACCGGCGGTGGCGAGTGGTTTCGGGGCGGCGAGGGAGCGCCGACAGCCGCGGGCGGCGGGGACCGATGGTGGCTGGCGGCTCAGGGGGTGCAGGTTGAAGATGAACTGCAGGCCCTCCCTAAACTGCATGTGAAGTGCCTCTCTACTACCATTGCGTTCAGTTTCGATAGTAACATTCAGATTCCACAGTAAATTTCAGTTTCGACAATTAAGTTCAGAGTCAACAGTTTTTACCTCATCTGTTGTAGTCAAGTGGTTTTTGGTGATGTAAATTTTACATCTATCACTTTTTGGTAATGTATTTTACATCATCTATTGGAGATGCTATTAGAATCCCACTTGAGATTAATGATGTCGGTCTTGTGCTGCTTCAGCCTTGACGTCTTACGGCTCGCCGGAGCTGCTCCAACGACGGAACGATCCATCACAACAGAGCAATGCCCTGGACGCCGTCTACAGATTCCTCAGATCTTCCTCCACACCTTCGACAGCCACCTCTGCTTCAACTTCCTCAGTGACTAACGCAATGATGTTGAGGTTGACACAGCTACGGCAAAGAGGTTGTACACTTGTCGCATCACTTATTACTCTACATTCATGTCGATCCATTAGGGCTATTTTGGTACAACAGAAAAACATAGCAATAGGAAATTTTCCTATGGCACTCTACTATTCAATTATTCATGCATTTTGTTGAAAGGAATGGAGCAAAACATCCACCTGGACCTACTTTTCAAAATCCTATGCATGAAAACAAGACCAAGTGCATTAGTGGAAGAATAACATTCTAACTGTACACACTTTCATATGGATTCACTTTATTTGGCCATGTTTCTTTGCATTCCTCTGCTCCTCCAATTCCTGTGAACCAAACACCCAAGTTGACAGAAATCCTGTGTTTACAAATGATCTATTTCCCATGTGCATTCCTATCCTATTCCGGTGTTTTTCCTATCCCTGCATTTTTAGAATCATGCAAGCCAAATGAGCCCTTACAAAATTACTTCAGTTATAGGTAGGTGTCGAAGAAAACTTTGTGTGGTTTGTCCTGCTCCTGCCGCGACATCGTCCACCTCACCTGAGCTGCTCCATCGGCAGAAGCATCCACCAAACCACACATCACGAATCCTGACCATCTTTCGCCGCCTCGGATCTCCTTCCCTGCTATCGGCACCCACCGCAACGGCATCACCATCATCGACTCAGCAGATGAACCTGAGGAGTACACAGGTACACAAGAGAGGTCGCACTCTTTTGTTTCTGCTTATGTTATGCATTGCTTAAAATTACCTGGTACTTTATCGTCCTGTTCACCTTTTAGACTCTAAGTCAGGTCCAAATTAATGTTCAAACTTGAGTTCTGAATTAGTTATGGGGCGCATATCGAGGCAACAATGAATAGTATCTCTGTCTAATATCTGGTTCACCTAGGGTATGCCTATGTTGTTCATCTTGGGTGGGAAACAAATAGTAAAGCAATCATCATCTGTCTTTTTATTAAATTAAAGCAATCATCAGCCTGCTATCATTATTTTTGGATCCAACCACTCGTTGTTACCATCACTCTAGATTTATGCATGCTATCCTTACATAATCTCACCATATTTTTTCTTATGCATGTCAAATATTGTACACAGTCATGCTGAACATGTAGAGAAAAAGAGAAAAGCTTTGCGCGGCAATACAATGTCATGCAGACATCGCTCCATGGTGGGTTCAATGGCAAACCCCCCACCCCTCTCTAGATTGTAATCCAGAGGAATATATCTGTTCTGAGGCGGATTCAGACACAGCTGACCACTCCTATTCATTGTTGAGGAAATCGTTAACTGGTAGCTTCTCGGTCGGCTAGTGAGTAGGGGATTAATAGGCTAATCAGCAAGTTAATCGGCCATTTAATCAATTAATCGGATGATTTATCAGGTAATCGGCTACTCGGGGACCCTATGAGTAGGGATTAATCGGCAAGTTAACTGGTTAATCGGATGAATTCTTGAACAGGGCTCCTATTTACCCCCCAAGGTGTTTGCTCTAACTTGGCATGATGATGTTAGTCATATCATGCATATGTTGCCTTGCAGTGCCTACTTTCGACATCATATATGTCATCTGCTTAGTTTAGACACGTTCTGTAATGACACCTGTTTAGTTTCTATATCTTATATAGGAATTATGCAGTCTCATGTCTTTTAGCCAACCATAATATATGTGAAATGTGCAATGCCATCCTGTTTAACCAAGCATCATATATTTGAATGATATCTTGCCCATTCTTTTTTTCATTACATTTCCATTTGTCAACGGTGTTTGTACATTAAACTACTCTTCCTGTGAATCATCCATTTGAGTGGGTGATGGAAAATTTTGGAGTGCAAACAAGGCCTTCAGAGCAGACAGTGCTACCTGTCGAAGCAGATATCTTGCTGGGTCCCGATAGCTCCTCAGAGATGGATTCAGAGACAGATGACCAGTCCTATTCCCCCACCAAGGTGTATGCTCTAACTTGACATGGTTATACTGCTCATATCATGCATATGGTGTCTTGCATTGCATAGTTTAGACATCATACACACAATATTCAACACCATGTTCTTAGTTCAGACATCATATATGTGAATGCCCTCTGCTTAGCATATAAATCACATATGTGAATTAAATCGTGCGATCCTGATTACTTAGATAACATGTATGTGAATCATGCGACCCTGTTTAGTTATTCATCATATCTTTGAATTATGTTATGCTATGCTATCCAGTTTAGATAGACATCATATATGTGAAATTATGTCATGCTATCCATTTTAGTTAAACAATATACATGTCAACTATTCCATGCCCTGTTTTTTTCCACACTATCTATTTCATCTGTCTCTCATACAATGTTTGTACATTCAACTATGCTTCCTGTTTATCAGCCATTTGAATTGGAGCGGGTGATGCCAGTATCTAGTAGAGTAAAAACACGGTCTTCAAATAAAACAGTGCTACCACTTGGTAGAGATAGCACCCCGGTTGTACATGCATGAGAACCAGCCCTACCACACATAACCCAGACTCTCGCATATTGTACCCCTACTGCGATGGACAGAGAACCAGCTTCACCCAATCTAACCCCAACCCCACCAGATAGTAACCCAGTTCCTGTTGACACAGCACCATCTCCACCACAGAGCTCCCAAACAAGAGCAGTTGGTAAGGCAGCTCTAGCACCCAAAGCGCCAGTACTACCATGGCGAAGGCCAACTCTAGCAGTTAGTACACCTATTCCTATGGAGGAAGCACAGCCAGCCAGTCGTAGTTTAGCATCTATCGCATTTGATGTTGTTAAATCCTATGTGTGTATCTTCCCATCATGGAAATATTATACTCAAGATGAAAGAAAATGCCAGTTGCAGGTGTTTGTCAAGAATTTATGTGTAAGTAATGTTATTCATGGCAATTACTTTGCTTTGTCCCATACATTCTACCTCCATTATGGTTATAATACATCAAATTTTCCCATTTTTCTCTATAGAGAAGGACCGATTTGGAAACTCGGGATGAGGTAACCTGTGCTAATACCTCTGCTATCTTCAAGAATGCTTGGTGGCAGTATCGGAATTACCTGAAGAAAACGTACTTCACTGGCAAAGAAACTCATCAAATTCCCTTACGTTCTCCTGAGACACATTTACTGGTCGATGACTCAGAACGCCTTGTTCTGTACTGGTCCCGAACCAAGAATGTGGTAAGGTCTATGAGCTCATTTTCTAGTTTTAAGTACTATATTCTTGCGTCTTATTGTACTCTGTTCATGTAGAACAAGTGCCTAAACCTGAAGAACAAATGTTCTCATTTAAGATTCCATTGCTATCATGCATACTGCTTTGCTCTTGTATCACTGTATTTACTCATACAAACTTATTTTTAAATTGAAGGATCCAATCGAAACTCCAATGGCACAACAGATATGTTTACGCATGTTTCTTTAATAGGTTTGCTCTTATAAATAGCTCTGTTGATTTCAATTTCAATTGTGTATACAGTTGACTTCTCATATCATGCACATTACTAGCATCAAAACAGAGCTGATAGTGTTGTTATACATGTAGACCCGTTGTACCCATCTGAAATCTTGTTGTGTCGTGTAGTTTCCCACGCTTTGTATTCTTTCACTGCTGCTTTGTCTTGAACTGATATGATTTGAACCATGTCACTATTTTGATTTGGCAAGATAATGCAGTGACCATAGGACATAGATATATGTTTGTTTGATGCTTTTATTATGTACTACTTGGCAATAGAAGACTTGGTAGTTTAATCATGTCCACCTTACTAATGAACTGGTTCACCGAAATGAGTTTCATATACTAGTACATGCTAAACCTATTATGTGTCTGCTTGTTTCTTCTTTTTAGAATGCTGACAGAATATTGGGGAAGAGTGCCTTATTAAGCAATGGTAAAGGAAGTAATGCAGATAAGTTTCAGGATAGTGAGACATCCTTGTTGGTCCCCAACAAAGCTGATAAAACAGCTAAGGAAAACTATCTTGAAGACAGTGAGACAACCCCAAAGTCCAGTCTTGGTTTAGTGTTCGAGTTACTAGCCACTACCGCTTGCACAAGCTATTCAAACTCACTGTCTGAATCAGTTCGGTTTCTTGAGTCTCAACTACAAGCTGAAAGACATCGATCAGTTGTGCTGCGACAAGAAGTGGAAGGACTGTGGAAGTCCCTGGAGCATTCAGATGCATACTTTCTGGTGCAACAACAAGCATTGGAGGATTTTAGCGCCAAATAGGACAAAGCTAATAAGTTTGCTAAGCTTATTGCCAGCATGGTGGATACCCAGGATAACATTTCTTGAGCTATTCAGAAGTTGTTTCAGTTATGGACTTGTTTTGCTGCCACGTTTATTTGCACTGGTGGCCAATTTAGATGGCCAGTGTATGTAATATATTGCTTTGTTCCCTATATTTGCACTGGTGGCGAACTTTGATGCCCATTGGATGTAATATGTGTGATAGCCGTAATAGCCTAGCATTGGTTGCTTGCTTATTTATTTCCTATTGTCTTGTTTAGTTGTTTCCTTGTAGTCACTGTAGTTCTTTTTCCGCATTTTTCTAGTGGCCACAATAAACTAGGCCATAATAACCATGACAACACACGGACTGTTGTGAGCATGGTCCTGCTACCTATTGTAGTGACCATGGCCCTCCATGGGCTGTACATCCATGGGCCTTCCATGGGCCGTAGGATCCATGGGCCTTCTACGGGCCATAGGATCCATGGGCCTTCTACAGGTCGTCTCATCTATGGGCCTTCTACGGGCCGTATAATCGTTTCGCCAAACATGGATCGTACTATTCATGGACCAATGACGGACCGCAAAATGGGCCGTAAATGGGCTAGAGTGGAAATCGTCTATTTTATGGCCCGAACATAACGGGTCATTAATAGGCCGTAACTGATGACGCTACGAAAACATCCCAATGTGTTAACGAGCCACAAACAGACCGACTGTAACCACGGACTGAATTTGGCCCACAAGCTAAACATGCCAGTAATGGTCCGTAAGTAATCCAATTCTGGAAATGAGCCCAAGAATAAATGGGCCCTTAGAAGGCCGAAAGTTAACACGGGTTAGAAACGGCCGACGGACTAATGGGTCATTAATGGGTATAAAGTGATACACTATTCATTATGGGCCTGTTTCACCATGGGCCGTTAATGGGCCAAGAGTTACAAAGGGCCTCATATGGGCAGAAAGATGTCATGGGCCGTACATGGGTCGGAAGTTACAACGGGCTGGAATCATACTGGATGGCACAGATGATGCTACTAGGCCTAATTCGGATAAGCCGTAATGGGTCATGACCTAGCGGGTTGTGAATGGGCTATATGCGAACATGCCGTTAACAGGCTTTTCATGGGCCGGCCCGCTACCTATTTGAACAAGTCAAAGGGCCAGCCTCTGCACCAAAATGGGCCTCTGTTCGGTCTAATGAGTGGATGACATCTGTCCCAACGGTGAGGCGACACGTGGTTCCTCTAGCCATTGAGAATTTTACACGTGGAAAATCCCATTGGTCCGGGCTGTTAACGGGTTATCGGATCCAAACCGGAACCCGATAGCTTAACGGAGACCCATTACGGTGGATGCCACGTGTCGGTTACCCTTGAAGAAAGCAATTCTATGACGCGCAATTTATCGTCATGGAAGTGGACACTTCTGTGATGATAATTTTGGTAATGTCATGGAACACTTCTACAACAGCATAGGTATGACTCCTGATTCTGTCATAGAATCGTCACGGATGTACATGCATGGCAGAAAACGTGACCTACTGTGACAAACACGTATCATCATGGAAGTGTATTTTTTTGGTAGTAAATTACCTCATCAAGTTCTACTTTCCTCCCACTCACTTCTTTCGAGAGAAACTCTCCTTCTCTAGAAAGGATCCATTCTTAGCAACAAAGATCTTGCCTTCGGATCTGTGGTAGAAGGTGTACCCAACAGTTTCTTTTGGGTATCCTATGAAGACGCACTTCTCCGATATGTGTTCGAGCTTATCAGGCTGAATCTTTTTCACATAAGCATCGCAACCCCAAACTTTAAGAAACAACAGCTTAGGTTTCTTGCCAAACCATAGTTCATACGGTGTCGTCTCAACGGATTTAGATGGTGCCCTATTTAACGTGAATTCAGTTGTCTCTGATGCATAACCCAAAAATGATAGTGGTAAATCGGTAAGAGACATCATAGATCGCATGATATCTAATAAAGTACGGTTACGATGTTCGGACACACCATTAGGCTGTGGTGTTCCAGGTGGCGTGAGTTGTGAAACTATTCCACATTGTTTTAAATGAAGACCAAACTCGTAACTCAAATATTCGCCTCCGCGATCAGATCATAGAAACTTTATTTTCTTGTTACGATGATTTTCCACTTCACTCTGAAATTCTTTGAACTTTTCAAATGTTTCAGACTTGTGTTTCATTAAGTAGATATACCCATATCTACTTAAATCATCTATGAAGGTCAGAAAATAACGATACCCGCCGCGAGCCTCAACACTCATTGCACCGCATACATCAATATGTATTATTTCCAATAAGTCATTGGTTCGCTCCATTGTTCCTGAGAACGGAGTTTTAGTCATCTTGCCCATGAGGCATGGTTCGCAAGTATCAAATGATTCATAATCAAGTGATTCCAACAGTCCATCTATATGGAGTTTCTGCATGCGCTTTACACCAATATGACCTAAACGGTAGTGCCACAAATATGTTGCACTATCATTATCAACTTTGCATCTTTTGGCATCAATATTATGAATATGTGTATCACTACGATCGAGATTCAATAAACCACTTACATTGGGTGTATGACCATATAAGGTTTTATTCATGTAAACAGAACAACAATTATTCTCTAACTTAAATGAATAATTGTATCACAACAAACATGATCCAATCATATTCATGCTCAACGCAAACACCAAATAACATTTATTTAGGTCCAACGCTAATCCCGTGCTAAGGAACGTAGTATTTCAAAAAAGAATCCTACGATCACGCAAGATCTATCTAGGAGAGTATATCAACAAGCGGGGAGAGTGTGTCCATGTACCCTCGTAGACCGAAAGCGAAAGCGTTAAGTAACGCGGTTGATGTAGTCGAACGTCTTCGCGATCCAACCGATCAAGTACCGGACGCACGGCACCTCCGCGATCTGCACACGTTCATCTCGGTGACGTCCCTTGTACTCTTGATCCAGCTGAGGCCGAGGGAGAGTTTCATCAGCACGACGGCGTGATGACGGTGATGATGAAGTTACCAATGCAGGGCTTCACCTAAGCACTACAACAATATGCCCGAGGTGGAAATCTGCAGAGGGGCACCGCACATGGCTAAGACAACTGTCAACTTGTGTGTTCTAGGGTGCCCCCTGCCCCCGTATATAAAGGAGCAAGGGGGAGGCCGGTCGGCCCTCATAGGGCGCACCCCAAGTAGGATTCCTACTAGGAATCCCATTCCTAGTAGGTTTCCAACAAGGGAAGAGAGGGGGAAGTAAGGAGAGGGAGAGAGGGAGAGGGAAAGAGGGGGGAGCCCCCCTCCTAGTCCAATTCAGAATCCTCAAGGGGGGCGTGCGGCCAGCCCTAGGGCCCCTCCTCTCTCTCTCACAAAGCCCATGTTGGCCCATTAGTTCCCCCGGGGTTTCCGATAACCCCACGGCACTCCGATATTTATCCGGTAACCCCCGGAACTCATCTGGTGTCCAAATAACATCGTCCAATATATCAATCTTTATGTCTCGACCATTTAGAGACTCCTCGTCATGTCCGTGATCACATCTGGGACACTAAACTACCTTTGGTACATCAAAACACATAAACTCATAATACCGATCGTCATCGAACGTTAAGCGTGCGGACCCTATGGGTTCGAGAACTATGTAGACATGACCGAGACTCACTTCCGGTCAATAAGCAATAGTGGAACCTGGATGCTCATATTGGTTCCTACATATTCTACGAAGATCTTTATCGGTCAAACCACATAACAACATACGTTGTTCCCTTTGTCATTGGTATGTTACTTGCCCGAGATTCGATCGTCGGTATCATCATACCTAGTTCAATCTCGTTACCGACAAGTATCTTTAATCATTCCGTAATGCATCATACCGTAACTAACTCATTAGTCACATTGCTTGCAAGGCTTATAGTGATGTGCATTACCGAGAGGGCCCAGAGATACCTCTCCGACAATCAGAGTGACCAATCCTAATCTTGATCTATGCCAAATCTACAAACACCATCGGAGGCACCTGTAGAGCATCTTTATAATCACCCAGTTATGTTGTGACGTTTGATAGCACACTAAGTGTTCCTCCGGTATTCGGGAGTTGCATAATCTCATAGTCATAGGAACATGTATAAGTTATGAAGAAAGCAATAGCAATAAACTAAACGATCATAGTGCTAAGCTAACGGATGGGTCAAGTCAATCACATCATTCTCTAATGATGTGATCCCGTTCATCAAATGACAACTCTTGTCCATGGTTAGGAAACTTAACCATATTTGATTAACGAGCTAGTCAAGTAGAGGCATACTAGTGACACTTTGTTTGTCTATGTATTCACACATGTACTAAGTTTTCGGTTCATACAATTCTAGCATGAATAATAAACATTTATCATGATATAAGGAAATATAAATAACAACTTTATTTGTAACATCCCAAATTTTCAATTTGGAATGTTATACATAGGTCATCATATGCATATCATATTTTTAATTGCATCTCGTTTGCGATCCTAGAAATCCTAAGCAACTCAAGGACCCACAGAGAGACTTGGGGATTTCACTATTTTCATATTTGAATTTTTCTCAAATTTGAAAAGAGGACCACTTTCGTTTTAGAAAATTTCTCTCCAAAATATTTCCAATATAAAAACAAAGAGAGGAGATAAAAGGACTTCTCCAAAACAAAAGAAATATTGGAGGAAAAATATTAAAACCCAATAAATATTTTATTTGAGATTTTATTTGAATTAGAAAATACGCATTTTTCAAAATTGCATTTTTAGGCCAGAAAAATGTTCACTTTTTTCTAAATATTTTATTTAGACAGTAAAAATTGTTTTTAGCATTTTCTTGTTTTTTATATTTATTTAGGATTTTCTTCAGCGGAATTGTTTTTTTAATGTTTCGCGGACCGAACTGGGCCGAAGCCAAGCCGGCCCAGCTGCGCGCCGACTTAGGAGCCGGCTCGGTTCAGGAGACTGAGGCCGTCCCAAGGCCCGAGGCCGCCTCAACCCCAAACCGTCGCCGCTGCCAGCCCGCCTCGTGACGCGTGCTGCCTTGAATCGGCGGCGGCGCCGCGCCGACATCGCCGAAGTTCGTCGCCGGCCGGTTTTTTTCGGTTCTTCGTCGGTTTTTCCGGTAAACCCTAGATCTAGATCTAGATCTGGGTTTTTTTTCGTGGTTTGGTTTTTCTCAGTTTTCCGCCGGTTATATCGGTTTTTCTCGGTTTAGAGCTATTTTGCGAACGTTCGTTCGTTTAGATCTTATAACGAACGAATTCGTTCGTTAGTCTCTCTTAGCGGACGTTCGTCCGATAGATTATTTTCTTTTTATTTTAATTTTGTCCAGGGACCTATCCACGAATACTTCTATCACATATTAGCCCATGATCTTTAAACCCTCGCAACTTTTCAACCGTTTGTCCAAATCCAGTGAAACCAACGCCAAAATCTTCGTCTCGAAGCCCTATTTCAAGTTAATCAACTTGAACATGGTTTTGATAATTAAAAATTTGGTTTCAAGCAGATTTGAATTTGAATTTCTTTTGATCGTAGTTTGAGTTTCGTAACTCCAATTCGATTGATTCTTTTTGCAAATAGAAGCTCTTCAGTTGAACTTTCAGTTTGGACTCTCTTATTTGAGTTTTACCCTTGCATCTATGCTTGAGTGCTTATGTATGCTATTGTTTGTTTGCGATAGAATTTCTGGAGTGCGAAGCGTGCTACTACGAGTCTCTAGGGTTTTCAGATCGTCAGCAAGGCAAGTAACACTTTGATCATACCCCTTTATCACCCAGTTTTTATGCATTAGTTCCAATCCTCAAATATTGCATGAGTAGGATCTCTTAACATGTGGGTATTGGGAAGTAGATGATGAGGTAGAACCTATTGCCCTTTTATTATCAAACCCTGGGAGTTACTTCTACGTTATGCTTATAGTGATATGCTATGCTCGTAGACGTGGATTGGTTGAGTGTATCCGTGACAGATGTGAGAGTTGTTAATTAACAGTCAACTTAAGGTGGCTACTTAAATACACATCTGGGTGGATTGGTTGCGGGCACCTGGAGAATCTAGTGTTGTCCTAGGATATCCCGGAGTACCCGTGTGATCATCCTATGGTTCGCCACCCAGGCTCAAAGGGATCACAAGATTATTCATGCTAGAAACTTCCGTGTGCAGCCACAAGCCATTATGGGCTCTGGCATAGTTGAGTATGTCGCGTGACCTCTTTCAGTGGTAGGCTAGCAGATGTAGGGGAAAGTAGGTGTAACTGTCTACCCAGAGTAAAGAGTAAATGCTTCCGAAAGACTGTGTCTCGGTCATCCGTTTCTCAAACACCATGTAGTGCGAGAAATCCAACGGAGGAGATCGATTCTTGTGGGGAAAAGTGCGCAAACCTCTGCAGAGTGTACAAACTAATCATGGTTAGCCGTGTCCCCGGTTATGGACATCTTGAGTATCTGGTTCTTGAATTACCATGTTGATCTCATCATTCTAAATTATTTTTTTGGGTTATTAATACTGCTTAATTGGGATTGAGTTGGAGGAACCTTCTCAATGTTTATCAACTACCATGATAGTTAAACTAAATATATTCCTTTGTTGTAGGAAAAAAATTGGCTTTTCGCAAACATTATAACCTTAGAGCCTCCACTAGCCAAATATGCATATAGTTGTAGCATTTACCTGTTCATTGCTCTACTGTGTTATATTGCCAGCATATTCCATGTGCTGACCCGTTTTCGGGCTGCAACGTATTATGTTGCAGACTTTTCAGACGAAGAGTAAGGTGCGCTAGGTCGTTGTCGTGCACTCAGTTATGCCGTTGGAGTTGATGGACTCACTTTATCTTCCAAGCCTTCCACTGTTATCGTATTTAGATGACCTTAAGCCATATTATTGTAATAATTACTCTCTTATGAGTTATTCGATGTAATAAGTGTGTGATTGCAAATCTGTTATAAATCCTTCAAGTACTGTGTCTGTCAGCATTACCGATCCAGGGATGACACTTATGCATAGAGATTTGACTGTTTGAGGTTAGATCGCTACAAGATGGTATCAGAGCCAGGCTGATTGTAGGACACGACCACTAAGATAAGCCATAGGACACTCTACTCATTTCTGACTCCTCTCCATTTTCCACTCTATAGATGGCAGACCCAAGGAACAAGTTTGCTCAACCGGATGAAGATACACCCTTTGGACGACACTTGAAGAAAGTCACTAGGTACCTGAACATCGAAATATCAAGCTTCACCGGGACCTACACCGCCACTTTACCAGAAGAGGAGCCTTGGATGATTCGAGTTCAAGTTCCAGGAAGGACATCCACGCTAGTTACTGAGCCCATAGAGTTTTCCTTTGATGCGCCAACCTGGAGTCTAGGTAAGAGCATGGCAGATCACATCGCCATGGGACGCATCGGCGAAGTTTATCACAAGGATCTTAAAGACACTATCTACCAGATATGTGGGCGTCGAGATGAGCAATGGGAGATGATCAGCACCAGGAGGGACAGGTCCATTGCAGCCTTCATCCAGGAGTTAAACCAGCACATTCGTCGCCAGGAGAACCAAATGTGCGCAAGCATGATAGATCTGAAGAAGGTGATGACAAGGAACATGGAGCTTGAAGAGGAACTCAATTCTACACGCGATGGATATGAGGAGGAAATCGCAATACTAGTAGAAAAGAATGACGACCTGACAAGGAAGCTAGGAGTATTCATGGGATACCCCGCGCCAGGAGGAGATGACGACCATCCTGAGGACTACATCATCATCGACGACGACACCGAGTCCGACCCCGATAGTAGTGATGATGATTACGAAGATGAAGCTGGAGCAGATATCATGGAGTCTTCCACCGCTCAAAATTTCTAGATGACCACCATGTAAATAGTAGTAGTCCGAGTATCTTAGTAACAGTAGCTAGATCGATTGTATGCCCTTGTTTGAATTGAGTGGTGTGATATGAATGTGTCTGTCTCATGTGCATATGGGTAGTGTTTTCTCACTAGACCTCACTCTATTCTACAAACAACAACAAGGTACGGGCTATATGGGTACACGGTCATGTCATTTGGATTAACTAATGCCCTCACCTATTACATGAGTATGATGAATAAGGTGTTCAGGGAGTTCCTGGATAAGTTTGTTGTGGTGCTCATTGATGATATTTTGGTATACTCGAAGAATGAAGAGGAATACAAGGAGCATTTGCGTTTAGTTCTCGAGAAGCTCAGGGAACATCAGTTATATGCCAAGTTCAGCAAATGTGAGTTTTGGTTGAAAGAAGTTGGATTTCTTGGACATGTTATATCAGGAGAGGGTATAGAAGTAGACCCTACCAAGGTTCATTCTGTAACCGAGTGGTTGGCACCCACCTCAGTTGGAGAGATCCGCGGTTTTCTTGGACTCGCGGGATACTACCGGAGATTCATTGAGAATTTCTCCAAGATTGTGAAACCTATGACGGAGTTGTTGAAGAAGGACACTAAGTTCAAATGGACAGATGAATGTGAGGCAAGTTTTCAGGAGTTGAAGAAACATTTGGTTACAGCCCCAGTGCTGATTTTTCCAGATATACGCAAGGATTTCCAAGTGTGTTGCGATGCTTCTCGCTTAGGACTTGGAGGTGTACTTATGCAAGACGGAAGAGTTGTTTCATATGCCTCATGATAGCTTCGACTGCATGAATTGAATTATGCCACGCATGATTTGGAGTTAGAAGATGTAGTTCATGCACTCAAGACATGGAGACATTTTCTTATTCAAAACCTTTGTGATGTGTACACGAATCACAAGAGTTTGAAGTACATTTTCACGTAGAAGGAGCTGAACCTCAGACAAAGGAGATGGTTGGAGCTTATAAAGGATTATGATATGAAGCTACACTATCATCCAGGCAAGGCCAATGTCGTAGCAGACGCTTTGAGCCGGAAGAGTTATGCCAATACCCTCATAAGCGGAGGATTACCCAAGGAGTTAGCCGAAGACCTCAGGGAGCTTCATTTGGAGATAGTTCCACGAGGTTTTGTCGCAGCAATGGAGGTTCAGTCAACACTATTGGGAAAGATTCGAGAAGCTCAGAAGGATGATAAGGAGATTGCTGAGACAAAGGAGAAGATGAGCAAAGGAAAAGCCAAAGGTTTTCATGAGGATGAGCACGACACTTTATGGTTTGAGGACCATGTATATGTACCCAATAATGCAGAAGTCGGGAAGTTAATACTACAGGAAGCTCATGACTCGCCATACTCGATTCACCCAGGAAACACCAAAATGTATTTGGATTTGAAGGAGCGTTTCTGGTGGACAGGTATGAAGAAGGATATTGCCGAGTATGTAGCCGTATGTGATGTTTGTCAGAGAGTGAAGGCAGAACATCAGAAGCCAGCAGGATTACTGCAGCCTATGCCGATATCCGAATGGAAGTGGGACAAGCTTGGCATGGATTTCATCACCGGATTAACTAGGACACGATCGAGATATGATTCTATCTGGGTAGTAGTGGATCGTTTGACCAAAGTGGCTCACTTTATCCCAGTGAAAACCACCTATATGAGCGCGAAGTTGGCTAAAATATATATGACCAGGATTGTATATCTGCATGGAGTTTCCAGGACCATCGTATCAGATAGAGGGACACAATTTACCTCGAAGTTTTGGAATCAACTGCACTAGACTTTGGGTACCAGGCTAGAGTTCAGTACAGCCTTTCATCCACAGACAGATGGACAGACACAGAGAGTCAATCAGATTTTGGAGGACATGTTGAGAGCTTGTGCGCTAGATTATGGATCTAGTTGGGATGATAATTTGCCTTACGCCAAGTTCTCATACAACAACAGTTATCAGCTAGTCTGAAGATGGCCCCTTTGAAGCCTTGTATGGAAAGAGGTGCAGGACACCGTTGATGTGGGATAAAGTTGAAGACCATCAGTTGTTTGGACCGGATTTGATCAAAGAATCTGAAGAGAAGGTTAAGTTGATTCGCGATAGACTAAAGGTAGAACAGTCCAGGCAAAAGAGTTATGCCAATACAAAACGCAAGGAGGTAATCTATGAAATCGGAGACAGAGCATATCTTCGTGTGTCACCTCTCCGAGGAGTTAAACGTTTTGGAGTTAAGGGAAAGTTAGCCCCGAGATTTGCAGGACCATACCGAGTTTTCGGACGCATGGGAGAAGTTGCCTACAAGTTGGAGTTACCCGAAGGATTGTCAGGAGTTCATGATGTGTTTCATGTTTCCCAGTTGAAGAAGTGCCATGCAGAGATGGCCGATATTCCTCTGAGAGACACAATGCCCCTGGGAGCAATTCAGTTGGATAGTGATTTGACCTACGAGGACAAACCCGTCAAGATTCTCGAGTTTGCCAGCCGAGTTACACGCAGCAAGGTTATCAAGTTTTGCAAAGTTTAGTGGAGCCACCATATCGAGGATGAAGCCACCTGGGAATGAGAGGAAGATAAAGACCACCCGCACCTATTTTCTAGATAACCCAAATCTCGAGGGCGAGATTCATCTTAAGGGGGCTAGGTTTGTAACATCCCAAATTTTCAATTTGGAATGTCATACATAGGTCATCATATGCATATCATATTTATATTTGCATCTCGTTTGCGATCCTAGAAATCCTAAGCAACTCAAGCACCCACGGAGAGAGTTGGGGATTTCACTATTTTTCATATTTGAATTTTTCTCAAATTCGAAAAGAGGTTCACTTTGGTTTTAAAAAATTTCTCTCCGAAATATTTCCAATATAAAAATAAAAGAGAGGAGATAAAAGGACTTTTCCAAAACAAAAGAAATATTGGAGGAAAAATGTTAAAACCCAATAAATATTTTATTTGGGATTTTATTGCTATTTTATTTGAATTAGAAAAATATGCATTGTCAAAATTGCATTTTAAGCCAGAAAAAAATGTACACTTTGTTCTAAATATTTTATTTAGACGGAAAAAATATTTTTGGCATTTTAGAATTTTTTATATATTTATTTAGGATTTTATTTGGCGGAATTGTTTTTAAAAAAATGTTTCCCAGACCGAACTGGGTGAAGACCAGTCGGCCCAGCTGCGCGCCGACGTAGGAGCCGGCTCGGGTCACGAGATCGAGGCCTCCCCAGGCTATATATAGCCAAGGTCTCAGGCCGCCTCAGCCCCAAACTGCCGCCGCCGCCAGCCCGCCTCGTGACCCGTGCCGCCCGCCGCCGCTGTCGGAAGCCGCCGCACCGACCGGTTTTTTCGGTTCTTTGTCGGTTTTTCTGGTAAACCCTAGATCTAAATCTAGATCCAATTTTTTTTCGTGATTCGGTTTTCCTCGGTTTTCCGCCGGTTAGATCGGTTTTTCTCGGTTTAGAGATATTTTGTGAACGTTCATTCGTTTAGATCTTTTAACGAACGAATTCGTTCGTTAGTCTCTGTTAGCGGACGTTCGTCCGATAGATTTTTTTCTTTTTATTTTATTTTTCGGCCAGGGACCTATCCGTGAATACTTTTATCATAGATTAGCCCCTGATTTTCAAACCCTCGCAACTTTTCAACTGTTCGTCCAAATCCAGTGAAACCAACGCCAAAATCTTCGTCTCGAAGCCCTCTTTCCAGTTAATCAACTTGAACATGGTTTTAACAATTTAAAATTTGGTTTCAAGCAGATTTGAATTCGGATTTCTTTTGATCGTAGTTTGAGTTTTGTAACTCCGATTCGATTGATTCTTTTTACAAATCGAAGCTCTTCAGTTGAACTTTCAGTTTGGACTCTCTTATTTGAGTTTTACCCTTGCATCTATGCTTGAGTGCTTATGTATGCTATTGTTTGTTTGCAATAGAATTTCCGGAGTGTGAAGCGTGCTACTACGAGTCTCTAGGGTTTGCAGATCGTCAGCAAGGCAAGTAACACTTTGATCATACCTCTTTATCACCCAGTTTTTATGCATTAGTTCCAATCCTCAAACATTGCATGAGTAGGATCTCTTAACATGTGGGTATTGGGAAGTAGATGATGAGGTAGAACCTATTGCCCTTTTATTATCAAACCCTGGGAGTTACTTCTATGTTATGCTTATACTGATATGCTATGCTTGTAGACGTGGATTGGTTGAGTGTATCCATGACAGATGTGAGAGTTGTTAATTAACGGTCAACTTAAGGTGGCTACTTAAATACACATCTGGGTGGATTGGTTGCGGGCACCTGGAGAATCCAGTGTTGTCCTAGGATATCCCGGAGTACCCGTGTGATCATCTTATGGTTCGCCACCCAGGCTCAAAGGGATCACAAGATTATTCATGCTAGAAACTTCCATGTGTAGCCACAAGCCATTATGGGCTCTGGCATAGTTGAGTATGTTGCGTGACCTCTTTCAGTGGTAGGATAGCAGATGTAGGGGAAAGTAGGTGTAACTGTCTACCCAGAGTAAAGAGTAAATGCTTCCGAAAGACTGTGTCTTAGTCATCCGTTTCTCAAACACCATGTAGTGCGAGAAATCCAACGGAGGAGATCGAGTCTTGTGGGGAAAAGTGCGCAAACCTCTGCAGAGTGTACAAACTAATCATGGTTAGCCGTGTCCCCGGTTATGGACATCTTGAGTATCTGGTTCTTGAATTATCATGTTGATCTCATCATTCTAAATTAATTTGTTGGGTTATTAATACTGCTTAATTGGGATTGAGTTGGAGTAACCTTCTCAATGTTTATCAACTACCATGATAGTTAAACTAAATATATTCCTTTGTTGTAGGAAAAAATTGGCTTTTCGCAAACACATTATAACCATAGAGCCTCCACCAGCCAAATATGCATATAGTTGTAGAATTTACCTGTTCATTGCTCTACTGTGTTATATTGCCAGCATATTCCATGTGTTGACCCATTTTCGGGCTGCAACGTATTATGTTGCAGACTTCTCAGACGAAGAGTAAGGTGCTCTAGGTCATTGTCGTGCACTCAGCTATGTCGTTGGAGTTGATGGACTCACTTTATCTTCCAAGCCTTCCACTGTTATCTTATTTAGATGGCCTTAAGCCATATTATTATAATAATTACTCTCTTATGAGTTATTCAATGTAATAAGTGTGTGATTGCAACTCTGTTATAAATCCATCAAGTACTGTGTGTGTCAGCATTACCGATCCAGGGATGACACTTATGCACAGATATGCGACCGTTTGAGGTTGGATCGCTACATTATTATTGCATCTAGAGCATATTTCCTTCAGTCTCCCACTTGCACTAGACTTAATAATCTAGATTACATTGTAATTATTCTAACACCCATGAAGTTTCGGTGTTGATCATATTTTGCTCATGAGAGAGGCTTAGTCAACGGGTCTGCAACATTCAGATCCGTATGTATTTTGCAAATCTCTATGTCTTCCTCCTTGACTTGATCAGGGATGGAATTGAAGCGTCTCTTGATGTGCTTCGTTCTCCTGTGAAATCTGGATTCCTTTGCCAAGCCAATTGCACCAGTATTGTCAAAAAAGATTTTCATTGGACCCGATGCACTAGGTATGACACCTAGATCGGATATGAACTCCTTCATCCAGACTCCTGCATTTGCTGCTTCCGAAGCAGCTATGTACTCCGCTTCACGCGTAGATCCCGCCACGATGCTCTACTTGGAACTGCACCAACTGACAGCTCCACCATTCAATAAAAATGTGTATCTGGTTTGTGACTTAGAGTCATCCGGATCAATGTCAAAGCTTGCATCGACGTAACCATTTACGACGAGCTCTTTGTCACCTCCATAAACGAGAAACATATCCTTAATCCTTTTCAGGTATTTTAGGATGTTCTTGACCGCTGTCTAGTGATCCACTCATGGATTACTTTGGTACCTCCCTGCTAAACTAATAGCAAGGCACACATCAGGTCTAGTACACAACATTGCATACATGATAGAACCTATGGCTGAAGCATAGGGAATGACTTTCATTTTCTCTCTATCTTCTACAGTGGTCGGGCATTGAGTCTGACTCAACTTCACACCTTGTAACACAGGCAAGAACCCTTTCTTTGCTTGATCCATTTTGAACTTCTTCAAAACTTTATCAAGGTATGTGCTTTGTGAAAGTCCAATTAAGTGTCTTGATCTATCTCTATAGATCTTGATGCCCATTATATAAGCAACTTCACCGAGGTCTTTCATTGAAAAATTCTTATTCAAGTATCCTTTTATGCTATTCAGAAATTCAGTATCATTTCCGATCAACAATATGGCATGTACATATAATATCAGAAATGCTATAGAGCTCCCACTCACTTTCTTGTTAATACAGGCTTCTCCAAAAGTCTGTATAAAACCATATGCTTTGATCACACTATCAAAGCGTATATTCCAACTACGAGAGGCTTGCACCAGTCCATAAATGGATCGCTGGAACTTGCACACTTCGTTAGCACCTTTTGGATCGACAAAACCTTCTGGTTGCATCATATACAACTCTTCTTTAAGATATCCATTAAGGAATGCAGTTTTAACATCCATTTGCCAAATTTCATAATCATAAAATGCGGCAATTGCTAACATGATTCAGACAGACTTAAGCATCGCTACTGGTGAGAAGGTCTCACCGTAGTCAATTCCTTGAACTTGTCGAAAACCTTTCGCAACAAGTCGAGCTTTGTAGATAGTAATATTACCGTTCGCGTCAGTCTTCTTCTTGAAGATCCATTTATTCTCTATGGCTTGCCGATCATCGGGCAAGTCAACCAAAGTCCACACTTTTTTCTCATACATGGATCCCATCTCAGATTTCATGGCCTCAAGCCATTTCGCGGAATCTGGTCTCATCGTCGCTTCCTCATAGTTCATAGGTTCGTCATGGTTAAGTAACATGACCTCCAGAAAAGGATTACCATACCACTCTGGTGTGGATCTTACTCTGGTTGACCTACGAGGTTCGGTAGTAACTTGATCAGAAGCTTCATGATCATCATCTTTAGCTTCCTCACTTACTGGTGTAGGAATCACTGGAACTGATTTCAGTGATGAAATACTTTCCAATAATGGAGAAGGTATAGTTACCTCATCAAGTTCTACTTTCCTCCCAATAACTTCTTTTGAGAGAAACTCCTTCTCTAGAAAGGATCCATTCTTAGCAACGAATATCTAGCCTTCGGATCTGTGATAGAAGGTGTACCCAATAGTCTCCTTTGGGTATCCTATGAAGACACATTTCTCCGATTTGGGTTCAAGATTTATCAGGTTGAAGCTTTTTGACATAAGCATTGTAGCCCCAAACTTTAAGAAACGACAACTTGGGTTTCTAGACAAACCATTGTTCATATGGTGTCGTCTCAACGGATTTAGATGGTGCCCTATTTAACTTGAATGCAGCCGTCTCTAAAGCATAACCCCAAAACAATAGCGGTAAATCAGTAAAAGACATCATAGATCGCACCATATCTAATAAAGTATGATTACGACGTTCTTACACACCATTACGCTGTGGTGTTCCGGGTGGCGTGAGTTGCGAAACTATTCCGCATTGTTTCAAATGAAGACCAAACTCGTAACTCAAATATTCTCCTCCACGATCAGATCGTAGAAATTTTATTTTCTTGTTACGATGATTTTCCACTTCACTATGAAATTCTTTACAATTTTCAAATGTTTTAGACTTATGTTTCATTAAGTAGATATACCCATATCTGCTTAAATCATCTCTAAAGGTCAGAAAATAACAATACCCGCCGCGAGCATCAACACTCATCGGACCGCATACATCAGTATCTATTATTTCCAAAAAGTCTGTTGCTCGCTCCATTGTTCCGGAGAACGGAGTCTTAGTCATCTTGCCCATGAGGCATGGTTCGCAAGCATCAAGTGATTCCAAAAGTCCATCAGCATGGAGTTTCTTCATGTGCTTTACACCAATATGACATAAACGGCAGTGCCACAAATAAGTTGCACTATCATTATTAAACTTATATCTTTTGGCTTCAATACTATGAACATGTGTATCACTACTATCAAGATTTAGTAAAAATAGACCACTCATCAAGGGTGCATGACCATAAATAGAACAACCATTATTCTCTGATTTAAATGAATAGCTGTCTCGCATCAAACAAGATCCAAATATAATGTTCATGCTTAACGCTGACACCAAATAACAATTATTCAGGTCTAAAACTAATCCTGAAGGTAGATGTAGAGGTAGCATGCCGACGGCGATCACATCGACTTTGGAACCATTTCCCACGCGCATTGTTACCTCGTCCTTAGCCAATCTTTGCTTAATCCGTAGCCCCTGTTTCGAGTTGCAAATATTAGCAACAAAACCAGTATCAAATACCCAGGCGCTATTGCGAGCATTAGTAAGGTACACACAAATAACATGTATATCAAATATACCTTTCACTTTGCCATCCTTCTTCTCCGCCAAATACTTGGGGCAATTCCGCTTCCAGTGACCAGTCCCTTTGTAGTAGAAGCACTCAGTCTTAGGCTTAGGTCCATACTTGGGCTTCTTCACTTGAGCAGCAACTTGCTTGCCGTTCTTCTTGAAGTTCCCCTTCTTCCCTTTACCCTTTTTCTTGAAACTAGTGGTCTTGTTGACCATCAAGACTTGATGCTCCTTCTTGATTTCTACCTCCACAGCCTTTAGCATTGCGAGGAGCTCAGGAATTGTCTTATCCATCCCTTGCATATTATAGTTCATCATGAAGCTCTTGTAGCTTGGTGGCAGTGATTGAATAACTCTGGCAATGACACTATCAACTGGAAGATTAACTCCCAGCTGAGTCAAGTGATTGTGGTACCCAAACATTCTGAGTATATGCTCACTGACAGAACTATTCTCCTCCATTTTGCAGCTATAAAACTTATTGGAGACTTCATATCTCTCAATCCGGGCATTTGCTTGAAATATTAACTTCAACTCCTGGAACATCCCATATGCTCCATGACTTTCAAAATGTCATTGAAGTCCCGGTTCTAAGCTGTAAAGTATGGCACACTGAACTATCGAGTAGTCATCAGCTTTGCTCTGTCAGACGTTCATAACATCTGGCGTTGCTCCTGCAGTGGGTTTGGCACCTAGCGGTGCTTCCAGGACGTAATTCTTCTATGCAGCAATGAGGATAATCCTCAAGTTATGGACCCAGTCCGTGTAATTGGTACCATCATCTTTCAAGTTAGCTTTCTCTAGAAACGCATTAAAATTCAACGGAACAACAACACAGGCCATTTATCTACAACTACATAGACATGCAAAATACTATCAGGTAGTAAGTTCATGATAAATTAAAGTTCAATTAATCATATTACTTAAGAACTCCCACTTAGATAGACATCCCTCTAATCATCTAAGTGATCACGTGATCCATATCAACTAAACCATGTCCGATCATCACGTGAGATGGAGTAGTTTTCAATGGTGAACATCACTATGTTAATCATATCTACTATATGAGTCATGCTCGACCTGTAGGTGTCAGTGTTCCAAGGCCTTATCTGCATATGCTAGGCTCGTCAAGTTTAACCCGAGTATTCTACGTGTGCAAAACTGGGTTGCACCCGTTGTATGTGAACGTAGAGCTTATTGAAGGAAATATTCCCTAGAGGCAAAATAAAGTTGTTATTTATATTTCCTTGTATCATGATAAATGTTTATTATTCGTGCTAGAATTTTATTAACCGGAAACTTAGTAGATGTGTAAATACATAGACAAATAGAGTGTCACTAGTTTGCCTCTACTTGACTAGCTCATTGAATCAAAGATGGTTATGTTTCCTAACCATAGACATGAGTTGTCATTTGATTAATGGGATCACATCATTAGAGAGTGATGTGATTGACTTGACCCATCCGTTAGCTTAGCACGTTTATCATTTAGTTTGTTGCTATTGCTTTCTCCATAACTATACATGTTCCTTTGACTATGAGATCATGCAACTCCCGAATACCGGAGGAACACTTTGTGTGCTACCAAACGTCACAACGTAACTGGGTGATTATAAAGGTGCTCTACAGGTGTCTCCGATGGTGTTTGTTGAGTTGGCATGGATCAAGATTAGGATTTGTCACTCCGATTGTCGGAGAGGTATCTCTGGGCCCTCTCGGTAATGTACATCACAATAAGCCTTGCAAGCAATGTAGCTAATGAGTTAGTTACAGGATGTAGCATTACGGAACGAGTAAAGAGACTTGTCGGTAACGAGATTGAACTAGGTATTAAGATACCGACAATCGAATCTCAGGCAAGTAACATACCAATGACAAAAGGAACAACGTATACCATTATGCGATTTGACCGATAAAGATCTTCGTAGAATATGTAGGAGCCAATATGAGCATCCAGGTTCCGCTATTGGTTATTGATCGGAGACATGTCTCGGTCATGTCTACATAGTTCTCGAACCCGTAGGGTCCGCACGCTTAACGTACGGTGACGATCGGTATTACGAGTTTATGTGTTTTGATGTACCGAAGATAGTTCGGAGTCTCGGATTTGATCACGGACATGATGAGGAGTCTCGAAATGGTTGAGACATAAAGATCAATATATTGGAAGGCTACGTTTGGACATCGGAATGGTTTCGAATGAGTTCGGCCATTTTTCGGAGTACTGGGAGGTTATTACCGGAACCCCCCGGGGAGTATATGGGCATTATTGGGCCTTACTGGAAAAGAGGGGAGGGAAGGAAAAGGTGGGAGACGCGCCCCCTAGCATAATCCGAATTGGGAGGGGGGCGCCCCCCCTTTCCTTTCTCCTCTCCTCCCCTTCCTTCTCTCCTACTCCTACTACATGGAAGGGGGAATCCTACTCCCGGTGGGAGTAGGACTCCCCTACGGCGCGCCGTAGAGAGGGCTGGCCCCTCCCCTCCTCCACTCCTTTATATACGAGGGAGGGGGCACCCCATAGACACACAAGTTGATCATTGATTTTTAGCCTTGTGCGGTGCCCCCCTCCACCATAATCCACCTCGGTAATACCGTAGCGGTGCTTAGGCGAAGCCCTATTCCGGTAGCAACATCATCACCGTCATCACGTCGTCATGTTGACGAAGCTCTCCCTTGAAGCTCTACTGGATCTTGAGTTCGTGGGACGTCACCGAGCTGAACGTGTGCAGATCGTGGAGGTGTCGTATCTTCGGTGCGAGATCGTTCGATCGTGAAGACGTATGACTACATCAACCGCGTTGTCATAACACTTCCGCTTACGGTCTACGAGGGTACGTAGACGATACTCTCCCCTCTCGTTGCTATGCATCACCATGATCTTGCGTGTGCGAACGAATTTTTTGAAATTACTACGTTCCCCAACAGTGGCATCCGAGCCAGGTTTATGCGTAGATGTTATATGCACGAGTAGAAAACAAAGGAGTTGTGGGTGTGGGTATATACATATTGCTTGCCGTCACAAGTTGATTCTTGATTCAGCGGCATTGTTGGATGAAACGGCCCAGACCGACATTATGCGTACGCTTACGCGAGACTGGTTCTACCGATGTGCTTCTCACACAGGTGGCTAGTGGGTGTATGTTTCTCCAGCTTTAGTTGAATCGGATTCAATGAACAGGGTTCTTTCTGAAGATCAAAAAGCAATCACTATACCGCGTTGTGGTTTCTGATGCGTAGGTAAGAACAGTTCTTGCTTAGCCCGTAGCAGCCACGTAAAACTTGCAACAACACAGTAGAGGATGTCCAACTTGTTTTTGCAGGGCATGTTGTGATGTGATATGGTCAAGACATGATGCTAAATTTTATTGTATGAGATGATCATGTTTTGTAACGCAGTTATCGGCAACTGGCAGGAGCCATATGGTTGTCGCTTAATTGTACTAAATGCAATCGCCATGTAATTGCTTTACTTTATCACTAAGTGGTAGCGATAGTCGTATAGGCAATAGTTGGCGAGACGACAACGATACTTCGATGGAGATCAAGGTGTCAAGCCGGTGACGATGGTGATCATGATGGTGCTTTGGAGATGGAGATCAAAGGCACAAGATGATGATGGCCATATCATATCACTTATATTGATTGCATGTGATGTTTATCCTTTATGCATCTTATTTTTCTTAGTTCGGCAGTAGCATTATAAGATGATCTCTCATTAAATTTCAAGGTATAAGTGTTCTCCCTGAGTATGCACCGTTGCTACAGTTCGTCGTGTCGAGACACCACATGATGATCGGGTGTGATAAGCTCTACGTTCACATACAACGAGTGCAAGCCAGTTTTGCACACGCAGAATACTCGGGTTAAACTTGACGAGCCTAGCATATGCAGATATGGCCTCGGAACACTGGAGACCGAAAGGTCGAGCGTGAATCATATAGTAGATATGATCAACATAGTGATGTTCACCATTGAAAACTACTCCATCTCACGTGATGATCAGACATGGTTTAGTTGATATGGATCATGTGATCACTTAGATTATTAGAGAGATGTCTATCTAAGTGGGAGTTCTTAAGTAATTTGCTTAATTGAACTTTAATTTATCATGAACTTAGTACCTGATAGTATTTTGCATGTCTATGTTGTTGTAGATAGATGGCCCGTGCTATTGTTCCGTTGATTTTTAATGCGTTCCTAGATAAAGCTAAGTTGAAAGATGATGGTAGCAACTACACAGACTGGGTCCGTAACTTGAGGATTATCCTCATTGCTGCACAGAAGAATTACGTCCTGGAAGCATCGCTAGGTGACGAACCCGCTGCAGGAGCAACGCCAGATGTTATGAACACCTGGCAGAGCAAAGATGACTACTCGATAGTTCAGTGTGCCATGCTTTACGGCTTAGAACCGGGACTTCAACGACGTTTTGAACATGATGGATCATATGAGATGTTCTAGGAGTTGAAGTTAATATTGCAAGCAAATGCCCGGATTGAGAGATATGAAGTCTCCAATAAGTTCTACAGCTGCAAGATGGAAGAGAATAGTTCTGTCAGTGAACATATACTCAGAATATCTGGGTACCACAACCACTTGACTCAACTGGGAGTTAATCTTCCTGATGGTAGTGTCATTGACAGAGTTCTTCAATCACTGCCGCCAAGCTACAAGAGCTTCGTGATAAACTGTAATATGGAAGGGATGGATAAGATGATTCTTGAGCTCTTCGCAATGCTAAAAGCTACAGAGGTAGAAATCAAGAAGGAGCATCAAGTGTTGATGGTCAACAAGACCACCAGTTTCAAGAAAAAGGGTAAAGGGAAGAAGGGGAACTTCAAGAAGAACAGCAAGCCAGTTGCTGCTCAAGTGAAGAAACCCAAGTCTGGACCTAAGCCTGAGACTGAGTGCTTCTACTGCAAAGGAACTGGTCACTGGGAGTGGAACTGCCCCAAGTATTTGGCGGAGAAGAAGGATGGCAAAGTGAAAGGTATATTTGATATACATGTTATTGATGTGTACCTTACTAATGCTCGCAATAGTGCCTGGGTATTTGATACTGGTTTAGTTGCTAACATTTGCAACTCAAAATAGGGGCTACAGATTAAGAGAAGATTGGCTAAGGACGAGGTGACGATGCGCGTGGGAAATGGTTCCAAAGTCGATGTGATCGCCGTCGGCACGCTACCTCTACATCTACCTTCGGGATTAGTATTAGACCTAAATAATTGTTATTTGGTGCTAGCATTAAGCATGAACATTATATCTGGATCTTGTTTGATGCGAGATGGTTATTCATTTAAATCAGAGAATAATGGTTGTTCTATTTATATGAGTAATATCTTTTTTGGTCTTGCACCCCTGATGAGTGGTCTATTTTTACTAAATCTTGATAGTAGTGATACACATTTTCATAGTATTGAAGCTAAAAGATGCAGAGTTGATAATGATAGTGCAACTTATTTGTGGCACTGCCGTTTAGGTCATATTGGTATAAAGCGTATGAATAAACTCCATTCTGGTGGACTTCTGGAATCACTTGATTATGAATCACTTGGTACTTGCGAACCATGCCTCATGGGCAAGATGACTAAAACTCCGTTCTCCGGAACAATGGAGCGAGCAACAGAGTTATTGGAAATCATACATACTGATGTATGTGGTCCAATGAACATTGAAGCTTGCGGCGGATATCGTTATTTTCTCACCTTCACAGATGATTTGAGCAGATATGGGTATATCTACTTAATGAAACATAAGTCTGAAACATTTAAAAAGTTCAAAGAATTTCAGAGTGAAGTGGAAAATCATCATAACAAGAAAATCAAGTTTCTACGATCTGATCGTGGAGGCGAATATTTGAGTTATGAGTTTGGACTTCATTTGAAACAATGCGGAATAGTTTCGCAACTCACGCCACCTGGAACACCAGAACGTAATGGTGTGTCCCAACGTCGCAATCGTACTTTACTAGATATGGTGCGATCTATGATGTCTCTCACTGATTTACCGCTATCATTTTGGGGTTACGCTTTAGAGACAATTGCATTCACATTAAATAGGGCACCATCTAAATCCGTCGAGACGACACCTTATGAACTATGGTTTGGCAAGAAACCCAAGTTGTCGTTTCTTAAAGTTTGGGGTTGCGATGCTTATGTGAAAAAGCTTCAACCTGATAAGCTCGAACCCAAATCGGAGAAATGTGTCTTCATACGATACCCAAGGGAGACTGTTGGGTACACCTTATATCACAGATCCGAAGGCAAGATATTCGTTGCTAAGAATGGATCCTTTCTAGAGAAGGAGTTTCTCTCGCAAGAAGTGAGTGGAAGGAAAGTAGAACTTGACGAGGTAATTATACCTTCTCCCTTATTGGAAAGTAGTTCATCACTGAAATCAGTTCCAGTGATTCCTACACCAGTAAGTGAGGAAGCTAATGATGATGATCATGAAACTTCTGATCAAGTTACTACCGTACCTCGTAGGTCAACCAGAGTAAGATCCGCACCAGAGTGGTACGGCAATCCTGTTCTGAAGTCATGATACTTGACCATGACGAACGTACGAACTATGAGGAAGCGATGATGAGCCCAGATTCCGTAAAATGGCTTGAGGCCATGAAATCTAAGATGGGATCCATGTATGAGAACAAAGTATGGACTTTGGTTGACTTGCCCGATGATCGGCAGGCCATAGAGAATGAATGGATCTTCAAGAAGAAGACTGATGCTGACGGTAATGTTACTGTCTACAAAGCTTGACTTGTCGCAAAAGGTTTCCGACAAGTTCAAGGAGTTGACTACGATGAGACCTTCTCACCCGTAGCGATGCTTAAGTCCGTCCGACTCATGTTAGCAATTGCCGCATTTTATGATTATGAAATTTGGCAAATGGATGTTAAAACTGCATTCCTTAATGGATATCTTAAAGAAGAGTTGTATATGATGCAACCAGAAGGTTTTGTCGATCCAAAAGGTGCTAACGAAGTGTGCAAGCTCCAGCGATCCATTTATGGACTGGTGCAAGCCTCTTGGAGTTGGAATGTACGCTTTGATAGTGTGATCAAAGCATATGGTTTTATACAGACTTTTGGAGAAGCCTGTATTTACAAGAAAGTGAGTGGGAGCTCTGTAGCATTTCTGATATTATATGTAGATGACATATTGTTGATCAAAAATGATACTGAATTTCTGAATAGCATAAAAGGATACTTGAATAAGAATTTTTCAATGAAAGACCTCGGTGAAGCTGCTTATATAATGGGCATCAAGATCTATAGAGATAGATCAAGACGCTTGATTGGACTTTCACAAAGCACATACCTTGATAAAGTTTTGAAGAAGTTCAAAATGGATCAGGCAAAGAAAGGGTTCTTGCCTGTATTACAAGGTGTGAAGTTGAGTCAGACTCAATGCCCGACCACTGCAGAAGATAGAGAGAAAATGAAAGGTGTTCCCTATGCTTCAGCCACAGGCTCTATCATGTATGCAATGTTGTGTACCAGACTTGATGTGTGCCTTGATATGAGTTTAGCAGGGAGGTACCAAAGTAATCCAGGAGTGGATCACTAGACAACGGTCAAGAACATCCTGAAATACCTGAAAAGGACTAAGGATATGTTTCTCGTATATGGAGGTGAAAAAGATCTCGTCGTAAATGGTTACGTCGATGCAAGCTTTGACACTGATCCGGATGACTCTAAGTCACAAACCAGATACGTGTTTTTATTAAATGGTGGAGCTGTCAGTTGGTGCAGTTCCAAGCAGAGCATCGTGGCGGGATCTACGTGTGAAGCGGAATACATAGTTGCTTCGGAAGCAGCAAATGAAGGAGTCTGGATGAAGGAGTTCATATCCGATCTAGGTGTCATACCTAGTGCATCGGGTCTAATGAAAATCTTTTGTGACAATACTAGAGCAATTGCCTTAGCAAAGGAATCCAGATTTCACAAGAGAACCAAGCACCTCAAGAGACGCTTCAATTCCATCCGCGATCAAGTCAAGGAGGGAGACATAGAGATTTGCAAGATACATACGGATCTGAATGTTGCAGACCCGTTGACTAAGCCTCTCTCACGAGCAAAACATGATCAACACCAAGACTCCATGGGTGTTAGAATCATTACAATATAATCTTGATTATTGACTCTAGTACAAGTGGGAGACTGAAGGAAATATGCCCTAGATGCAATTATAAAGTTGTTATTTAGATTTCCTTATATCATGATAAATGTTTATTATTCATGCTAGAATTGTTGTCGGTGTCAAAACCGGCGGATCTTGGGTTGGGGGTCCCGAACTGTGCGTCTAAGGCGGATGGTAACAGGAGGCAGGGGACACGATATTTACCCAGGTTCAGGCCCTCTTGATGGAGGTAAAACCCTACGTCCTGCTTGATTGTTCTTGATGATATGAGTATTACAAGAGTTGATCTACCACGAGATCAGAGAGGCTAAACCCTAGAAGCTAGCCTATGGTATGATTCTATGTTGTCCTACGGACTAAAACCCTCCGGTTTATATAGACACCGGAGGGGGCTAGGGTTACACAAGGTCGGTTACAAAGGAGGAGATATACATATCCGTATTGCCTAGCTTGCCTTCTACGCCAAGTAAAGTCCCATCCGAACACGAGACGAAGCCTTCAATCTTGTATCTTCATAGTCCAACAGTCCGGCCAAAGGATATAGTCTGGCTGTCCGGAGACCCCCTAATCTAGGACTCCCTCAGTAGCCCCCGAACCAAGCTTCAATGACGTCAAGTCCGACATGCAGTATTGTCTTCGGCATTGCAAGGCGGGTTCTTCTCCAAATTTTGAATGTTTGTCAAGTAGTGTCCGGTCCCATAAATGTTGGACTTCTTGGCTTCCGCGCCCAATAAGGGCTATCTTCCACGCGTCGAATGAATACGAGGAGCCAGGGCGTTTTCGATAAGTAAGAGTGTCGAACCCAACGAGGAGCTAAAGGTAGAACAAATATTCCCTCAAGTTCTATCTACCACCGATACAACTCTACGCACGCTTGACGTTCGCTTTACCTAGAACAAGTATGAAACTAGAAGTACTTTGTAGGTGTTGTTGGATAGGTTTGCAAGATAATAAAGAGTACGTAAATAAAAAGTAGGGGATGTTTAGATAAAGAAACAATAAAGTAAATATAGCGAGTGTGGAAAAGTGGTGGTAGGAGTTGCGAAATTGCCCCTAAGCAATTGACTACTTTACTAGACCGATAGCAAGTATTATGTGGGAGAGGCCACTGCTAGCATGTCATCCCTGACTTGGAATTCTATGCACTTATGATTGGAACTATTAGCAAGCATCCGCAACTAATAATGTTCATTAAGGTAAAACCCAACCATAGCATTAAGATATATTGGTCCCCCTTCAATCCCATATGCATCAATTTCTATGCTAGGTTGAAGTTTCTGTCACTCTTGCCCTCCAATACATAGTCCTATCAACATACAACTAACCCTAGGGTGTGATCCACGCGCGCAATCATATGATGGGCACCAAAGGACAGCAACATAACCACAAGAAAATTAAATCAATCATAGCAATTCATCAACCACTGATAGGACAACAAAAATCTACTCAGACATCATAGGATGGCAACACATCATTGGATAATAATATGAAGCATAAAGCACCATGTTCAAGTAGAGGGTGCAGAGGGTTGCGGGAGAGTGGACCGCTGTAGATAGAGGGGGGAAGGTGATGGATATGTTGGTGAAGATGGTGGAGGTGTTGGTGTAGATCGCGGTGATGATGATGGCCCCCGGTGGCACTCCGGTGCCACCGGAAGCGAGGGGGAGAGAGCCCCCCTCCTTCTTCCTCTTCCTTGACCTCCTCCCTAGATGGGAGAAGGGTTTCCCCTCTGGTCCATGGCCTCCATGGCACGGGAGGGGCGAGAGCCCCTCCGAGATTGGATCTGTCTCTCTGTCTCTCTCTGTTTCTGCGTTCTCAGATTCTTCCATTTCACTGTTTCTTATATTCCCGGAGATCCATAACTCCGATTGGGATGAAATTTTGACACGATCTCTATCCAGAAATTATCTCTCTTGCGGCGAAAGAAGGGCATCAACCGCCTTACGGGTGGCCCACGAGGGTCAGGGGCGCGCCCCCCTGCCTCGTGGCCACCTCGGGCACCGTCTCGCGTGGATTTTCCTTCCCAAAAATCATATATATTCCAAAAAAATCTCTGTCAGTTTTTATCCCGTTTGGACTCCGTTTGATATGGATATTTTGCGAAACAAAAAACATGCAACAAACAGGAACTGGCACTAGGCACCGGATCAATATGTTAGTCCCAAAAATAGTATAAAGAGTTGCCAAAAGTATATGAAAGTTGTAGAATAATGGCATGGAACAATCAAAAAATTATAGATATGACGGAGACGTATCAGCATCCCCAAGCTTAATTCCTGCTCGTCCTCGAGTAGGTAAATGATAAAAAAAGATAATTTTTGATGTGGAATGCTACCTAGCATAATCTTGATCATATGTCTAATCATGGCATGAATATTAAGATACGAGTGATTCAAAGCAATAGTCTATCATTTGACATAAGAACAATAATACTTCAAGCCTACTAATAAAGCAATCATGTCTTTTCAAAATAACAAGGCCAAAGAAAGTTATCCCTACAAAATCATATAGTCTGGCTATGCTCCATCTTCTTCACACAATATACTCAAATCATGCACAACCCCGATGACAAGCCAAGCAATTGTTTCATACTTTTGACGTTCTCAAACCTTTTCAACTTTCACGCAATACATGAGCGTGAGCCATGGACATAGCACTATAGGTGGAATAGAATGGTGGTTGTGGAGAAGACAAAAAGGAGAAGATAGTCTCACATCAACTAGGCGTATCAACGGGCTATGGAGATGCCCATCAATAGATATCAATGTGAGTGAGTAGGGATTGCCATGCAACAGATGCACTAGAGCTATAAGTATATGAAAGCTCAAACTGAAACTGAGTGGGTGTGCATCCAACCTGCTTGCTCATCAAGACCTAGGGCATTTGAGGAAGCCCATCGTTGGAATATACAAGCCAAGTCTATAATGAAAATTCCCACTAGTATATGAAAGTGATAACTCAAGAGACTCTCTATATGAAGAACATGGTGCTACTTTGAAGCACAAGTGTGGTAAAAGGATAGTAACATTGCCCCTTCTCTTTTTTTCTCTCATTTTTTTTATTTTTTTATTTTATATATATATATATATTTTTGGGCCTTCTCTTTTTTTGGCCTTTCTCTTTTTTTTCGTCCGGAGTCTCATCCCGACTTGTGGGGGAATCATAGTCTCCATCATCCTTTCCTCACTGGGGCAATGCTCTAATAATGATGATCATCACACTTTTATTTACTTACAACTCAATGTTACAACTCGATATCTAGAACAAAGATATGACTCTATATGAATGCCTCCGGCGGTGTACCGGGATGTGCAATGATCTAGCGTAGCAATGACATCAAAAACGGGACAAGCCATGAAAACATCATGCTAGCTATCTTACGATCATGCAAAGCAATATGACAATGAATGCTCAAGTCATGTATATGATGATGATGATGGAAGTTGCATGGCAATATATATTGGAATGGCTATGGAAATGCCATGATATGTAGGTATAGTGGCTGTTTTGAGGAAGGTATATGGTGGGTTTATGGTACCGGCGAAAGTTGCACGGTACTAGAGAGGCTAGCAATGGTGGAAGGGTGAGAGTGCATATAATTCATGGACTCAACATTAGTCATAAAGAACTCACATACTTATTGCAAAAATCTATTAGTCATCGAAACAAAGTACTACACGCATGCTCCTAGGGGGATAGATTGGTAGGAAAAGACCAGCGCTCGTCCCCGACCGCCACTCATAAGGAAGACAATCAATAAATACCTCATGCTCCAACTTCGTTACATAACGGTTCACCATACGTGCATGTTACGGGAATCACAAACCTCAACACAAGTATTTCTACAATTCACAACCACCCACTAGCATGACTCTAATATCACCATCTTTATATCGCAAAACTATTGCAAGGAATCAAACATATCATATTCAGTGATCTACAAGTTTTATGTAGGATTTTATGACTAACCATGTAAATGACCAATTCCTGTCATCTCTCTAAATAGATATAAGTGAAGCAAGAGAGCATTCTACAAATGGCGGTTGTATATGTAAAGAGAAACAGGCAACCAAGCTTCAAATGATATAAGTGAAGCACATGAAGCATTCTATAAAGCCATACTCAAAGAATATAAGTGAAGTGCAAAGAGCATTCTATAAATCAACTAAGGACTATCTCATACCAGCATGGTGCATAAAATAAAAATTAAAACTAAATGCAAAAGACGATCCAAGATTGCACATGTCGCATGAACAAAACAAATCTGAAAACATACCGATATGTGTTGAAGAAAGAGGGGATGCCTTCCTAGCATCCCCAAGCTTAGATGCTTGAGTTTCCTTGAATATTTACTTGGGGTGCCTTGGGCGTCCCCAAGCTTGAGCTCTTGCCTCTCTTCCTTCTTCTCACATCGAGACCTTCTCGATCATCGAACACTTCATCCACACAAAACTTCACAGAAAACTCGGTAAGATCCGTTAGTATAATAAAGCAAATCACTACTCTAAGTACTGTTGAAAACCAATTCATATTTTGTTTTTGCATTTTGTCTAATGTAATATAACTTTTCCATGGCTTAATCCACTGATACAAATCGATAGTTTCATCAAAACAAGCAAACCATGCATCAAAAACAGAATCTGACTAAAACAGAACAGTCTGTAACAATCTGAACATTCACCATACTTATGATACTTGAAAAAATTTACCAAAATTAGGAAAAATAAAAAATTTGTATAGGAAGACAGTGCAAAAAGAATCAGAACCATTTGACATTCCAGCTAAAAATGTAAAATCGCGCACTACAGCCAAAGTTTCTGTCCTGCACCATACAAACCATCAAGCAAATGTAAACATCCTAAAGGCGCCACATTATTTTTATATTTAAACTTTATAAAAGCACACAACAGAAATAAATGACTCTCTAAAACTTCCGGGTTGTCTCCCTGGCAGCGCTTTCTTTAAAGCCATTAAGCTAGGCATATAGTGCTCAAGTAATGGATCCACCCGGATCCCAAGGTATATCAAAGGCAATTTTAATTAACAATGATTTGTAATTTAGTAGTGAGCACAAAGTAACATGTATCAAGCAATTACGAAGTCTAACTCTCTTCCTATGCATCGGCATGTCATAAAAGAATAATTCATGCACACAAAGTAAAGGCCAATGCATAGTATAAACAGTTTCTTGCAATTTTATTGTATTGGAAACATAGAGAGGTGGAGATATAGTTCCTCTCTCATAATAATTGCAAGTAGTAGCAGGAAGCACATGCATATTATATTCATCAAAATCATCATGTGCAACGGTAAAAGGCAACCCATTAATATAATCCTTAATAAGTGCAAACTTCTCTGATATAGTGTAGTCGGGAGAATTCAAAACGATAATAGGACTATCATGCGTGGGTGCAATAGCAAAAATTTCATTTTTAACATAAGGAACTATAGCAAGTTCATATCCATAAGCATAATTCATATTGGCATCTTGGCCACAAGCATAGCAAGCATCATCAAAAAGGGATATTTCAAAAGAATCGACGGGATCATAGCAATTATCATAATATTCATCCATCGGTAAGCACGAAGGGGAATTAAACAATGTATGAGTTGAAGAGTTACTCTCATTAGAAGGTGGGCATGGGTGATCAATCCGCTCTTCCTCCTTTTGTTCTTCGCTCTCCTCCTCATCTTTTTCATCCAATGAGCTCACAGTTTCATCAACTTCTTCTTCCATAGACTCCTGCAAAATATTAGTCTCTTCTTGGACAGCGGAGACTTTCTCAATAAGTGCATTAATATCGTAATTGTATTCATAATTCTCATAACAATATCTGAGGATAGCTAAATTTTCAGGTCTATAACAAGCATCATCAAAATCTTCAAACTCTTTAAACATAGATTCAATTTCATAAGCACCCATAAAACCAACAAATTCTTCTATTTGCTCCACATCATAGTAATCATATATACCATTAGCATAAGAAGCTAAGGTTTTATTATCATTAAATTTGCATGAAAAGGGAAGGTGTGGAGCATTCATCCTAGAGCAACAAGTATAATCATATTCCGAGCATAGTTGTCTAGCATACCACTTCAATATATGAATTTGATCCCATAATAGTTTCCCTTTTTGTGTCAAGCGATAATCCCTAAAGTATTCACGTTGATCCAACGTTACTCCCATTACATAATTAAATGGGGTTTTCTCAGGATTATTAAAGTAGTACATAATATCTTTCACATAACCAGCATCGAGGGTTTTAGGAGGTTCCCCATCTCCATGAGCAGAAAGTACTCCTAATTTTTTTGGTATTTCGTGTTCCATATCCATAACTAAAGATAAAGAACAACTAAGAACAGCAAATAAAAATTACTTAGTGATAAAGCAAACAAGCACACACGAGAATATTCATCCCACGCTATTGCTCCCCAGCAACGGCGCCAGAAAAAGGTCTTGATAACCCACAAGTATAGGGGATCGCAACAGCTTTCGATAAGTAAGAGTGTCGAACCCAACAAGGAGCTAAAGGTAGAACAAATATTCCCTCAAGTTCTATCGACCACCGATACAACTCTACGCACGCTTGACGTTCGCTTTACCTAGAACAAGTATGAAACTAGAAGTACTTTGTAGGTGTTGTTGGATAGGTTTGCAAGATAATAAAGAGTACGTAAATAAAAAGTAGGGGATGTTTAGATAAAGAAACAATAAAGTAAATATAGCGAGTGTGGAAAAGTGGTGGTAGGAGTTGCGAAATTGCCCCTAAGCAATTGACTACTTTACTAGACCGATAGCAAGTATTATGTGGGAGAGGCACTGCTAGCATGTCATCCCTGACTTGGAATTCTATGCACTTATGATTGGAACTATTAGCAAGCATCCGCAACTACTAATGTTCATTAAGGTAAAACCCAACCATAGCATTAAGATATATTGGTCCCCCTTCAATCCCGTATGCATCAATTTCTATGCTAGGTTGAAGCTTCTGTCACTCTTGCCCTCCAATACATAGTCCTATCAACATACAACTAACCCTAGGGTGTGATCCACGCGCAATCATATGATGGGCACCAAAGGACAGAAACATAACCACAAGCAAATTAAATCAATCATAGCAATTCATCAACCACCGATAGGATAACGAAAATCTACTCAGACATCATAGGATGGCAACACATCATTGGATAATAATATGAAGCATAAAGCACCATGTTCAAGTAGAGGGTACAGAGGGTTACGGGAGAGTGGACCGCTGTAGATAGAGGGGGGGAAGGTGATGGAGATGTTGGTTAAGATGGCGGAGGTGTTGGTGTAGATCGCGGTGATGATGATGATGGCCACGGCAGCGTTCCGGCGCCACCGGAAGAGAATGGGAGAGGGGGCCCCTTCGTCTTCTTCTTCCTTGACCTCCTCCCTAGATGGGAGAAGGGTTTCCCCTCTGGTCCATGGCCTCCATGGCACGGGAGGGGCGAGAGCCCCTCCGAGATTGGATCTATCTCTCTGTCTCTCTCTGTTTCTGCGTTCTCAGATTCTTCCCTTTCACCGTTTCTTATATTCCCGGAGATCCGTAACTCCGATTGGGCTGAAATTTTGACACGATCTCTATCCGGAAATTAGCTTTCTTGCAGCGAAAGAAGGGCATCAACCGCCTTACGGGCGGCCCACGAGGGTCAGGGGCGCTCCCCCCTACCTCGTGGCCACCTCGGGCACCGTCTCGCGTGCATTTTTCTTCCCAAAAATCATATATATTCCAAAAAAAATCTCTGTCAGTTTTTATCCCGTTTGGACTCCGTTTGATATGGATATTCTGTGAAACAAAAAACATGCAACAAACAGGAACTGGCACTAGGCACTGGATCAATATGTTAGTCCCAAAAATAGTATAAAAAGTTGCCAAAAGTATATGAAAGTTGTAGAATATTGGCATGGAAAAATCAAAAAATTATAGATACGACAGAGACGTATCAGAGCACGCTTCGGAAAAATCCACTCCAACATGGCCGACCACCGCAGCTCTTCCTCTCGCCCCCGTAGCCCTAAGCCCGGTGATTGGGAGAGGTGTGCTGTCCCACACAGTCGATTAGTCGAACTACAGACTTAGGGATTTCTCCCTCCAGCATATATGGTTCCCGTCTGAGCCGGGCTCGCCACCTACAATGGCGGGGAGCAAGCGGAGAGCTTCCCCAACCCCTCTACTGGGGAGCGGGCGTGCCTTGTTCCTTACTTATTAAGAGGACTCGGATTTCCAATTCATCCGTTCCTCCGCGGGCTCTTGGAGTTTTACGGCCTCCAACTGCATAATTTCACCCCTGCTTCCATATTACACATCGCCGGCTATGTTGCCCTTTGCAAGTTATTCCTGGGTTGTGAGGCTCATTTCGAGCTGTGGAAAAGGTTATTTTGCCTCGTCCCCCGCACACAGAAGGGGTCACTTTATCAAGTGGGTGGAGCCGAAATATGGCGCATCGCCGAAACCGAATATCTGTCCGGTACTCCGAAGAAGACGTCCGAAGACTGGCCTTCTGAATGGTTTTATATGGAGGACGTCCCCCTTCCGGACCCTGTTCGGCGGGGTCTTCCTAAGTTCAACAATGCTCCTCTGAAGAAACGCCGAAGCTGGCGCCCACGGAGCCCCCAGGAGGAAGACAACAGAGAAGTCCTTTACCTGATGAACCGGATTAAAGCGCTGGCTCAATCAGGATTGACAGTAATCGAGGTTATGTCAATATGCATAATGCGGGGAGTGCAGCCACTTCAATATCGAGGGCACCCCCTGTGGTGTTTTAACGGGGAAGATGATGCCACCCGTTGCGGGCATAAGGGACCGGACTTCGTTGCTGCTTTAGCAAAAATTCTGTCTGAGTTGTTCAAGGAAGAGGAAGAGGAGTTCATCCGCATCAAGCCACGGGATGGATTCTCCATGTACAACCCTCCAAGCTGGGTGAGTTATATCTCCTTACTCTCATTCTTCCCGCATTCTTTGTCGTAGGTACTCACCTTGTCATTTTACGGCAGGAACTGTGAAAAGCTGTAAGGGAGGTCAACAGCCCATCTCCACAACCAGAGGACCCTGACCGGGCCCTTGGTCCTGGACTCGAAGAAGATCTGGACATATTCGTGGAGCTGATAGACAGGCAGTTCTATCAATTGAGTTGTGATGACGCCATGGTGGCCATTATGGCCGACTATCCCGGACCGCTCCCTGCGTCGCACGTAAGAAAAACCAAAATCCCAACTCCAAAAACTAGGATCCCCTTTTTAGACACTTCACCTACCATATACATATGGTGTTTTACAGGGAAGGCATTCGGGACGCCGTGCCAAACCCGCAGCAACTCGCCAACAAGAGGCACCGAGGCCGGGTAGGCCAAGAAGGAAGGCGGTCAGGACGGAGACGCCGTCGCAGAGGTATGACAAAAAAACCCGCTCCGTGGTTGCCGTCTTTCTCAAAATGTAATGACGTCCATGTTACTTTAATAGAAAAAACGCTCGCTGGAATATGTCCGGAGAGGCTGTCGATCACGCTTCCACCAGTCAAGCTCCAGGGCCGGACATCGAGGCGGACGCCGGATACTCCTCCTACAGAGGATGCGGATAGAATGTCTGCTACAATTTCAGAAGTGGAGAGCGCCATGAATCATAGGCGTCGCCGGGCCGTACTCCGTGACGCTTGCTTCTCACCAGAGGCATTTGATGCCTTCAATTCTGGAGACGCATACCTCCATGCTGCTCAAAATGGTCTAGCCAGAGCCACGGACCAGTATGTAAGGGATGTACGGGTAAGCAAATCTGACGATTATATGTATCAGTAGCCCCTAAGACTTGAAACAGTTGACGCAACTGATTTAAGGATCATTATTTGTGCAGGTTCTTACAGAGAAGAATTCCCAACTGTCTCAAGAGCTGGACGAGTGCAAGGCCCAGCTGTAAGCCGCTGTTGCCGCATTGAAGGAGTCCAAGAAGGGTCCCCTTGGTAACTCTTTTTTCTATTGCAAAGAATATCAGTACCAGGTAGTATGCGGCGTATATGCACACCTAACAATAGATGTTGCAGGTGGCCCCGGAGTGAATCCGGAGGCCGTGGAGGCGGATACGGCACGTGATGATCGACAGCGAAGTGCTGGCGAGCTCGTGCTGACGCGAGTCAGGCAGGAGAAAAATGATCTCCAAGATGCCAATATCCGGCTGGGCGTGGAACTGAAGGATGTCCGAGCCCATCTTGCGGACTCCGTGAAGGAGAATAAACGGCTTCAGCGCGGCATTTTTAGTAAGTGCTTGAACAAACTTTTTAAAGGAGTTCGGCGAAGAAGCCTGCTAACAGCGTTTGTCTGCAGGTATGCTGACGGGTCGTCCTACGGAGGAGATGCCGGTGTCCTTGGGTGATCTTCTGCCAGAGCTCTCACAACTGCATGAACAAGTTCGGCAGGTGATGCAGAGTATTGCCCAAGCCTTGTGGCCGTCCGCATCCCCTCCAGGAGGCATGGGGGAGCTTATAGAGAAGCTTAAGGGAGCGCGGCGACGCTTCTGATTATGGAAGATATCAGCCTGCCGACAAGGTGCACGGGAAGCCTGGGCTATGGTGAAGACACGATATACCAAGGCTGACCCAAACCACATGGCCGAGGTCGGACCTGTGGGGCTCGATGGGAAAGAGATCCCCGTCAGTTTAGTGTATGATCAAGTAGAATTAGCCGCAAAGTATTCCCAACAGGATTGTAGGCTAGACAGCCTGTTGGATGGTATAGAAGAAGAATTTGATCAGTCTTAGTGAATATGTACTTCAAGTGACATATGTAATGTCCCTAGCCGGATTGTAAATCATTTGTCATGGCGGACCTTTTCGCTTCGACCTCTGGACCCAATAGTCCGGAGTGTATCCAAATACCCACTCGGTTATAAAAAACTGGGGTATGCATGGAAACCAGGCGTAGGGGTCATAAGTGCTTGAATAGACAAGTACCCAACTAGCTATGTTATATTACATGGATAGTAAGAAACATCTTCTAGGGAGAATAGTTCCGTTAAGGGTTCCTTTCCCTGGGTACGCATGCCCTAATGTGCATGTCCGAACTGCGAGACGCAGTCTAAAAACATCTGGGGGTGTGTAGTAATTTAAATGAAAGTCATATTTTGTTCACTGACTGAATATTCCCTTAAGAACGCTAGCTTTCGGCTTCACCTAGTCTGAGGTACACATCCGGCTGACCCGATAGTAACAATCACAGAGGTGTTCCCCTTATGCCCTAGCCGAATTAACGGGAACGTAGGGCATAAACACAAGAGCCAGGCAACCCAGCTTGGCCAAAACTTAAGTCATATCGATGCATATAATGGCGAAAAAAGGTACATGCGGAAGAATAACACATGTGCAGGGCATGAAGCCCGGAAAAATAATTAGATTAAGCTTCTGTATAGGAAGCCCCCAGGTATATTGAGCGCGGTTAGCGCGTCAAGATTGTGTAACCAAGACACAGTTTTAGCCCTTTAGGGCTTTGAAGAAAAAAGAGAGAAAACAGATGTGCAAAAAATTCATGGAGGTAAGGAGACGAACATAGAGTCCGACGCTAGGCGTAGAATCTTTGGAGTCTGGCTGCGTTCCATGGGTTTGGCTTGAGTCGATTATTCGATGCATCCCGCAGACGGTACGGTCCACCGGTCAGAACCTGGTCGGTAATGAAGGGACCTTCCCATTTGGCCTTGAGCTTGTTCTTTTTCTTCTCCGGCAGGCGCAGAACTAGTTCACCAACGTTATAGGTTTTTGGCCCGCACTTCTTTGCTTTGATACCTTCGAGCCTGTTGTTGATAGAATGCGGAACGGGCTTTTGCCACGTCGCACTCCTCCTCCAGGGCATCCAAACTGTCCTGCTGATCGAGCTCGGCCTCTCTTTCTTCGTACATGCGCACTCGAGGTGAGTCATGAATTATGTCGCAAGGCAGCACCGCCTCAGCGCCGTACACCATAAAAAACGATGTGTATCCGGTAGTGCGATTCGGCGTGGTCCGCAGCCCCCATAGTACGGAGTCGAGCTCCTCTACCCAATGGGTGTCTGATTCCTTGAAGGACCGGACTAATCTGGGTTTAATACCACTCATGATAAGACCATTCGCTCGTTCGACTTGACCGTTAGTTTGCGGATCATATACAGAAGCATAATCGAGCTTGATGCCCATGTTGTTGCACCAAAGTTTCACCTCGTCGGCTGTAAAGTTCGTGCCGTTGCCAGTGATGATGCTGTGGGGGACGCCATAACGGTGTACAACCCCGGATATGAAGTCTATCACCGGTCCGGATTCAGCCGTTTTGACAGGTTTGGCTTCTATCCATTTGGTGAATTTGTCCACCATGACCAGTAAGTATTTTCTCTTATGGGTTCCCCCTTTGAGGGGTCCGACCATATCGAGCCCCTGTTGGGGATCATAGCAGAAATTTAAAATTTTCTACGCATCACCAAGATCAATCTATGGAGTAATCTAGCAACGAGGGGAAGGAGAGTGCATCTACATACCCTTGTAGATCGCTAAGCGAAAGCGTTGCAAGAACGCGGATGAAGGAGTCGTACTCGCAGCGATTCAGAACGCGGTTGATTCCGATCTAAGCGCCGAACCACGGCGCCTCCACGTTCAACACACGTGCAGCCCGGTGACGTCTCCCACGCCTTGATCCAGCAAGGGGAGAAGGAGAGGTTGGGAAGACTCCGTCCAGCAGCAGCATGACGGCGTGGTGGTGGTGATGGTGGTGGTGGAGGAGCGCGGAACTCCAGCAGGGCTTCGCCAAGCACTACGAGAGACGAGGAGGGAGAGAGGTAGGGCTGCGCCAAGAGGGAGATGATCTCGTGTGTCTTGCAGCCCCCAATACCTCAAGTATATATAGGGGAAGGGGAGGGGCTGCGCCCCCATCTAGGGTTCCCTCCCTAGGGGTGGCGGCAGCCCGAAAACCCATCTAGGGTGGCGGCCAAGGGGGAGAGAGGGGGCGCACCTAGGGTGGGCCTTAAGGCCCATCTGGACCTAGGGTTTGCCCCCTCCCACTCTCCCTTGCGCCTTGGGCCTTGGTGGGGGGCGCACTAGCCCACCTGGGGCTGGTCCCCTCCCACACTTGGCCCATGCATCCTTCTAGGGCTGGTGGCCCCACCTGGTGGACCCCCGGGACCCTCCCGGTGGTCCCGGTACGTTACCGATAGCACCTGAAACTTTTCCGGTGACCAAAACGGCACTTCCCATATATAAATCTTTACCTCCGGACCATTCTGGAACTCCTCGTGACGTCCGGGATCTCATCCGGGACTCCGAACAACATTCGGTAACTGCGTACATACTTTCCCTATAACCCTAGCGTCATCGAACCTTAAGTGTGTAGACCCTACGGGCTCGGGAGTCATGCAGACATGGCCGAGACAACTCTCCGGTCAATAACCAACAGCGGTATCTGGATACCCATGTTGGTTCCCACATGCTCCACGATGATCTCATCGGATGAACCACGATGTCAAGGATTCAATCAATCCCGTATACAATTCCCTTTGTCTAGCGGTATAGTACTTACCCGAGATTCGATCGTCGATATCCCGATACCTTGTTCAATCTCTTTACCGTCAAGTCTCTTTACTTGTTCCGTAACACATCATCCCGTGATCAACTCCTTGGTCACATTGTGCACATTATGATGATGTCCTACCGAGTGGGCCCAGAGATACCTCTCCGTTACACGGAGTGACAAATCCCAGTCTCGATTCGTGCCAACTCAACAGACACTTTCGGAGGTACCCGTAGTGCACCTTTATAGCCACCCAGTTACGTTGTGATGTTTGGCACACCCAAAGCACTCCTACGGTATCCGGGAGTTGCACAATCTCATGGTCTAAGGAAATGATACTTGACATTAGAAAAGCTTTAGCATACGAACTACACGATCTTGTGCTAGGCTTAGGATTAGGTCTTGTCCATCACATCATTCTCCTAATGATGTGATCCCGTTATCAATGACATCCAATGTCCATGGTCAGGAAACTGTAACCATCTATTGATCAACGAGCTAGTCAACTAGAGGCTTACTAGGGACATGGTGTTGTCTATGTATCCACACATGTATCTGAGTTTCCTATCAATACAATTCTAGCATGGATAATAAATGATTATCATGGACAAGGAAATACAATAATAACTAATTTATTATTGCCTCTAGGGCATATTTCCAATAGTCTCCCACTTGCACTAGAGTCAATAATCTAGTTCACATCGCCATGTGATTAACACTCATAGGTTACATCGCCATGTGACCAACATCCAAAGAGTTTACTAGAGTCAATAACCTAGTTCACATCACTATGTGATTAACACTCAATGAGTTCTGGGTTTGATCATGTTATGCTTGTGAGAGAGGTTGTAGTCAATGGGTCTGCAATAATCAGATCCCTATGTATTTCACAAAACTTTATGTTATATCGTAGATGCTGCTACCATGTTCCACTTGGAGCTATTCCAAATTGTTGCTCCATTATACGCATCCGATATCTCTACTTAGAGCTATCCGGATAGGTGTTAAGCTTGCATCGACGTAACTCTTTACGTTGAACTCTTTATCACCTCCATAACCAAGAAACATTTCCTTATTCCTCTAAGGATAATTTTGACCGCTATCTGGTGATCCACTCCTAGATCACCTTTGTACCCTCTTGCCAGACATGTGGCAAGGCACACATCAGGTGCGGTACTCAGCATGGCATACCGTATAGAGCCTATGACAAAAGCATAGGGGACGACCTTCGTCCTTACTCTTTCTTCTGCCGTGGTCAAGCTTTGAGTCTTACTCAACTTCACACCTTACAACTCAGGTAAGAATCCCTTCTTTGATTGATCTATTTTGAACTCCTTCAAAATCATGTCAAGGTGTGTGTTCTTTGAAGGTATCATCAGGCGTCTTGATCTATCTCTATAGATCTTGATGCCCAATATGTAAGCAGTTTTATCCAGGTCTTCCTTTGAAAATCACTCTTCAAACAACCGTTTATGCTTTCCAAAAATTCTACATTATTTCGGATCAACAATATGTCATCCACATGTACTTATCAGAAATGTTGTAGTGCTCCCACTCACTTTCTTGTAAATACAAGTTTCTAGCAAACATTGTATAAACCTAAAAGCTTTAATCACTCCATCAAAGCATATATTCTGACTCCGAGATGCTTGCTCTAGTCCATAGAAGGATCGCTGGAGCCAGCATACCTTTTAGCATCCTTAGGATCGACAAAAATTTGATTGTATCACATACAACTCTTTCTTACGAAAACTGGTAAGAAAACTGGTTTTGACATCCATCTGTCAGATTTCATAATCGAAAAATACAGCTAATGCTAACATGATTCCGACGGACTTAAGCATCGCTACGGGTGAGAAATTATCATCGTAGTCAACTCCTTGAACTTGTGAAAAGACTCTTTCCCACAAGTCGAGCTTCATAGACGGTAACATTACCGCCCATGTCCGTCTTCTTCTTAAAGATCCATTTATCTCAATGGTTTGCCAATCATCGGGCAAGTCCACCAAAGTCCATACTTTGTTCTAATACATGGATCCTATCTCGGATTTCATGGCTTCTAACCATTTGTCGGAATACGGGCCCACCATCGCTTCTCCATAGCTCGTAGGTTCATTGTTGTCTAACAACATGATATCTAAGACAGGATTACCGTACCACTCAGGAGTAGTACATATCCTTGTCGACCTACGAGGTTCGATAGCAACTTGATCCGAAGCTTCATGATCACTATCATTAACTTCCTATTCAACAGATGTAGGCTCCACAGAAAACATCTTTCTGTGTTGCATCACTCTCTAGTTGAAGTAAAGGTTCAACAACCTCATCAAGTTCTATCTTCCTCCCACTCAATTCTTTCGAGAGAAACTCCTTCTCGAGAAAGGACCCGTTCTTAGCGACAAACAATTTGCCCTCGGATTTGAGATGGAAGGTGTACCCAACTGTCACCTTTGGGTATCCTATGAAGATGTGTTTGTCCACTTTGGGTTCGAGCTTCTCTGGCTGAAGCCTTAAGCATCGCAGCCCCAAACATTAAGAAACGATAGCTTTGGTTTCTTGCCAAACCAATGTTCACACGACGTTGTCTCAACGGACTTAGATGGTGTCCTATCTAAAGTGAATGCAGTTGTCTCTAACGCATAACCTCAAAATGAAAACGGTAGATCGGTAAGAGACATCATAGATCGCACCATATCTCTTAAGGTTCGATTACGACGTCCGGACACACCATTACCCTGTGGTGTTCCAAGTGGCTTCAATTGTGAAACAATTCCACAATGTCTTAAGTGATTGCCAAACTCATAACTCAGAAATTTTCATCGATCAGATCGTAGGAATTTGATCTTCTTGTTATGATGGTTATTAACTTCACTCTGAAATCGCTTGAACTTTTCAAACATTTCAGACTTGTGCTTCATTAAGTAAATATACCTATATCTACTCAAATCGTCAGTGAAGATGAGAAAATAGCGATATCCACCACACGCTTCAATTCTCATTGGATCACACGTATCAGCATGTATGATTTCCAATAAGTCACTTGCCCATTTTATTTTACCTGAAAACGGGGTCTTAGTCATCCTGCCCATGAGGCATGGCTCGCATGTGTCAAGTGATTCAAAATCAAGTGACTCCAAACATCCATCGACGTGGAGTTTCTTCATGCATCTTACGCCAATATGACCTAAGTGGCAGTGGCACAAGAAAGTGGTACTATCATTTTTAACTCTACATCTTTTGGCGTGAACATGTGTATACCACGACCGAGATTCAATGAACCATTCACATAGGGTGCATGACCATGAAAGGTATTATTCATGTAAATAGAATAACCATTATTATCTAACTTAAATGAATAACCGTATTGCAATGAACATGATCTAATCATACTCATGCTCAACATAGACACCTGATAACATTTATCTAGGTTCAATACTAATCCCGGAGGCAGATGGAGCGTGTGATGGTGGTCTCATCAACTTTGGAAACGCTTCCAACACACATCGTCACCTCGCCCTTAGCTAGTCTCCGTTTAGTCCGTAGCTTTTGCTTCAAGTCACCAATAACAACAACTGAACCGGTATCTAATACCCAGGTGCTACCAGGAGTACTAGTGAGGTACACTTAATAACACGTATATACTTTGTTGAAGTTGCCAGCCTTCTTATCTACCATGCATTTAGGGTAGTTCCGCTACCAGTGACCGTTCCCCTTACAATAGAAGCACTTAGTCTCGGGTTTGGGTTCAACCTTGGGTTCCTTCACTGGAGCGGCAACTGGTTTGCCATCCATGAAATTTCCCTTCTAGCCCTTGCCCTTCTTGAAACCAGTGGTCTTGTTAAACCATCAACACTTGATGCTCCTTCTTGATTTCTACCTTTTGCGGTCTTAAGCACCACGAACAGCTCCGGGATCATCTCCATCCCTTGCATGTCATAGTTCATCATGAAGATCTAGTAGCTTAGTGATAGTGACTAGAGAACTCTATAAATCACTATCTTATCTGGAAGTTTAACTCCCACTTGATTCAAGTGATTGTAGCACCCAGACATTCTGAGCACATGCTCACTAGCTGAGCTATTCTCCTCCATCTTGTAGGCAAAGAACTTGTCAGAGGTCTCATACCTCTCAATACGGGCATGAGCCTGAAATCCCAATTTCAGCTCTTGGAACATCTCATATGTTCTATGGCGTTCAAAACGTCATTGGAATCCTGATTATAAGCCGTAAAGTATGGTGCACTTAACTATCAAGTAGTCATCAGGACGTATCTGTCAGATGTTCATAACATCCACAGACGACGCTGGAGGGGTTGGCACACCGAGTGGTGCATCAAAGACATAAGCCTTCTGTGTAGCAGTGAGGACACTCCTCAGGCAACGGACCTAGTCTGCGTCAATGCTTACAATATCTTTCAACTTAGTCTTTTCTCTAGGAACATATTAAAACATGGAGCTAAAGCGTGAGCTATTTATCCACAACATATTTGCAAAGACAATTTAGACTATGTTCATGATAATTAAGTTCATCTAATCAAATTATTTAATGAACTCCCACTCAGATAGACATCCCTCTAGTCATCTAAGTGAAACATGATCCGAGTCAACTAGGCCGTGTCCGATCATCACATGAGACGGACTAGTCAACATCGGTGAACATCTTCATGTTGATCGTATCTTCTATACGACTCATGCTCGACCTTTCGGTCTTCCGTGTTCCGAGGCCATGTCTGTACATGCTAGGATCGTCAAGTCAACCTAAGTGTATTGCATGTGTAAATCTAGCTCCGTTGTATTCGAACGTTAGAATCTATCACACCCGATCATCACGTGGTGCTTCGAAACAACGAATCTTCGCAACGGTGCACAGTTAGGGGGAACACTTTCTTGAAATTATTGCGAGGGATCATCTTATTTAAGCTACCGTCGTTCTAAGCAAATAAGATGTAAAACATGATAAACATCACATGCAATCAAATAGTGACATGATATGGCCAATATCATTTTGCTCCTTATGATCTCCATCTTTGGGGCTCCATGATCATCGTTGTCACTGGCATGACACCATGATCTCCATCATCATGATCTCCATCATCGTGTCTTCTCGAAGTTGTCTCGTCGTCTATTACTTCTACTACTATGGCTAACGCTTTAGCAATAAAGTAAAGTAATTACATGACGTTTAAGTTGACACGCAGGTCATAAATAAATTAAGACAACTCCTATGGCTCATGCCGGTTGTCATACTCATCGACATGAAAGTCGTGATTCCTATTACAAGAACATGATCAATCTCATACATCACATATATCATTCATCACATCCTTTTAGCCATATCACATCACACGGCACATGCTACAAAAACAAGTTAGACATCCTCTAATTGTTGTTGCAAGTTTTTATGTGGCTGTTATAGGTTTCTAGCAAGAACGTTCCTTACCTACGCCAAAACCACGACGTGATATGCCAATTTCTATTTACCCTTCATAAGGACCCTTTTCATCGAATCCGATCCGACTAAAGTGGGAGAGATAGACACCCGCTAGCCACCTTATGCAACTAGTGCATGTCAGTCGGTGGAACCAGTCTCACGTAAGCGTACATGTAAGGTCGGTCCGGGCCGCTTCATCCCACGATGCCGCGGAATCAAGATAAGACTAGTAACGGCAAGTAAATTGACAATATCGACGCCCACAACTGCTTTGTGTTCTACTCGTGCATAGAAACTACGCATAGACCTAGCTCTGATACCACTATTGGGGATCATAGCAGAAATTTAAAATTTTCTACGCATCACCAAGATCAATCTATGGAGTAATCTAGCAACAAGGGGAAGGAGAGTGCATCTACATACCCTTGTAGATCGCTAAGAGGAAGCGTTGCAAGAACGCGGATGAAGGAGTTGTACTTGCAGCGATTCAGATCGCGGTTGATTCCGATCTAAGCGTCGAACCACGGCGCCTCCGCGTTCAACACACATGCAGCCCGGTGACGTCTCCCACGCCTTGATCCAGCAAGGGGAGAAGGAGAGGTTGGGAAGACTCCGTCCAGCAGCAGCATGACGGCGTGGTGGTGGTGGTGGAGGAGCGCAGAACTCCAGCAGGGCTTCGCCAAGCACTACGAGAGACGAGGAGGGAGAGAGGTAGGGCTGCGCCAAGAGGGAGATGATCTCGTGTGTCTTGCAGCCCCAAATACCTCAAGTATATATAGGGGAAGGGGAGGGGCTGCGCCCCCATCTAGGGTTCCCTCCCTAGGGGTGGCGGCAGCCCCAAAACCCATCTAGGGTGGTGGCCAAGGGGGGAGAGAGGGGGGCGCACCTAGGGTGGGCCTTAAGGCCCATCTGGACCTAGGGTTTGCCCCCTCCCACTCTCCCTTGCGCCTTGGGCCTTGGTGGGGGGGCGCACCAGCCCACCTGGGGCTGGTCCCCTCCCACACTTGGCCCATGCAGCCTTCTAGGGCTGGTGGCCCCACCTGGTGGACCCCCGGGACCCTCCCGGTGGTCCCGGTACGTTGCCGATAGCACCCGAAACTTTTCCGGTGACCAAAACGGCACTTCCCATATATAAATCTTTACCTCCGGACCATTCCGGAACTCCTCGTGACATCTGGGATCTCATCCGGGACTCCGAACAACATTCGGTAACCGCGTACATACTTTCCCTATAACCCTAGCGTCATCGAACCTTAAGTGTGTAGACCCTACGGGCTCGGGAGTCATGCAGACATGGCCGAGACAACTCTCCAGTCAATAACCAACAGCGGGATCTGGATACCCATGTTGGTTCCCACATGCTCCACGATGATCTCATCGGATGAACCACGATGTCAAGGATTCAATCAATCCCGTATACAATTCCCTTTGTCTAGCGGTATAGTACTTACCCGAGATTCGATCGTCGGTATCCCGATACCTTCTTCAATCTCGTTACCGGAAAGTCTCTTTACTCATTCCGTAACACATCATCCCATGATCAACTCCTTGGTCACATTGTGCACATTATGATGATGTCCTACCGAGTGGGCCCAGAGATACCTCTCCGTTACACAGAGTGACAAATCCCAGTCTCGATTCATGCCAACTCAACAGACACTTTTGGAGGTACCCGTAGTGCACCTTTATAGCCACCCAGTTACGTTGTGACGTTTGGCACACCCAAAGCACTCCTACGGTATCCGGGAGTTCCACAATCTCATGGTCTAAGGAAATGATACTTGACATTAGAAAAGCTTTAGCATACGAACTACACGATCTTGTGCTAGGCTTAGGATTGGGTCTTGTCCATCACATCATTCTCCTAATGATGTGATCCCGTTATCAATGACATCCAATGTCCATGGTCAGCAAACCGTAACCATCTATTGATCAATGAGCTAGTCAACTAGAGGCTTACTAGGAACATGGTGTTGTCTATGTATCCACACATGTATCTGAGTTTCCTATCAATACAATTCTAGCATGGATAATAAACGATTATCATGGACAAGGAAATATAATAATAACTAATTTATTATTGCCTCTAGGGCATATTTCCAACAGCCCCCAGACCGCAAAGGGCCAAGTAATGGGGATTGTTTGGAGGGTAGTAGGTGGCATGTGGCTTTGGTTTGCAAAAAGCTGGCAACCAACACAATGTTGAACCAGATGTTGTGCATCTGCCCGGGCCGTCGGCCAATAAAAACCTGTATGGAAGGCCTTACTTACAAGGGCCCGGGCTGCTGCCTGGTGGCCGCTAAGTCCGGCATGGATTTCTGCCAAAAGCTTCCGCCCTTCCTCTTCGGAGATGCACCTTTGAAGGACTCCGGTTGTGCTTTTCTTGTAGAGCTCTCCCTCATGGACCTTGTAGGCTTTAGATCGCCGCACTATGCAGCGAGCCTCATTTTGGTCCTCGGGTAATTCCTTTCTAGTTAGGTAGGCCAGGAATGGTTCTGTCCACGGGGCGATGACGGCCATTATCACGTGGGCTGAAGGTGTTATTTCGGTGGCAGAGCCTCCGATTGTGTCAGAGTATTTGGTATCTGGGGTTGTGGTCGGGTCCGGACTATTTTTGCCGGTGTCCCCTTCCCATACCACGGATGGTTTAAATAGTCTTTCCAGGAAGATGTTTGGTGGGACAGGGTCGCGTTTAGCGCCGATACGTGCTAGGATGTCCGCTGCCTGGTTGTTTTCCCGAGCCACATGGTGGAATTCTAGCCCCTCGAACCGGGCTGATATTTTGAGGACGGCGTTGCGATGTGCCGTCATTTTCGGATACTTGGCATCGAAGTCTCCATTTATTTGGGATATTGCAAGGTTCGAGTCCCCACGCACCTCTAGGCGTTGGATGCCCATGGAGACTGCCATCCGGAGGCCGTGTAATAGGGCCTCGTATTCGACTAAGTTATTGGAGTTCGTGTGTAGTATTTGGAGCACATATTGCACCGTGTCTCCAGTGGGGGACGTCAGGACGACGCCAGCCCCTAGACCAGCCAGCATTTTAGAGCCGTCGAAGTGCATGATCCAATTGGAGTATGCGCCGTACTCTTTAGGCAGTTCGGCTTCTGTCCATTCGGCTACGAAATCGGCCAGTACTTGCAACTTAATGGCTCGTCGTGGCTTATATGTTATGTCGAACGGGAGGAGCTCGATGGCCCATTTGGCAATCCAGCCCATGGCATCACGGTTGTTTATTATGTCATTGAGTGGTACTTCGGATGCCACCATAATCGAACACTCTTGAAAGTAGTGTCGTAATTTCCGGGATGCCATAAATACCACGTATGCTATCTTTTGGTAATGTGGGTACCGTGATTTGCATGGAGTGAGGACGGTGGATACATAATATACCGGCTTTTGAAGCGGGAATTTATGTCCGTCCATCTATCGTTCGACGACGAGCACTGCGCTTACGACTTGGTGAGTTGTCGTTATATATAATAACATTGGTTCGCCAACAGTTGGTGCGCCCAGGATTGGGTTGGCGGCCAGGATGGCTTTGATTTCTTCCAGTCTGGCCGTGGCTGCGTCCGTCCACTCGAAGTGTTTGGTGCGCCGAAGAAGGCGATAAAGGGGAAGTGCCTTTTCTCCTAATCGGGAGATAAACCGGCTTAAAGCCGCCACGCATCTAGTCAATTTCTGGATTTGCTTGAGGTCAGTTGGGATAGCCAACTGTGACAGAGCTTGGATTTTAGCCGGATTTGCTTCAATTCCTCTACTGGAGACGATGAAGCCCAGGTGCTTTCTGGCGGGAACGCCGAAAACGCATTTTTCCGGATTGAGCTTAATGTCGTATGTTCGGAGATTGGTGAACGTGAGCCTCAAGTCATCTATTAAAGAGTCGACGTGTCTGGTTTTAATGACCACATCGTCTACATATGCCTCCACAGTCTTACCGATCTGCTTTTCTAGACATGTCTGGATCATGCGCTGATATGTTGCGCCGGCGTTTTTGAGCCCAAAGGGCATTGTGTTAAAGCAGAAGGGGCCGTATGGTGTTATAAATGCCATTGCGGCTTGATCAGACTCTGCCATCTTAATCTGGTGGTAACCGGAGTATGCATTGAGGAAGCACAATGATTCGTGTCCTGCGGTAGCGTCGATGATTTGATCGATGAGAGGGAGTGGGAAGGGATCCTTTGGGCAAGCCTTGCTAAGGTCTTTGAAGTCGACACATAGGCGCCAGGATTTGTCCTTCTTTGGTACCATCACCAGGTTTTCTAGCCAATCCGGATGTTCTATTTCTTTAATGAATCCGGCTTCCAGTAGCTTGGCCAGCTCCTCTCCCATGGCTTGTCGCTTAGGTTCATAGAAACGCCGAAGAGTCTGCTTGACCGGCTTGAATCCTTTTAGAATATTAAGGCTATGCTCGGCCAATCTGCGTGGGATTCCTGGCATGTCTGAAGGATGCCAGGTGAATATATCCAATTCTTGCATAGAAACTCCCGTAGTGCGGCGTCTACAGCGGGGTCTAACTGTGCCCCAATGGATGCTGTTTTTGTAGGGTCCGTTGGATGGACTTGGAATTTAACTATTTCGTCTGCTGGTTTAAAGGAGGTGGACTTGGATCTTTTGTCTAGTATCACGTCGTCCTTGTCCACCGTGCAGCGCAGCGCGGTTAACTCCACCGCCACAAGGGCTTCGGATAATGCCTCGAGGGCTAGTGCAGCTGTTTTGTTCTCGGTGCGGAGTGCTATGTCCGGATCACTAGCTAGAGTGATAATTCCCTTGGGTCCGGGTATTTTGAGCTTCATGTACCCGTAATGGGGTATGGCTTGAAAAATCATGAATGCCTCCCGCCCTAGAAGGGCGTGGTATCCGCTACTGAACGGGGCCACTTGGAATGTAATTTCTTCGGACCTGTAATTCTCCAGAGTGCCGAATACCACATCAAGTGTGATTTTCCCAGCGCAACATGCCTCCCAACTAGGGATGATTCCTCGGAAGGTCGTACTGCTTTGCTCAATACGGTTGATGTCTATGTCCATTTTTTGGAGAGTTTCCTCATAGATGAGGTTTAATCCGCTGCCGCCATCCATGAGCACCTTAGTGAGCCGAAAGCCGTCCACAATTGGACTAAGGACCAAAGTAGCTGGTGCTCGGACTGTTCGGAATTTAGGTCCGTCACTGGCGTTGAAGGTGATAGCCGTGTCGCTCCATGGATTTATTGCTGCCACATGGCAGACTTCGGCAAGGCCGCGGAGTGATCGCTTATGCCTATTATTTGAGGCGAAGGTCTCGAAGACCGTTAATACTGTATTTTTATCCGTGTGAAGGTGCTCTGAGGTATTTTGGGTGAGAAGATCCTCACCGCTTTTGGCCACCTGCCGGAGTACCCAACATGCTCTAAGGTTGTGTGTTGATATGGTATCCGCTGTACTATGGATTTTGCAGGGCCCGTTGACCCATCCCTCCAATACGGTTCCACGCCCTGTATTGGGCTGTTGCTTCTTTGTAATTGAGTCGGGCGACTTATGAGAGTGCGCCCTTTTAGTTCGGACTAGGAGTTTTGTCAGAGCCGGATTATCCCAAAATTGCGTTTGGGTTTTCCAGGCACTTTCCATCGCACAGTATTTTCGTACTATGTCCGCCAAGTCAGCAAAGTGTGCTACGTCGCTGCAACTTATGGCGTTGAGGACTCCCTTGTTCGTGCAATTGTTGCAAAAGAACGAAATTGCATCTTCCTCGTGGCAGTCCTTGGCCTTGTTCATTACAAGGAGAAATCTAGCCCAATAGTGATGTACTATCTCTTGGGGCGCTTGCCTAATGTGGGAAAGATAGTTTGTATCTGGGTGGGTGGGTGGATTTAAGTCCAGACCTTGACCCAATCTGTGGTCCCGGGGCAGGGGAGTTTTCGATCTTGGAAGTTCAGGCTCCGGGATGTTGCCCTGCGGGTTCAGTATGCGGCCTGATTCTGGATTCAGGGTTAGGGCGGCGTCCTCCCGTGAGAGAGTATCCTGTTCAGAGAGCTCGGGAATCCGGACATAGTTTGTCCTCAGGATAGAGGGATAATCGCCGCATTGCTCCTCCACCACCTCTATCTGATGGGTGACCGGCGGAGAGTTAATCTCCCTTTGGTCGGGTTTAAGCCCGATCCGATCATAGTCCGTAGTGACTCCCAGAGCGGCAATGCGATCCAAGAGCTCGTTCAAAGAGGAGAGCTCCATTGGATTCATCTTCTCGGCAAATTTTGAGCCGATGTGGAGGCTATTTTCGATGACCCGAGAGGTCATCGTCGGCGCAGCGGCCGAACGGGCGGTCATGACGAAGCCGCCTAGTCAGAGAGTTTGGCCTACAGCCTGGGCTCCCCCAGAGCTGATGCTGTCCTTGACAACGAGGCGAGCCATCTTCCTTATGATGACGACACAGTGGAACTCTCAATGAAAGCACCAATGTCGGTGCCAAAACCGGCGGATCTCGGGTAGGGGGTCCCGAACTGTGCGTCTAAGGCGGATGGTAACAGGAGGCAGGGGACACGATATTTACCCAGGTTCGGGCCCTCTTGATGGAGGTAAAACCCTGCGTCCTGCTTGATTGTTCTTGATGATATAAGTATTACAAGAGTTGATCTACCACGAGATCAGAGAGGCTAAACCCTAGAAGCTAGCCTATGGTATGATTGTATGTTGTCCGACGGACTAAAACCCTCCGGTTTATATAGACACTGGAGGGGGCTAGGGTTACACAAGGTCGGTTACAAAGGAGGAGATATACATATCCGTATTTCCTAGCTTGCCTTCTACGCCAAGTAAAGTCCCATCCGGACACGAGACGAAACCTTCAATCTTGTATCTTCATAGTCCAACAGTCCGGCCAAAGGATATAGTCCGGCTGTCCAGAGACCCCCTAATCAAGGACTCCCTCAATTGTATTAACCGGAAACTTAGTACATGTGTGAATACATAGACAAACAAAGTGTCACTAGTTTGCCTCTACTTGACTAGCTCGTTGAATCAAAGATGGTAATGTTTCCTAACCATAGACATGAGTTGTCATTTGATTAACGGGATCACATCATTAGAGAATGATGTGATTGACTTGACCCATCTGTTAGCTTAGCACATTGATCGTTTAGTTTGTTGCTATTGCTTTCTCCGTAACTATACATGTTCCTATGACTATGAGATCATGCAACTCGCGAATACCGAAGGAACACTTTGTGTGCTACCAAACATCACAACGTAGCTAGGTGATCTACAGGTGTCTCCGATGGTGTTTGCTGAGTTGGCATGGATCAAGATTAGGATTTGTCACTTCGGTTGTCGGAGAGGTGTCTCTGGGCCCTCTCTGTAATGTACATCACAATAAGCCTTGCAAGTAATGTAGCTAATGAGTTACTTACGGGATGTAGCATTACGTAACGAGTAAAGAGACTTGCCAGTAATGATATTGAACTAGGTATTAAGATACCGACGATCGAATCTCGGGCAAGTAACATACCGATGACAAAAGGAACAACGTATACCGTTATGCGATTTGACCGATAAAGATCTTCGTAGAATATGTAGGAGCCAATATGAGCATCCAGGTTCCGCTATTGGTTATTGACCATAGACATGTCTCGGTCATGTCTACATAGTTCTCGAACCCGTAGGGTCTGCACGCTTAACGTTCGGTGACGATCGGTATTACGAGTTTATGTGTTTTGATGCACCGAAGATAGTTCGGAGTCCCAGATTTGATCACGGACATGACGAGGAGTCTAAAAATGGTCAAGACATAAAGATTGATATATTGGAAGCCTATGTTTGGACATCAGAATGGTTCCGGATGAGTTCGGGCATTTTTCGGAGTACTGGGAGGTTACCGGAACCCCCCGGGAAGTATATGGGCCTTATTGAGCCTTAGTGGAAAAGAGGGGAGGGAAGGAAAAGGTGGGAGGCACGCCCCCCTAGCCCAATCCGAATTGGGAGGGGGCCCCCTTCCTTTCTCCTCTCCTCCCCTTCCTTCTCTCCTACTCCTACTACATGGAAGGGGGAATCCTACTCCCGGTGGGAGTAGGACTCCCCTATGGCGCGCCATAGAGAGGGTCGGCCCCTCCCCTCCTCCACTCCTTTATATATGGGGGAGGGAGGCACCCCATAGACACACAAGTTGATCATTGATCTTTAGCCGTGTGTGGTGCCCCCCTCCACCATAATCCACCTCGGTAATATTGTAGCGGTGCTTAGGCGAAGCCCTGTTCCGGTAGCAAGATCATCACCGTCATCACGCCGTCATGTTGACGAAGCTCTCCCTCGAAGCTCTACTGGATCGTGAGTTCGCGGTACGTCACCGAGCTGAATGTGTGCAGATCGCGGAGGTGTCGTATCTTTGGTGCTAGATCGGTCGATCGTGAAGACGTACGACTACATCAACCGCGTTGTCATAACGCTTACGCTCTACGATGGTACATAGACGATACTCTCCCCTCTCGTTGGTATGCATCCCCATGATCTTGCGTGTGTGAAGGAATTTTTTTGAAATTACTACGTTCCCCAACACTTATCACACCCGATCATCACGTGGTGTCTCGGCACGACGAACTGTAGCAATGGTGCATACTCAGGGCGAACACTTGTACCTTGAAATTTAGTGCGAGATCATCTTATAATGCTACCGCCGTACTGAGCAAAATAAGATGCATCAAGGATAAACATCACATGCAATCAATATAAGTGTGTAGCGACCCGACCCAAACTGGATCGAAGTCTCTGTGCTTAAGTGTCATCCCTGGATCGGTATGCTGACACACACAGTACTCAAGGAATTATAACAGAGTTCAATCACAGTTTATTACATCGAGGTTCTCAAAAGAGTATTTATTACAATAATATGGCCAAAGGCCATCTAAATAGAAATAACTGCGGAAGCTTCAAATGTAAATGAGTCCATCCAACTCCACGGCAAACTGAGTGCATAACAACGACCTATCACACCTTTAATCTTCGTCGGAAAAGTCTGCAACATGAGACGTTGCAGCCGTGTAGGTCAGCACATGGAATATGCTGGCAATTTCACACCATAGAATAATAATAAATGAAAAGACTAACTCTATATGCAAAATTTAGCTGTTGGAGGCTCTAAGTTTTATTTTGCATAAAGCTAATTTTACCCTACAACAAAGGAATAATTTTTTTATTACTACTAAGTTAAAAATGTCATTACTGAGAAGGTTCCTCCAACTCAGTCCCAAAATTCCCAAGTTATTAGTAACCCAATAATTTCATTAAATAGAGTGATGAGATCAACCAATAATTCACTTCTAGATACTCAAATTGTCCATAACCGGGGACACGGCTAATCATGATTAGTTTGTACACTCTGCAGAGGTTTGCGCACTTTTCCCCACAAGACTCGACAGCCTCCATGATCGGAAGATCGAGACATAGCCTTTCAGAAGTGTTTCCCCTTAACCCTGGGTAGACCGGTACACCTACTTTCCCCTACATCAGCTAATCTACCACGGAAAGAGGACACACAACTTACTCAACTATGCCAGAGCCCATAATGGCTTGTGGCTGCACACGGAAGTTTCTAGGCATGAAATATCTTATGATCCCTTTGAGCCTAGGTGGCGGACCTAGGGTAATCACACGGGTACTCCGGGATTCCCCCTGGGCAAGCACTGGTTACTCCAGGTGCCCCAAACAATCCACCCAGATGTGTATTAAAGTTGCCACCTTATGTTGTCCCAAAGTTATTATCTCTCGCAACTTGCATGGATCACACATACCAATCCCCGTCTACGAGCATGGCTAAGCAATATATGATATAACGAATATTCCCGAGGTGATCAAAAGGTCATAGGTTCCTACCACATGAACTACATAACATAACCACATGTTCCCAAACCTACTCATGCAATCTTTGAGGGTGAAACTAATGCATAGTAAAAACTGGGTATTGAAAATTATGATCAAAGTGTGAACTTCCCTTGCTGACGATTGTTGAACTCTAAAGATTCGTAGTAGCAAGCCTCACACTCCGGATGATCTAGCGTAAGCAAGCAATAACATACATAAGCATACAAGCGAAGAATCAAAAATAAAACAAAGAGAGGACTTCAGAAAACTTCAAAAACAGCCAAATAAAGTTTCTGTACAGAACGTAATTTTTATAGTAGCAAAAATACGTGTGTTTGGGTTTAATAGAAAGTACACGTCACGAGCTTCAATTTGCAAAAAGAATCACCTAAAACGGAGTTACGAAACTCGAGTTACGACCTAACAAAGTTTGAATTCAGATCTGTTTAAATTCAAATTTTAAAATTTTCAAAAATATTTTTCATTTGGTTCTCTGGATAGAGGATATTTTTATGAAGCGGTAGGAAAAAGAATCAACTAAATCGGATCTACAGACTAAAAGATATACTAGAAACAAGAATTGGTATAGAATCTGACATTGAAAAAAATACTGGAAAAAAAGAAAAATTTGGCCTGGGTGTTCACCGGACTTGTCGCCGAAGAGGAGGAAGAAGGCGGCTCCGGTGTGCTTCGGCGGAGGATGCGTGCGGGACGGTGTAGAGGACGATGAGGTGAACCACTTGAACAACTTGTGGTTGTAGAATGTTTCCTGTACACGCGGTGAGAGGTCGCCGGAATACACGAACTCCGGCGAGCAATTGGAGAGGTTAGAGAGAGGGAAAAACACCAGAAGGAGAGGGCTTCGGACGAGGGGTGAGAGGGGCTCCCAGGGGTGCTTTATATAGGGCTTGGGGAGGTCTGGAGATGAGCTGAGCGTTGCCAACTTTATGATGTTAATGGTGACTGCTACTTGGGCTTCTAATGGCCATTAGAGGAGGAATTAAGGCGCACTAGTGAAGGGGAAAAGATAGAGGGAGGCGAGGGGAACTGATTCAGAGCGGTTTTGTAGCGAGGGAGAGGAGTGGAGGGGGTGGGGCGTTGAGTGGGAGTTAGGAAGGCTGGGCCTTCCATGGGCCTTGGCTGCACGTTATATATATTACACAAACACAATAACACCGAAAACAAATAAATATAAGTTTAAAAATTTCCAGAAAATTCACATAGTTATATGGTCTTATATATGACCTAGTGAACTTTTATCTGTCCTAAAATGCAAGTTTAAAAAAATAAACATTTTTGCTAAACTAATAAAATAAAGTGCAAATAAAACCCAACAAATAAATTTTGATTCCAAATTCATTTTCCCATATTTCTTTTCTGTTTTTGAAGAAGTCCTTTTATCTTCTCTCTTTATTTATTTTTTAAATAATGGAAATGAATTTTGGTGAAACCAAATTTGATCCAAACTCCCAACTTCGAAAAAAAATTCAAAATTGGTTTTTAGGGAAACTTCCAACTCTCTCTTTTGGTCCTTGAGTTGCTCAAAGTTCCTTGGATCAAAAATCAAATAAAACAAATGGAAGCAAAAATGCATAAATCATGGATGCATATGAATGACCTATTTATAAACATCCAAATTGAAAATTGGGATGTTACAAGGTGATATGATATGGCCATCATCATCTTGTTCCTTTGATCTCCATCTCCAAAGCACCGTCATGATCACCATCGTCACCGGCTTGACACCTTGATCTCCATCGAAGCATCGTTGTCGTCTCGCTAACTATTGCTTCTACGACTATCGCTACCGCTTAGTGATAAAGTAAAGCAATTACATGGCGATTGCATTTCATACAATAAAGCGACAACCATATGGCTCCTGCCAGCTACCGATAATTGTGTTACAAAACATGATCATCTCATACAACAATTTATATAATCACGTCTTGAGCATATCACATCACAACATGTCATGCAAAAACAATTTAGACGCCCTCTACTTTGTTGTTGCAAGTTTTACGTGGCTGCTACGAGCTTAGAAAGAACCGTTCTTACCTACGCATCAAAAGCACAAGAATTTTTTGTCAAGTTTGCTGTTTTAACCTTCAACAAGGACTGGACGTAGTCACACTCGATTCAACTAAAGTTGGAGAAATAGACACCCACTAGCCACCTGTGTGCGAAGCACATCGGTAGAACCAGTCTCGCATAAGCGTACGCGTAATGTCAGTCTGAGCCGCTTCATCCAACAATACCACCGAATCAAAGTATGACATGCTGGTAAGCAGTATGACTATTATCGCCCACAACTCTTTGTGTTCTACTCGTGCATATAACATCTACGCATAGACCTGGCTCGGATGCCACTATTGGGGAACGTAGTATTTCAAAAAAATTCCTACGATCACGCAAGATCTATCTAGGAGAGTATAGCAACGAGCGAGGAGAGTGTGTCCGCATACCCTCGTAGACCGAAAGCGGAAGCGTTAAGTAACGCGGTTGATGTAGTCGAACGTCTTCGCGATCCAACCGATCAAGTACCGAACGCACGGCACCTCCGCGGCATGCACACGTTCAGCTCGGTGACGTTCCTCGTACTCTTGATCCAGGTGAGGCCGAGGGAGAGTTTCGTCAGCACGACAACGTGATGATGGTGATGATGAAGTAACCAACGCAGGGCTTCTCCTAAGCACTACAACGATATGGCCGAGGTGGAAATCTATGGAGGGGGCACCGCACACGGCTAAGACAACTGTGAACTTGTGTGTTCTAGGGTGCCCCTGCCCCCGTATATAAAGGAGCAAGGGGGAGGCCGGCCGGCCCTCATAGGGCGCGCCCCAAGTAGGATTCCTATTCCTGGTAGGTTTCCAACAAGGGAAGAGAGGGGGAAGGAAGGAGAGGGAGAGGGAAAGAGGGCCCCCCCTCCTGGTCCAATTCGGACTCCTCAAGGGGGGGCACGGCCAGCCCTAGGGCCCCTTCTCTCTCACACACAAGGCCCATGTTGGCCCATTAGTTCCCCCGGGGTTTCCGATAACCCCCCGACACTCCGATATTTATCCAGTGACCCCGGAACTCATCCGGTGTCCGAATAACATCGTCCAATATATCAATCTTTATGTCTCGATCATTTCGAGACTCCTCGTCATGTCTGTGATCACATCCGGGACTCGGAACTACCTTCGGTACATCAAAACCATGAACTCATAATACCGATCGTCATCGAACGTTAAGCGTGCGGACCCTATGGGTTCGAGAACTATGTAGACATGACCGAGACTCACTTCCGGTAAATAACCAATAGCGGAACCTGGATGCTCATATTGGTTCCTACATATTCTACGAAGATCTTTATCGGTCAAACCGCATAACAACATACGTTGTTCCCTTTGTCATCGGTATGTTACTTGCCCGAGATTCGATCATCGGTATCATCATACCTAGTTCAATCTCATTACCGGCAAGTCTCTTTACTCGTTCCGTAATGCATCATCCCGTAACTAACTCATTAGTCACATTGCTTGCAAGGCTTATAGTGATGTGCATTACCGAGAGGGCCCAGAGATACCTCTCCGACAATTGGAGTGACAAATCCTAATCTCGATCTATGCCAACTCAACAAACACCATCAGAGGCACCTGTAGAGCATCTTTATAATCACCCAGTTACGTTGTGACGTTTGATAGCACACTAAGTGTTCCTCCGGTATTCGGGAGTTGCATAATCTCATAGTCATAGGAGCATGTATAAGTTATGAAGAAAGCAATAGCAATAAACTAAACGATCATAGTGCTAAGCTAACGGATGGGTCAAGTCAATCACATCATTCTCTAATGATGTGATCTCGTTCATCAAATGACAACTCTTTTCCATGGTTAGGAAACTTAACCATCTTTGATTAACGAGCTAGTCAAGTAGAGGCATAGTAGTGATACTCTGTTTGTCTAAGTATTCACACATGTACTAAGTTTCCGGTTAATACAATTCTAGCATGAATAATAAACATTTATCATGATATAAGGAAATATAAATAATAACTTTATTATTGCCTCTAGGGCATATTTCCTTCATCCCAAAGGTAGAGGGAGTGTCCGATGGTGATCTTATCAACCTTGGAATCGCTTCCAACACACATTGTCACCTCGCCCTTAACTAGTATCTGTTCATTTTGCAACTCCTGTTTTGAGTTACAAATCGTAGAAGCTGAACCGGTATCAAATACCCAGGGGCTACTATGAACACTAGTAAAGTACACGTCAATAACATGTATATCAAATATACTTTTGTTCACTTTGCCATCCTTCTTATCCACCAAGTTTTTGGGGCAGTTCAGATTCCAGTGACCATTTCCTTTATAGTAGAAGCACTTAGTTTCAGGTTTGGGTCTAGCTTTGGGTTTCTTCATTGGAGTGGCAACTTGCTTGCCATTCTTCTTGAAGTTCCCTTTCTTTCCCTTGCCCTTTTTCTTGAACCCAGTGTTCTTGTTTAACCATCAACACTTGATGTTATTTCTTGATTTTTACCTTCGCCGATTTCGGCATCATGAAGAGCTTGGGAATCATTTTCAGTATCCCTTGCATATTATAGTTCATCATGAAGTTCTAGTAACTTGGTGATAGTGACTAGAGAACTCTGTCAATCACTATCTTATCTGGAAGATTAACTCCCACTTGATTCAAGCGATTGTAGTACCCAGACTTTCTGAGCACATGCTCACTAGCTGAGCTATTCTCCTCCATCTTGTAGGCAAAGTACTTGTCAGAGGTCGCATACCTCTTAACACGGGCATGAGTCTGAAATATCATTTTCAGCTCTTGGAACATCTCATATGCTCCATGGCATTCAAAACATTTTTGAAGTCCCGGTTCTAAGCCGTAAAGCATGGTGCAGTAAACTATCAAGTAGTCATCATATCGAGCTTGTCAAATATTCATAACGCCTGCATATGTTCCTGCAATAGGTCTGTCACCTAGCGGTGCATCAAGGACATAATTCTTCTGTGCAGCAATGAGGATAATCCTTAGATCACAGATCCAGTCCGCATCATTGCTACTATCACCTTTCAACATATTTTTCTCTAGGAACATATCAAAAATAAAACAGGGGAGCTAAACACGAGCTATTGATCTACAACATAGATATGCAAATACTATCAGGACTAAGTTCATGATAAATTAAAGTTCAATTAATCATATTACTTAAGAACTCCCACTTAGATAGACATCCCTCGAGTCATCTAAATGATTACATGATCCAAATCAACTAAACCATGTCCGGTCATCACATGAGATGGAGTAGTCTTCAATGGTGAACATCTCTATGTTGATCATATCTACTATATGATTCATGTTCGACCTTTTGATCTCCAGTGTTCTGAGGCCATGTATGTACATGCTGTTGGGAAACGTAGTAATTTCAAAAAAATTCCTACGCACACGCAAGATCATGGTGATGCATAGCAACGAGAGGGGAGAGTGTAATCTACGTACCCTTGTAGATCGACAACGGAAGCGTTAGCACAACGTGGTTGATGTAGTTGTACGTCTTCACGGCCCGGCCGATCAAGCACCGAAACTACGGCACCTCCGAGTTCTAGCACACGTTCAGCTCGATGACGATCCCCGGACTTCGACCCAGCAAAGTGTCGAGGAAGAGTTCTGTCAGCATGATGGCGTGGTGACGATCTTGATGTACTACCGTCGCAGGGCTTCGCCTAAGCACCGCTACAATATTATCGAGGACTATGGTGGAAGGGGGCACCGCACACGGCTAAGAATATGATCACGTGGATCAACTTGTGTGTCTAGGGGTGCCCCCTGCCTCCGTATATAAAGGATCAAAGGGGGGGTGCGGCCGGCCAGGAGAGGGCGCGCCAGGAGGAGTCCTACTCCCTCCGGGAGTATGATTCCCCCCCCCTTTCCTAGTTGGAATAGGATTTGGGAGGGGGGAAAGAGGAGAGAGAGAAGGAAGGGGGGCGCCGCCCCCCTCTCCTTGTCCTATTCGGACTAGGGGGGGAGGGGCGCGCGGCCCAGCCCTGGCCACCTCTCCTCTCTTCCACTAAGGCCCACTAAGGCCCATATACCTCCCGGGGGGTTGCGGTAACCTCCCGGTACTCCGGTAAAATCCCGATTTCACCCGGAACACTTCCGATATCCAAATATAGGCTTCCAATATATCAATCTTTATGTCTCGACCATTTCGAGACTCCTCGTCATGTCCCCGATCCTATCCGGGACTCCGAACTCCTTCGGTACATCAAAACTCATAAACTCATAATATAACTGTCATTGGAACCTTAAGCATGCGGACCCTACGGGTTCGAGAACAATGTAGACATGACCGAGACACGTCTCCGGTCAATAACCAATAGCGGAACCTGGATGCTCATATTGGCTCCTACATATTCTATGAAGATCTTTATCGGTCAGACCGCATAACAACATACGTTGTTCCCTTTGTCATCGGTATGTTACTTGCCCGAGATTCGATCGTCGGTATCTCAATACCTAGTTCAATCTCGTTACCGGCAAGTCTCTTTACTCGTTTCATAATACATCATCTCACAACTAACTCATTAGTTGCAATGCTTGCAAGGCTTATGTGATGTGTATTACCGAGAGGGCCCAAAGATACCTCTCCGACAATCGGAGTGACAAATCCTAATCTCGAAATACGCCAACCCAACATGTACCTTTGGAGACACCTGTAGAGCACCTTTATAATCACCCAGTTACGTTGTGACGTTTGGTAGCACACAAAGTGTTCCTCCGGCAAACGGGAGTTGCATAATCTCATAGTCATAGGAACATGTATAAGTCATGAAGAAAGCAATAGCAACATACTAAACGATCGGGTGCTAAGCTAATGGAATAGGTCATGTCAATCACATCATTCTCCTAATGATGTGATCCCATTAATCAAATAACAACTCTTTTGTTTATGGTTAGGAAACATAACCATCTTCGATTAACGAGCTAATCAAGTAGAGGCATACTAGCGACACTCTGTTTGTCTATGTATTCACACATGTATTATGTTTCCGGTTAATACAATTCTAGCATGAATAATAAACATTTATCATGATATAAGGAAATAAATAATAACTTTATTATTGCCTCTAGGGCATATTTCCTTCAGTCTCCCACTTGCTCTAGAGTCAATAATCTAGTTCACATTGCCATATGATTCAACACTAAGAGTTCACCTCACCATGTGATTAACACCCATAGTTCACATCGTCATGTGACCTATACCCAAAAGGGTTTACTAGAGTCAATAATCTAGTTCACATCATTTATGTGATTAACACCCAAAGAGTGCTAAGGTGTGATCATGTTTTGCTTGTGAGATAATTTTAGTCAACGGGTTTGTCACATACAGATCCGTAAGTATTTTGCGAATTCTATGTCTACAATGCTCTGCACGGAGCTACTCTAGCTAATTGCTCCCACTTTCAATATGTATCTAGATCGAGACTTAGAGTCATCCAGATCTGTGTCAAAACTTGCATCGATGTAACTTTTTACGAAGAACCTTTTGTCACCTCCATAATCGAGAAATATTTCCTTATTCCACTAAGGATAATTTTGACCAATGTCCAGTGATCTACTCTTAGATCACTATTGTACTCCCTTGCTTAACACAGTGTAGGGTATACAATAGATCTGGTACACATCATGGCATACTTTATAGAACCTATGGCTGAGGCATAGGGAATGACTTTCATTCTCTTTCTATCTTCTGCCGCGGTCGGGCTTTGAGTCTTACTCAATTTCATACCTTGTAACACAGCCAAGAACTCTTTCTTTGACTGTTCCATTTTTGAACTACTTCAAAATATTGTCAAGGTATGTACTCATTGAAAAAACTTATCAAGCATCTTGATCTATCTCTATAGATTTTGATGCTTAATATGTAAGCAGCTTCACCGAGGTCTTTCTTTGAAAAACTTCTTTAAAAACACTCCTTTATGCTTTGCAGAATAATTCTACATTATTTCCGATCAACAATATGTCATTCACATATACTTATCAGAAATGTTGTAGTGCTCCCACTCACTTTCTTGTAAATACAGGCTTCACCGCAAGTCTGTATAAAACTATATGCTTTGATCATACTATCAAAGCGTTTATTCCAACTCCGAGAGGCTTGCACCAGTCCATAAATGGATCGCTGGAGCTTGCACACTTTGTTAGCTCCTTTTGGATCGACAAAACCTTCCGACTGCATCATATACAACTCTTCTTCCAGAAATCCATTCAGGAATGCAGTTTTGACATCCATTTGCTGGATTTCATAAAATGCGGCAATTGCTAACATGATTCGGACAGACTTAAGCATAGATACGAGTGAGAAACTCTCATCATAGTCAACACCTTGAACTTGTCGAAAACCTTTTTGCGACAATTCTAGCTTTGTAGATAGTAACACTACTATCAGCGTCCGTCTTCCTCTTGAAGATCCATTTAATCTCAATGGCTCGCCGATCATTGGGCAAGTCAATCAAAGTCTATACTTTGTTCTCATACATGGATCTCATCTCAGATTTCATGGCCTCAAGCCATTTCGCGGAATCTGGGCTCATCATCGCTTCCTCATAGTTCGTAGGCTCGTTATGGTCAAGTAACATGACCTCCAGAACTGGATTACCGTACCACTCTGGTGCGGATCTCACTCTGGTTTACCTACGAGGTTCAGTAGTAACTTGATCTGAAGTTACATGATCATCATCATTAGCTTCCTCACTAATCGGTCTAGTAGTCACAGGAACAGATTTCTGTGATGAACTACTTTCCAATAAGGGAGTAGGTACAGTTACCTCATCAAGTTCTACTTTCCTCCCACTCACTTCTTTCAAGAGAAACTCCTTCTCTAGAAAGGATCCATTCTCAGCAATGAATAATTTGCCTTCGGATCTGTGATAGAAGGTGTACCCAACAGTCTCCTTTGGGTATCCTATGAAGACATATTTCTCCGATTTGGGTTTGAGCTTATCAGGATGAAACTTTTTCATATAAGCATCACAACCCCAAACTTTAAGAAACGGCAACTTTGGTTTCTTGCCAAACCACAATTCAGATTGTGTCATCTCAACGGACTTAAATGGTGCCCTTTTAAACGTGAATGCAGCTATCTTTAATGCATAACCCCAAAACGATAGTGGTAGATTGGTAAGAGACATCATAGATCGCACCATATCTAATAAAGTACGGTTATGATGTTCGGACACACCATTATGCTGTGGTGTTCCAGGTGGCGTGAGTAGTGAAACTATTTCACATTGTTTTAACTGAAGGCCAAACTCGTAACTCAAATATTTTACCTCTGCGATCATATCGTAGAAACTTTTATTTTCTTGTTACGATGATTCTCCACTTCACTCTAAAATTCTTTGAACTTTTCAAATATTTCAGACTTGTGTTTCATTAAGTAGATATACCCATATCTGCTCAAATCATCTGTGAAGGTCAGAAAATAATGATACCCGCCACGAGCCTTAACACTCATCGGATCTCATACATCAGTATGTATTATTTCCAATAAGTCAGTTGCTCGCTCCATAGTTCCGGAGAACGGCGTTTTAGTCATCTTGCCCATGAGGCATGGTTCGCAAGCATCAACTGATTCATAATCAAGTGATTCCAAAAACCCATTAGCATGGAGTTTCTTCATGCGCTTTACACCGATATGACCTAAACGGCAGTGCCACAAATAATTTGCACTATCATTATTAACTTTGCATCTTTTGGTTTCAATATTATGATTATGTGTATCACTACGATCGAGATCCAACAAACTATTTTCATTGGGTGTGTAACCATATAAGGTTTTATTCATGTAAACAGAACAACAATTTATTCTCTTACTTAAATGAATAACCGTATTACAATAAACATGATCAAATCATATTCATGCTCAACGCAAACACCAAATAACACTTATTCAGGTTCAACACTAATCCCGAAAGTATAGGAAGTGTGTGATGATGATCATATCAATCTTGGAACCACTTCCAACACACATCGTCACTTCACCCTTAACTAGTCTCTGTTTATTCTGCAACTCCCGTTTCGAGTTACTAATCTTAGCAACTGAACTAGTATCAAATACTGAGGGGTTGCTATAAACACTAGTAAAGTACACATCAATAACATGTATATCAAATATACTTATGTTCACTTTGCCATCCTTCTTATCTGCCAATCACTTGGGGCAGTTCCGCTTCCAGTGACCAGTCCCTTTGCAGTAGAAACACTTAGTCTCAGGCTTAGGACCAGACTTGGGCTTCTTCACTTGAGCAGCAACTTGCTTGCTGTTCTTCTTGAAGTTCCCCTTCTTCCCTCTGCCCTTTTCTTGAAACTAGTGGTCTTGTCTACCATCAACACTTGATGTTTTTCTCGATTTCTACCTTCGTCAATTTCCGCATTACGAAGAGCTTGGGAATTGTTTCCGTTATCCCTTGCATATCATAGTTCATCACGAAGTTCTACTAACTTGGTGATGGTGACTAGAGAATTCTGTCAATCACTATCTTATCTGGAAGATTAACTCCCACTTGATTCAAGCGATTGTAGTACTTAGACAATCTGAGCACATGCTCACTAGTTGAGCGATTCTCCTCCATCTTTTAGCTATAGAACTTGTTGGAGACTTCATATCTCTCAACTCGGGTATTTGCTTGAAATATTAACTTCAACTCCTGGAACATCTCATATGCTCCATGAAGTTCAAAACGTCTTTGAAGTCCCGATTCTAAGCCATTAAGCATGGTGCACTAAACTATCAAGTAGTCATCATATTGAGCTAGCCAAACGCTCATAACGTCTGCATCTGCTCCTGCAATAGGTCCATCACCTAGCGGTGCATCAAGGACATAATTCTTCTGTGCAGCAATGAGGATAAAACTCAGATCACGGATCCAATCCGCATCATTGCTACTAACATCTTTCAACACAATTTTCTCTAGGAACATATCAAAATAAACACAAGGAAGCAACAACGCGAGCTATTGATCTACAACATAATTTGCAAAATACTACCAGGACTAAGTTCATGATAAATTTAAGTTCAATTAATCATATTACTTAAGAACTCCCACTTAGATAGACATCCCTCTAATCCTCTAAGTGATTACGTGATCCAAATCAACTAAACCATGTCCGATCATCACGTGAGATGGAGTAGTTCCATTGGTGAACATCGCTATGTTGATCATATCTGCTATATGATTCACGCTCGACCTTTCGGTCTCCGTGTTCCGAGGCCATATCTGTATATGCTTGGCTCGTTAAGTATAACCTGAGTATTCTGCGTGTGTAACTGTTTTGCACCCGTTGTATTTGAACGTAGAGCCTATCACACCCGATCATCACGTGGTGTCTCAGCACGAAGAACTTTTGCAATGGTGCATACTCAGGGAGAACACTTCTTGATAATTAGTGAGAGATCATCTTATAATGCTACCGTCAATCAAAGCAAGATAAGATGCATAAAAGATAAACATCACATGCAATCAATAAAAGTGATATGATATGGCCATCATCATCTTGTGCTTGTGATCTCCATCTTCGAAGCACCGTCATGATCACCATCGTCACCAGCGCGACACCTTGATCTCCATCGTAGCATCGTTGTCGTCTCGCCAATCTTATCCTTCCACGACTATCGCTACCGCTTAGTGATAAAGTAAAGCATTACAGCGCGATTGCATTGCATACAATAAAGCGACAACCATATGGCTCCTGCCAGTTGCCGATAACTCGGTTACAAAACATGATCATCTCATATAATAAAATTTAGCATCATGTCTTGACCATATCACATCACAACATGCCCTGCAAAAACAAGTTAGACGTCCTCTACTTTGTTGTTGCAAGTTTTACGTGGCTGCTACGGGCTTAAGCAAGAACCAATCTTACCTACGCATCAACCACAACGATAGTTTGTCAAGTTGGTGCTGTTTTAACCTTCGCAAGGACCGGGCATAGCCACACTCGGTTCAACTAAAGTTGGAGAAACTATCACCCGCTAGCCACCTTTGTGCAAACCACGTCGGGAGAACCGGTCTCGTGTAAGCGTACGCGTAATGTCGGTCCGGGCCGCTTCGTCCAACAATACTGCCGAACCAAAGTATGACATGCTGGTAAGCAGTATGACTTATATCGCCCACAACTCACTTGTGTTCTACTCGTGCATATAACATCAACACATAAAACCTAGGCTCGGATGCCACTGTTGGGAAACGTAGTAATTTCAAAAAAATTCCTACGCACACGCAAGATCATGGTGATGCATAGCAACGAGAGGGGAGAGTGTAATCTACGTACCCTTGTAGATCGACAACGGAAGCGTTAGCACAACGTGGTTGATGTAGTCGTACGTCTTCACGGCCCGACCGATCAAGCACCGAAACTACGGCACCTCCGAGTTCTAGCACACGTTCAGCTCGATGACGATCCCCGGACTTCGATCCAGCAAAGTGTCGGGGAAGAGTTCCGTCAGCACGACGGCGTGGTGACGATCTTGATGTACTACCGTCGCAGGGCTTCGCCTAAGCACCGCTACAATATTATCGAGGACTATGGTGGAAGGGGGCACCGCACACGGCTAAGAATATGATCACGTGGATCAACTTGTGTGTCTAGGGGTGCCCCCTGCCTCCGTATATAAAGGATCAAAGGGGGGGTGCGGCCGGCCAGGAGAGGGCGCGCCAGGAGGAGTCCTACTCCCTCCGGGAGTAGGATTCCCCCCCTTTCCTAGTTGGAATAGGATTCGGGAGGGGGGAAAGAGGAGAGAGAGAAGGAAGGGGGGCGCCGCCCCCCTCTCCTTGTCCTATTCGGACTAGGGGGGATGGGCACGCGGCCCAGCCCTGGCCACCTCTCCTCTCTTCCACTAAGGCCCACTAAGGCCCATATACCTCCCGGGGGGTTGCGGTAACCTCCCGATACTCTGGTAAAATCCCGATTTCACCCGGAACACTTCCGATATCCAAATATAGGCTTCCAATATATCAATCTTTATGTCTCGACCATTTCGAGACTCCTCGTCATGTCCCCGATCCTATCCGGGACTCCGAACTCCTTCGGTACATCAAAACTCATAAACTCATAATATAACTGTCATCAAAACCTTAAGCGTGCGGACCCTACGGGTTCGAGAACAATGTAGACATGACCGAGACATGTCTCCGGTCAATAACCAATAGCGGAACCTGGATGCTCATATTGGCTCCTACATATTCTACGAAGATCTTTATCGGTCAGACCGCATAACAACATACGTTGTTCCCTTTGTCATCGGTATGTTACTTGCCCGAGATTCGATCGTCGGTATCTCAATACCTAGTTCAATCTCATTACCGGCAAGTCTCTTTACTCGTTCCATAATACATCATCTCACAACTAACTCATTAGTTGCAATGCTTGCAAGGCTTATGTGATGTGTATTACCGAGAGGGCCCAGAGATACCTCTCCGACAATCAGAGTGACAAATCCTAATCTCGAAATACGCCAACCCAACATGTACCTTTGGAGACACCTGTAGAGCACCTTTATAATCACCCAGTTACGTTGTGACGTTTGGTAGCACACAAAGTGTTCCTCCGGCAAACGGGAGTTGCATAATCTCATAGTCATAGGAACATGTATAAGTCATGAAGAAAGCAATAGCAACATACTAAACGATCGGGTGCTAAGCTAATGGAATAGGTCGTGTCAATCACATCATTCTCCTAATGATGTGATCCCGTTAATCAAATAACAACTCTTTTGTTTATGGTTAGGAAACATAACCATCTTCGATTAACGAGCTAGTCAAGTAGAGGCATACTAGTGACACTCTGTTTGTCTATGTATTCACACATGTATTATGTTTCCGGTTAATACAATTCTAGCATGAATAATAAACATTTATCATGATATAAGGAAATAAATAATAACTTTATTATTGCCTCTAGGGCATATTTCCTTCACATGCTAGGCTCGTCAAGTTTAACCCGAGTATTCCGCATGTGCAAAACTGTCTTGCACCCGTTGTATGTGAACGTAGAGCTTATCACACCCGATCATCACGTGGTGTCTCAGCACGACGAACTTTCGCAACGGTGCATACTCAGGGAGAACACTTATACCTTAAAATTTTAGTAAGGGATCATCTTATAATGCCACCGCCGTACTAAGCAAAATAATATGCATAAAAGATAAACATCACATGCAATCAAAATATGTGACATGATATGGCCATCATCATATTGTGCCTTTGATCTCCATCTCCAAAGCACCGTCATGATCTCCATCGTCACCGGCTTGACACCATGATCTCCATCGTAGCATCGTGGTCGTCTCGCCAACTATTACTTCTACAACTATCGCTAACGCATAGTGATAAAGTAAAGCAATTACATGGCGATTGCATTTCATACAATAAAGCGACAACCATAAGGCTCTTGCTAGTTGTCGATAACTTTTACAAAACATGATCATCTCATACAATAACGTATATCACATCATGTCTTGACCATATCACATCACAACATGCCCTGCAAAAACAAGTTAGACGTCCTCTACTTTGTTGTTGCAAGTTTTACGTGGCTGCTACGGGCTTCTAGCAAGAACCGTTCTTACCTACGCATCAAAATCACAACGGTGTTTCGTCAAGTTTGCTGTTTTAACCTTCAAAAAGGACCAGCTGCAGTCAAATTCGATTCAACTAAAGTTGGAGAAACAGACACCCGCCAGCCACCTTTATGCAAAACAAGTTGCATGTCTGTCGGTGGAACCGGTCTCATGAATGTGGTCATGTAAGGTTGGTCTGGGCCACTTCATCCGACAATACCGCCGAATCAAAATAATATGTTGGTGGTAAGCGGTATGACTATGATCGCCCACAACTCTTTGTGTTCTACTAGTGCATATCATCTACGCATAGACCTGGCTCGGGTGCCACTGTTGGGGAACGTAGCATGCAATTTCAAAATTTTCTTACGCTCACGCAAGATCTATCTAGGAGATGCATAGCAATGAGAGGGGGGAGTGTGTCTACGTACCCTCGTAGACCAAAAGCAGAAGCGTTAGCTTAACGCGGTTGATGTAGTCGAACGTCTTCTCGATTCAACCGATCAAGCACCGAACATACGGCACCTCTGAGTCCTGCACACGTTCAGCTCGATGACGTCCCTCGAACTCTTGATCCAGCAAAGTGTCGAGGGAGAGTTTCGTTAGCACGACGGCATGGTGACGGTGATGGTGAAGTGATCCGCGCAGGGCTTCGCCTAAGCAGTACGACAATATGACCGGAGGAGTAAACTGTGGAGAGGGGTGCCGCACACGGCTAGGAACAATTGATGTGTGTTAGAGGCGCCCCCCACCCCCGTATATAAAGGAGGGGGAGGGGAGGAGGCTGACCTAGGCGTGCCCCAAGTGGGAGGAGTCCCACTTGGGCTCCTAGTCCAATTCGCCCCCCCCCCTCCCTTTCCTTTTACCGAAAGGGGAAAGGGGGAAGGAGAGGGACGAGGAGAAGGAAAGGGGGGCGCCGCCCCCTCCCCTAGTCCAATTCGGACTCCTTCCCGGGGGGCACCCCTTGTAGCCTTGCCTCCCTCCTATGGCCCATATGGCCCGTATCTTCCCCCGGGGGATTCCGGTAACCCCTCGGTACTCCGATAAATACTTGAAACACTCCGACACCATTCCGGTGTCCGAATACTATTAACCAATATATCAATCTTTACCTCTCGACCATTTCGAGACTACTCGTCATGTCTGTGATCTCATCCAGGACTCTGAACAATCTTCGGTCACCAAAACACATAACTCATAATACAAATCATTATCGAACGTTAAGCGTGCGGATCCTAAGGGTTTGAGAACTATGTAGACATGACCGAGGCACATCTTCGATCAATAACCAACAGCAGAACCTGGATGCTCATATCGGTTCCTACATATTCTACGCAGATCTTTATTGGTCAAACCGCAATGACAACATACATCATTCCCTTTGTCATCGGTATGTTACTTGCCCGAGATTCGGTCGTTGGTATCTTCACACCTAGTTCAATCTCGTTATCGGCAAGTCTCTTTACTCGTTTTGTAATGCATCATCCCGCAACTAACTCATTAGTCACATTTCTTGCAAAGCTCATAGTGATATGCATTACCGAGAGGGCCCAGAGATACCTCTCTGATACTCGGAGTGACAAATCCTAATCTCGATCTATGACAACCCAAAAAACACTTTCAGAGACACCTGTAGAGCATATTTATGATCACCCAGTTATGTTGTGACGTTTGATAGCACACAAGGTATTCCTCCGGTATTCGGGAGTTGCATAATCTCATAGTCAAAGGAATATGTATAAGTCATGAAAAAAGCAATAGCAATAAAACTTAACGATCATTATGGTAAGCTAACGGGTGGGTCTTGTCCATCACATCATTCTCTTAATGATGTAATCTCGTTCATCAAATGACAACACATGTCTATGGTTAGGAAACTTAACAATCTTTGATTAACGAGCTAGTCTAGTATAGGCTTACTAGGGACCCGGTGTTTTGTCTATGTATCCACACATGTATCAAGTTTCCGGTTAATACAATTCTAGCATGGATAATGAACATTTATCATGATACAAGAAAATATAAAATAACAACTTTATTATTGCCTCTAGGGCATATTTCCTTCAGTTAATAGGTTAGTTCCAAAAAATCATATAAAATAGCACAACAATGCATATAAAATAGACATGGAGTTTCTACATCCAGGAGCAAATACTCCTGGTGTGAACAGTAAAATCAAAAAATTCAAAAAAATCTGAAATATTTTTGTGGCATACTTTCACATATGTTTGTTGTGCATGCAAAATTTCATCGCAAAATCACAATGGTGGAAGGCGTGGTAAAAAATAAAATATATGCTCTGAAAATGTTACTTACAAAAGCATTTGGAGCTCTGGTTTTGTTTTTTTGGCACGACTTCCACCAATGAGATTTTGCAGTTAAATTTTGTGTGCACGACAAACATTTGCAAAAGTATGTCATATTTTTTCAGAATTTTTGATTTTTTTTCTATTTTTTTGATTTTACTGTTCACACCAGGAGCATTTGCTACTGGGTGTAGAAAGACACTTTCGATATAAAACACCCAAGATTGATAATATAATGGCATGGAACAATAAAATATTATAGATACGTTGGAGACGTATCATCGACGTTCACATGACATCACTAAAGGAAGCAACAACATACATACTATCAAAATATCGAACGAATACCAAATTCACATGATTACTTATAACAAGACTTCTCCCATGTCCTCAAGAACAAAAGTAACTACTTATAAATTATGTTCATGTTCAAGATTAGAGGGATATTGAATATGATCAAGGATCTGAACATATAATCTTCCACCAAATAAACCAACTAGCATCAACTACAAGATGTAATCAATACTACTAGCAACCCACACATACCAATCCGAGGTTTTCAGACAAAGATTGAATACAAGAGATGAACTAGGGTTTGAGACGAGAATGTGATGGTGAAGATGTTGATGAAGATTTGTCTTCCCAGGATGAGAGGATTGTTGGTGATGTCAATGGTTTCGATTTCCCCCTCCCGGAGGGAAGTGTCTCCGGTGAAATCGCTCCGCCGGAGAGTTAAGATGCTCCTGCTCAGGTTCCGCCTCGAGCCGGCGGCGATTCATCCTGAAAGTCCTCTCCTTATTTTTTTTTCTAGGTCAAAACCCTTCATATAGCAGAAAATGGGGGCCGGAGGCCAACTGTGGACTCCACAAGGCATCAGGGCGCGCCAGGGGGGTGGTCGCGCCCTGTTGCCTTATGGGCAACTAGTGAGCCCCCTCTGGTAATTCTTTGCTCAAGTATTTTTTACATATTCCATAAAAATTCTTCGTGAAATTTCAGATCATTTGGAGTTCTGCAAAATAGATATCCCTGATGTAGTTTTTTCAGGTCCAGAATTTCAGCTATTGACAATCTTCCTCTTTGTGTAAATCTTACAAATTAAGAGAGAAAATGCATTAAAATTGCATCACAAAGTGTTATAATGATCAAAAATATTATAAATATCAGTAGGAAAACATGATGCAAAATGGACGTATCAGATATACATGCGTTCCCCGCCACTGGCGCCAGCACCCACCTCGTCAGCCCATGTGAGGAGTTGGCTTGGGCACCATGCTTCCCCTTCCCCTTCCCCTTCCCAAAGAAGCCAACCATGGCTAGGGTTTCCTGTCGCCGACAAGGGGGCGGGAGTTTGGATAGATGTGGACGGGAGTGGGAAGTGGGTGAGGCTGCCCTCCCGCACGCTTGCCATTTAAAATAAGCGTGGACTGCAAGCGCTTTCAGCGGCTGCCATGTGTGTCCGAGGTGGGTGGGTCGCATTCAATATGACCGCGGCGGTGGTTGGTGGGCGACACGGGCGTCTATGGACACAATTCGGATGCAAATATGGACCGGGAATCCGTTTAGACAGTCAGCGATCAGACGGTATTTGAATTTGCATCGAAGCGTTGGACCAATGTTTTCATCCGTTTTGACCAAGGCGACTGAAAAGGGAGTTGCTGTCATCACTCAGGTCCGTTGATCCGAAACAAGATATGCTCACGACATAGAAAACGAGTCGGAGAAGTCCTCAACTCCTTCCCCACTCAAACCTCGATCCATTCGGGGGCTAATGATGAAGCTATGTACCTAGGGTAGGGTCACGGACCTGTCCTAACTGCCCTACCCAAGGACACCTCTAGAATAAATCACCTTTCAATCGACTTGGAGGTGTTCCACTCGACAGACTCGAAGACATTCGACCAAGAAGCAATTACTCGACCAAGATCCAACCACTCGACGGCCAGGAGACCTAAAGTCACTCCGCACACTAACGGTCGGTCATTAAGTAGCTTTTATGGTCATCATAGCACTTTATTGCTAGCGTTATCAGTAACGCCCTACCTTAATGTACATTGAACCCTTCGTAACGTGGGCTGGCCGGGGTCCTGGCGCACTCTATATAAGCCACCCCCCTCCTCCGAGACAAGGGTTCGCACCTCTGTAACTCATACACACATAATCCAGTCGACCGCCTCCGGGCTCCGAGACGTAGGGCTTTTACTTCTTCCGAGAAGGGCCTGAACTCGTAAACCTTGCGTCCTTACAACCTCTCCATAGCTAAGACCTCACCTCTCCATACTTACCCCCCTACATTACTGTCAGACATAGAACCACGACAGTTGGCGCCCACCGTGGGGCAGGTGTTTTAGCATTTTGTTGGAGGAGTTGCGATCTTTTCCGACCCGAATCATCATGGTTTTCGACGGAGTTTTGGTGGAGGTCCACGAGATCCGTCTCGACGCGCTCACGTTCATCGCCGACGACTCCGCCTGGCTTCAGGAGGCTCCGCTCGACGTGGACACACTCCCTGTCCGCGGGGCAACGCACTTTAGCGCGTGCGTCCGCGGTGTTCTCCTGCGGCAACCGTCGACCCCCTACCGGTCGGCTCTTGTGTTGTCCTCCCTCCCCGCTTCCTGCCGGTGCAAGCGCTCCGGTCGGTCGAGGCTTCGGCGGTGGGTGAGACACGCGGTGGTCCGTCAGTCGGCCAACCTCAAGTCGCGGCGATCGAGCCCGACGAATCCCTCTACGGCCTGTTCGACCTGTCGACTGGCTCCGAAGAGACTGCATCCGAGTGCGACAGCAGCGATCCGGCGACGGAGGTTCTGATGGTCGATGGACCGCCCAGTCCCCCCGGTTTTACCCGCACCGACGGAGGCGTAGGAGGAGGCGACCCATCGCGTCCCCATGAGGAGTATCTTCCCGAGCCTCTCACGTCGCTCCAGAGAGAAGAACTTCGCCGCCGGAACATGGATGCACTGCACACTCCTATCGTTGGAGAAACCCCCGAGGCTCGCGCCTTGGAGGACGCGCGCCTGGCAAACTTGGCCGAGTGCACTCGACTGGAGAACCTCCAGCGAGCACTCGACGAGCGGGCGCGACAACGGGTTCCCGAATCCAGTCGACGTCAGCTCTTCCTGCCCCAGCAGATATATCAGACTCCGATTCAGAATTTAGCAGCTGCGGCCCGTATAGCGGAGTCGATTCAGCTTCCCAGTCGGAGGCTGGCAGAGGCTTGCTGCAGATCAGAGCATTACTCCGGGCAGCAGGAGATCAGAATTCCGCTGTTTCTTAGTCGCGGAACAGAATTCACAGCAGATCCGTTGCTGCGGACACAGTCCAGTCGGCTCACAGCCCGAGATCGCCCCCGAGGCGTGAGGGACGTGGAGACCGGCGTGACCAGTATGGGAACCATGAGCAGTATGATCACCGAGTCGATCGTGACGGTCGACGTCGAGTGCCCACGCCTCCCCCGAGGAGTGGGTCGTATGTGCCTCGCCAGTAGGATGACAGGCGCCCTCATAGTGGTGGGCGAAGGATTTCAGTCGACCCCAGAGGGCCAGGCTTTGACGCGAGATCCATCCTCATCCAAGGTCTGGTCGACAGGAACAGGGCTCACCGAGAAGGCCACGATAGAGATGCGCCTGCAGCAGCAGAGTACATGTTTCGGGGCCAGAGTGCTTTAGTAGAGCCATCAGGGCTGCTGTGACTCCTCCCAATTTCAGGTTGGCGACTGGAGTCAGTAAGTTCACTGGCGAGTCCAAGCCCGATACTTGGCTTGAGGACTACCGAGTGGCCGTCCAGATTGGCGGCGGCAATGATGAAGTGGCCATGAAGCACCTGCCTCTCATGTTGGAGGGCTCAGCCAGAGCGTGGCTAAACCAGTTAGCACCTAGCAGCATTTACACTTGGGAAGATCTCTCCCGAGTGTTTGTCGCCACATTTCAAGGCACATGCAAGCGACCGGCAGGACTGACGGAACTGCGGTCCTGTGTGCAAAAGCCGAATGAAACTTTAAGGGATTACATCCAGAGATGGATCACGTTACATCACTCGGTGGAGAATGTGCCTAACCACCAAGCAGTTTGTGCCTTCAAGGAAGGCGTCAAGTACAGAGAACTGAATTTGAAATTCGGTCGAACCGGAGATATGTCCCTGAATCGGATGATGGAGATTGCCACCAAGTACGCTAATGGCGAAGATGAGGATCGACTCAGGAGTGGCAAGCTCAAGTCAGTCGCCCAAGAAACCGGAGGCAATTCCAATCGGAAACAGAAGCGGAAAGCCGAGCCAGCGGCTCCCGGGGAAGCCTTAGCTTTGGCCCAAGGAAAGTCTAAAGGGAAACCTAAAGGGCCTTGGAACCCCAAAAAGGTTAAAGACCAGGAGGGAAATGATGTGTTGGACTTACCGTGTCTCGTCCACACGAAGAAAGATGAAGAGGGTAATTTTATTTACCCGAAACATACTACTCGGCAGTGTCGACTCTTGATCCAGCAGTTCCAGGGCAAGCAGCCCAAGGGTAAGGAAAAGGAGTCAGACAAGGTCGAGGACAAAGAGGACAGTGATGACGGATACCCTCAAGTCAATTCCACCCTAATGATTTTTGCTGATGTTGAGAGCAAAAGCCGACTGAAAGTTATTAACCGAGAGGTGAATATGGTCGCTCCGGCGACACCTAGTTACCTGAAATGGTCTCAGACTGCCATAACAGTCGACCAGTCCGACCACCCAACACACATCGCCACCCCTAGGAGGCAAGCTTTGGTGGTCGACCCAGTTGTTGAAGGCACTCGACTGACCAAAGTCCTGATGGATGGTGGCAGTGGTTTGAACATATTATACGCTGAGACATTGAAGGGGATGGGCATTCCGATGTCCAGACTCAGTGCCAGCAACATGAGTTTCCATGGAGTCATTCCTGGGAAGAAGGCTGAATCACTCGGCCAGATTGCTCTTGATGTGGTTTTTGGTGATTCCAAGAATTACCGCAAAGAAAAGTTGACATTTGAAGTTGTAGACTTCCAGAGTGCCTATCACGCTATTTTGGGCAGGCCGGCTTATGCACGCTTCATGGCCCGACCATGTTACGTGTATCTCAAATTGAAGATGCCTGGCCCCAAAGGTGTGATCACCATTACGGGCAATCGGAAGAAAGCGGAAGAATGTTTTCAGAAGGGTTCGAAGATCGCCGACGCACAGATGGCAGTGGTGGAGTTGCAGGAATACCAGAAGACTGCAGACCCGAGTGATCTGTTGCGAGCCAAGAAGCCCGCTACAGAGTCAGCTTTCCAGTCGACTTGCGACACGAAGACAGCTCACATCCACCCGACCGACCCCAGCGCCGCCCCGACTCATATCTCGACAACACTCGACTCCAAATAGGAAGAAGCGTTCATCCAGTTCCTCCATGAGAACTGGGACATCTTTGCATGGAAGCCTTCTGACATGCCAGGTGTTCCCAGGGAGCTGGCTGAGCATCGCCTGAGAGTCGACTCAAAAGTAAAACCTGTCAAGGAACATCTTCGATGGTCCGCCATCCAAAAGAGAAAAGCTATTGGCGAAGAGGTGGCTCGGCTCTTAGCAGCGGAGTTCATCCGAGAAATCTACCACTCCGAGTGGCTCGCCAACGTTGTCATGGTCCCCAAGAAGGACAAGTCACTTCGCATGTGCATTGACTTTAAACATATCAATCGGGCCTGCCCGAAAGATCATTTTCCTCTCCCCCGCATCGACCAGATAGTCGACTCGACTGCGGGATGTGAGCAACTGTCTTTCTTAGACGCCTATTCTGGGTACCATCAGATCCGTCTGTATGGACCTGATGAGATCAAGACAGCTTTCATCACTCCATTCGAGTGCTTCTGTTATGTTACCATGCCGTTCGGCCTCAAGAATGCCAGAGCCACATTCATGAGGATGATTCAGAAGTGTTTACTCACTCAAATCAGTTGGAACGTGGAAGCATACATGGATGATATTGTGGTCAAGTCACGGAAGGGTTCCGACCTGCTGACTGACCTTGCTGAAACCTTTGCCAACCTCAGGAGGTATGATATCAAGCTTAATCCATCAAAGTGTACGTTCGGAGTCCCTGGCGGAAAGTTACTCGGCTTTCTCGTTTCCGAACGGGGAATCGACGCCAATCCAGAAAAAGTTGGCACTATACTCCGAATGAAAAGCCCTATGCGAGTGCACGACGTCCAGAAGCTTACTGGTTGTTTGGCCGCCCTAAGTCGATTCATATCTCGTCTCGGTGAAAAGGCGTTACCTCTTTACCGATTGATGAAGAAGTCCGACAAGTTCGAGTGGACTCCTGAAGCTGATGCAGCGTTTGTAGAGCTCAAAGCTCTGCTCTCCACCCAGCCGGTGCTTGCTGCCCCAATCAGCAAAGAGCCTTTGCTGCTTTACATTGCAGCCACAGGACAAGTCGTCAGTACGGTACTTACGGTCGAGCGGGAAGAAGAAGGGAAAACCTTCAAAGTTCAGCGCCCAGTATATTATATTTCTGAAGTCCTGACCCGATCGAAGCAAAGATATCCTCACTATCAGAAGCTTGTATATGGGATTTATATGACCACCAAGAAAGTTTCTCACTACTTCTCTGATCATTCCATTACAGTCGTCAGCGACGCTCCATTGTCAGAGATCCTGCATAACAGGGATGCAACCGGTCGAGTGGCAAAATGGGCGATCGAACTCCTTCCCCTAGATATCATGTTTGAGGCAAAGAAAGCTATCAAGTCCCAGGCAATCGCGGATTTCGTCGCCGAGTGGATTGAACAACAACTGCCGACTCAGGTTCACTCGGAGCATTGGACCATGTTCTTTGACGGTTCTAAGATGCTAAATGGTTCCGGCGCCGGAGTGGTGTTGATCTCCCCCAGAGGAGATAAACTCAGATATGTTCTTCAAATCCACTTTGATTCCTCTAACAACGAGGCAGAATACGAAGCACTTTTATATGGGTTGCGCATGGCCATTTCACTCGGCGTCCGTCACCTCATGGTCTATGGCGACTCAGATTTGGTGGTCAATAAAGTGATGAAGGAATGGGACATCAGAAGTCCAGCCATGACTGGTTATTGCAATGCAGTGCGAAAGCTGGAGAAGAAATTCGAGGGGTTAGAGCTTCACCACATACCCCGACTGAAAAATCAAGCAGCTGATGATCTGGCAAAAATAGGTTCCAAAAGAGAAGCCATTCCCAGCAATGTGTTTCTGGAACATATCCACACACCATCAGTCTAGGAGGATCCCTTCACTGAAGAGGCCCCGCAGCCAAAAAGTGCCACGGATCAGAGTGAAGTTGAAGTTCCAGCTGTGGTCGACCTGGTCATGGAAGTCTTGGTTATCACTCCCATCTGGACAGAACCGTACATCGCGTACATCCTAAGGAAAGAACTCCCAGAAGACGAAGAAGAGGCTCGACAGATCGTCCGTCGATCCAAGGCCTTTACAGTCATAAAGGGACAGTTATATAGAGAAAGCGCGACTGGGGTCGGCCAGAAGTGTGTTACACCAGAAGAAGGTCAGATGATCCTTAACGATATCCACTCGGGGACCTGTGGTCATCATGCGTCCTCTCAGATCATTGTGGCTAAAGCATACCGAGCGGGGTTCTACTGGCCAAGAGCCAATGAGATGGCGAAAGAGATAGTCGACAAATGTGAAGGATGTCAGTATTACTCCAATATGCCGCACAAGCCCGCGTCAGCCCTGAAAACCATTCCACTCATCTGGCCCTTCGCTGTTTGGGGGCTGGACATGGTTGGGCCACTGAGAACAGGCAGGAGCGGCTTCACTCATGTGCTGGTAGCAGTCGACAAGTTCACCAAATGGATTGAAGCCAAGCCTATCAAGAATCTTGATGCTTGCACCGCTATCAGTTTCATCAGAGAGTTGATATGCAGATATGGAGTTCCACACAGCATCATCACCGACAACGGGTCAAACTTCGATTCTGACAAATTCAGGGCCTTCTGCGCCTCTCAGGGCACTCAGGTCGACTATGCTTCAGTCGCTCACCCCCAGTCGAATGGGCAAGCAGAAAGGGCAAACGGCCTAATTCTCAAAGGACTGAAACCCTGATTGATGCGTGATCTCAAGCACGCAACAGGTGCATGGGTCGACGAGCTTCCATCAGTCCTTTGGGGATTGAGGACAACCCTGAATCGATCGACCAGAAGAACCCCATTCTTTCTGGTCTACGGAGCCGAGGCAGTCTTACCGAGTGACCTGCTTCACAACGCTCCCAGAGTCGAGCTCTACTCAGAAGATGAGGCAGAACAAGCCCGGCAGGACGCAGTCGACCTCCTAGAAGAAGAAAGAGAAATGGCCTTGATTCGATCGACCATCTATCAGCAAGACTAGCATCGATTCCATGCCAGAAACGTGAAGAGCCGAGCCTTCCAAGAAGGAGACTTAGTCCTCCGAGTGGATCAGCAGAAACCACACAAGCTCGCTCCTACTTGGGAAGGCCCCTTCATAGTCACCAGAGTTCTCCACAATGGAGCATACCACCTCTACAATGTCGATCGCCAGATTGATGAGCCACGAGCCTGGAATGCGGAGCTACTCCGCCCCTTTTATACTTGAATTCTCACTCGGATGAGATGTAATAAGAAAAACTCTTGTAGTTTATTTATCAAAGACAAGAGCGTTATAATTTTCCCAGTGATTATTATTGTTTTCCCCCAGTGGGTGGCTTAGTTGCGAATCTGCTTCGCCTAAGTTTGTAAAAACAGTTTCCTACCGAGTGGCGAGCCAGCCTCCCACTCGGGGGCTTAGCGGCGAATCTATTTCGCCTAAGTTTGAAAAAGTCCTACCGAGTGGAGAGCAATCCTCCCACTCGGGGGCTTAGCTGCAGTCCAGTACTCGCCTAAGTTCTCTCACTAGAAGACTTAGCTACAGTCAGGCACTCGCCTAAGTTTGAAAAATCCTACCGAGTGGAGAGCAATCCTCCCACTCGGGGGCTTAGCTGCAGTCCAGTACTTGCCTAAGTTCTCTCACTAGAAGACTTAGCTACAGTCAGGCACTCGCCTAAGTTTGAAAAAATCCTACCGAGTGGAGAGCAATCCTCCCACTCGGGGGCTTAGCTGCAGTCCAGTACTCGCCTAAGTTCTCTCACTAGAAGACTTAGCTGCAGTCAGGCACTCGCCTAAGTTTGAAAAAATCCTACCGAGTGGAGAGCAATCCTCCCACTCGGGGGCTTAGCTGCAGTCCAGTACTCGCCTAAGTTCTCTCACTAGAAGACTTAGCTGCAGTCAGGCACTTGCCTAAGTTTGAAAAAATCCTACCGAGTGGAGAGCAATCCTCCCACTCGGGGGCTTAGCTGCAGTCCAGTACTCGCCTAAGTTCTCTCACTTGGAGACTTAGCTGCAGTCAGGCACTCGCCTAAGTTTGAAAAAATCCTACCGAGTGGAGAGCAATCCTCCCACTCGGGGGCTTAGCTGCAGTCCAGTACTCGCCTAAGTTCTCCCACTTAGAGACTTAGCTGCAGTCAGGCACTCGCCTAAGTTTGGAAAAATCCTACCGAGTGGAGAGCAATCCTCCCACTCGGGGGCTTAGATGCAGTCCAGTACTCGCCTAGGTTCTCTCACTAGGAGACTTAGCTGCAGTCCGGCACTCGCCTAAGTCTGAAAAAAAATCCTACCGAGTGGAGAGCGATCCTCCCACTCGGGGGCTTAGCTGCAGTCCAGTACTCGCCTAAGTATGAAACACATCTCAATCCTCAAGGACGACGAGGGGCGGGTCGACTGCCACCTTCTCCTGGAGAGCTTCGCCACAAATACAAGACATGGGTCGACTGCTTCCCTCTCCTTCGGAACTGCGCTGCGAGTGCAAAAGTTGTCTCGAATGAAGAATGGGTTCACTCAGCAGGAGATTCATAAAGATATTCAACGGTAAACCAAGTTCAGATAAATTCTAAAGGTTCCAGACCACAGATCGAAGTACTCGGGCATGCAGCCCGAAAAAGTTTAACGGTTACAAAAACCACTCGGCATTCCAAGGCAAATTTAAGGTGGGACATAAGAGTTTGTTCACTCCGCGGGAGGAGGGCTGGCAGGCTCGACGAACTCATCCAGGTCGACGCCGTCGGCTATCCGAGTGGCTGCAGCGATGAAAGTCTCCATAAAGGTTCGGAAGTCATGCTTCTAGGTGTTGGCGACCTTGATTGCTGCCAACTTGTCTTGTCGCACCTCCTTGCAGTGGACACGAACCAAGGACAGAGCCACATCAGCGCCACACCGAGCAGAAGACTTCTTGCACTCCTGCACTCGGTCAGGGATTCCGTTAAGTCGAGTCATCAGAGACTCGAGATCGTTTTGGAGCGTAGCCTCTGGCCAAAGTGCCGGGTCGATCCGTGACATGGCGACCTTCAGTCGAGCCAAGTAGTCCACGGCACCGTCAATGCGAGATTCCAGTCGGAGCAGATTCATGGCAGTTTCATCTTTCACGGGAGAGTTGATTGGATCCAAACCTGGTTCGATCCGCCCAGTCTCCTCTTCAAAGTTCTGGCAAAACTCTGCATTCACGATCCAAGGATAAGTCAATTTTCATACACTGAGTCGACACAAAAAAACACCAGTCGGAACTAAATGTGCACCTTCAAGCTTGATGTACAACTTCTTGGCGAGGCTCCTCAAGTAGCTCTCCAGATCGCCCCTCCTGCGAGCGATGCCTTCCATCTTTTCGTTCAGGTTGAGGTTATCCTTCTTCCAACGTGTACACTCCCTGTTGGCTTCATTCAGAGCGGTCTTCAGCCTGGTATTCTCTTCTTCTAACTGGCCGACCGAAGCCAGCTTCTGTTCGGCCAGAGCGGTCTTGTCGTCAGCCTCCTTACGGGCAGCAGCCAAGTCCTGATCCTTCTTCGCCAGAGCTTCTCTTAGTTTTTCTGCAAAGAAATGATGATTGATTCGGAAATAGCAGAAGGGTACTCAAGCCTAAAACTAACCAGTCGACAAAATCGTCTTACCTGCGGCGCTGTCTCTGACCTTTTGCAGCTCTGTCCTGGCCAGCTCCAAATCAAGGTTCAGTTGAATCTGCTGCTTCTCCAAGTCAGCAAAGCGAGCTCCAAGATCGCAAGATTTCTGAAATCAAAGGGGAGATGTTATCGTTACAGCAAAAAAAGGCAATAAATACTAAGACTACGGTCGACTGCCAGCAGTCCACCATAGTCTCGGGGACTACACCCAGTGGGTGCACTTAGCGTGCCCCCACCGGTTCTGATCCCACTCGACCGGCCCGCCGAAGTCGAGTCCAAAAAAAAGAGAGAAAGAAAGTAGAACTCAGACTACAGTCGACTGCCAGTAGTCCACCATAGTCTCGGGGACTACACCCAGTGGGTGCACTTAGCGTGCCCCCACCGGTTCTGATCCCACTCGACCGGCCCGCCGAAGTCGAGTGGAAGAGACAAACTACCAGTTTGGTTTATACATTCGCCAAAATACAAAGACTACAGTCGACTGCCAGCAGTCCACCGTAGTCTCCACTAGTCCAAAACTTCAATCGACACACCCAGTGGGTGTACAGATGCAAAGATTTTCGGAAAGAATCTTCAGATAGCCGACTAACCTGAAGGTTGCTCTGGAGAGCCGAGCTGGCATCATAGGCGGCTTGGCTGGCGTCCCGCACCATCTTCATCTTCTCCATCATAATGCCCGCCTGGCGTATGGCTTCCCTAGCAGCATTCACCTCGTCCTCTGGGACATGATGGGTCGCAAAAACTGAAGGCGGGTCGATAGGGGCCTGAGCAGTCGAAGAAGAAGGCAAGGCACTCGACAGGGGCTCCGCGAAGGTAACAGAACCCCGATTGACGTCACCAGTGTCCTGAACGACTGGTTCCGCCCTCGGCGTCGACTGTAGCGCCTCACTTACAGGAGCTCGCCTACTCTTCCTCGTCAAAGACCTCTCGGGCTCTTCATCATCATCAGGGAGGTCAATAATGTTGGGAGCTGTGCAAAGTTCAAATTGCCAAAATCACATCACCCAGTGATGCACGATGCAGTTGAATCGACCAAAGAAAGATAGTATGGTAGAAATCATACCCGGATTAGAAGTGACCGCATCCTCCATTACCTCACATCATCCCTGTAAGCTGAGGTCCCGGAAGTGGCAGCGCTAACAATTCCAAAGTTCGTCCAGTTAAAACAAGAAAAACAAACAGCGCGGAGCGTCGAGTGAATACAAGGAGAGACACTCACGCGGAGGCGACAGGGATATCGATCTTGATCTTTGGCAGCGCCTTTCGAGTCTTCGGCTCTGCAACTTTGGGGTGCTTTGGCGCCTTCTCAGTCGGGGTTGGTGAAGAGACCCGGGGACGCTTCGAAGACTGGCCAGCCTGAGCAGTTGCCTTGTCGCGGGCACTCGGCCGTTCTTGGTCAAGCTTGGATCGTCTCTCTATGCGAGGAGGCGACTCGACTTCTTCCCCATCACTTGAGTCGTCACTTCCACCATCCCCTTCACCATCGGAAGTCCACTCGCCACTTTCGCCACCACTCGCCTCGCCTTCCAGAGCTTGCTCTTGCTCCCCGTTGGGCATCGAATACATTTCAATAATGGCCTGAAAGAAAGCAGGGAGAACAAAGTCAGTCGACGCAATACAGACAGTTGCGCGAGTGAATTCAAATTACAAGCAAAAACTCAGAATCAGACCTGCTCTGGTGCACGCGACTGGTCGAACGGGGGAACTCTCCTGGCTCCTCTGGGATTGTCCTTGTTCCCGGTAATGCTCGACAGCCACTTCTCCAGCGTGTCGTCATCGACCTCCTCCGGGTGGATCCGAGCGGAGTCTTCTAGACCCGAATACATCCACATCGGGTGGTCTCGGGCTTGGAGAGGCTGGATGCGCCGTTGAAGGAAGACCTCCAAGAGATCCATACTAGTGACCCCGTCACGAATGAGCTGGACCACTCGGTTGACCAACACCTTCACGTGCGCCTTCTCCTCCGGGAGCACCTTCAAAGGGGAGGGTTTTTCCACTCGGTCCATGGTAAAGGGAGGGAGGCCAGTCGATTGCCCTGGCGTCGACTGGTCTTTGCAGTAGAACCAGGTCGACTGCCATCCGCGAACTGAATCGGGAAGAATCATGGCCGGAAAGGAGCTTTTTCCCCTCGTCTGGATGCCAAGACCCCCACACATCTGGATCACTTGGGTCCTCTCGTCACTCGGATTAGCCTTTTTCACTGTCTGGGAGCGACAAGTGAAAATATGCTTGAAAAGACCCCAGTGAGGTCGACAACCCAAGAAGTTCTCACACAAGGAAATGAACGCGGCAAGATAAACGATTGAGTTGGGGGTAAAATGGTGGAGTTGAGCCCCAAAGAAGTTCAGAAACCCTCGGAAGAAAGGATGAGGGGGCAAGGAAAACCCACGATCGACGTGGGTGGCAAGAAGAACGCGCTCACCCTCCCGGGGTTGCGACTCGGATTCCTTCCCCGAAAGCCGCGCCGAGTCATAGGGGATCAGCCCTCCCTCAGCCGGGTCGTCGAGGTCTTCTTGGGAGATCCTTGAGTGGATCCAGTCACCCTGGATCCAGCCCTTCGGCAGGCCAGTCCGCGAGGAAGATCCGCCCCGGCTCGTCGCCTTCCCCTTTGATCTCGCCGTCGCCTTCTTTGCCCGCTCCAGAGCCGCTGTCTTCTCCTTCACCATTGTCGCCGACGAGACGCGTGTGGCGCGGTGGCGCTGGAGCGAGAGCGAGCGCAGAGGAGAGGCGTGAGGAGGAGAAGAGATAATGGGGCGCACTGTTCGGGAGACTCCGGTCCAACGCCTTATATGAGGCCGCTTCCGAGTGACTGACAGGTAGGCCCAGATGCCTCTGTCAAATCCCGTAATGACCGCACGAGCGATACGTGGCGAAAAAGGTGGCGCGGGGATCGAGGCGGCTCCGCTCTATCTCGTTCGATTACTGCGGCCTCCCCCGTCCCGCGCGCTTCCCAAAATTCGGATCCCACTAAATCCGCGGGCAGCAAATAACTTGTCAGACCAAAGATCTCCTCCGCACCGTCATTCGGAGCCTTACAAGTAAAGAAACTCACTCGGCGAAGAATTAAGAATGGATCAAGGCGACTGAAAAGGGAGTTGCTGTCATCACTTAGGTCCGTTGATCCGAAACAAGATATGCTCACGGCATAGAAAACGAGTCGGAGAAGTCCTCAACTCCTTCCCCACTCAAACCTCGATCCATTCGGGGGCTAATGATGAAGCTATGTACCTAGGGTAGGGTCACGGACCTGTCCTAACTGCCCTACCCAAGGACACCTCTAGAATAAATCATCTTTCAATCGACTTGGAGGTGTTCCACTCGACAGACTCGAAGACATTCGACCAAGAAGCAATTACTCGACCAAGATCTAACCACTCGACGGCCAGGAGACCTAAAGTCACTCCGCACGCTAACGGTCGGTCATTAAGTAGCTTTTATGGTCATCATAGCACTTTATTGCTAGCGTTATCAGTAACGCCCTACCTTAATGTACATTGAACCCTTCGTAACGTGGGCTGGCCGGGGTCCTGGCGCACTTATATAAGCCACCCCCCTCCTCCGAGACAAGGGTTCGCACCTCTGTAACTCATACACACATAATCCAGTCGACCGCCTCCGGGCTCCGAGACGTAGGGCTTTTACTTCTTCTGAGAAGGGCCTGAACTCGTAAACCTTGCATCCTTACAACCTCTCCATAGCTAAGACCTCGCCTCTCCATACTTACCCTCCTACATTACTGTCAGACTTAGAACCACGACAGTGATATCAATGGTTTCGATTTCCCCCTCCCGGAGGGAAGTGTCTCCGGTGAAATCGCTCCGCCGGAGAGTTAAGATGCTCCTGCTCAGGTTCCGCCTCGAGCCGGCGGCGATTCATCCTGAAAGTCCTCTCCTTATTTTTTTTCTAGGTCAAAACCCTTCATATAGCAGAAAATGGGGGCTGGAGGCCAACTGTGGACTCCACAAGGCATCAGGGCGCGCCAGGGGGGTGGTCGCGCCCTGTTGCCTTATGGGCAACTAGTGAGCCCCCTCTGGTAATTCTTTGCTCAAGTATTTTTTACATATTCCATAAAAATTCTTCGTGAAATTTCAGATCATTTGGAGTTCTGCAAAATAGATATCCCTGATGTAGTTTTTTCAGGTCTAGAATTTCAGCTATTGACAATCTTCCTCTTTGTGTAAATCTTACAAATTAAGAGAGAAAATGCATTAAAATTGCATCACAAAGTGTTATAATGATCAAAAATATTATAAATATCAGTAGGAAAACATGATGCAAAATGGACATATCAGATATACACGCGTTCCCCGCCGCTGGCACCAGCACCCACCTCGTCAGCCCATGTGAGGAGTTGGCTTGGGCGTCATGCTTCCCCTTCCCCTTCCCAAAGAAGCCAACCATGGCTAGGGTTTCCTGTCGCCGACAAGGGAGCGGGAGTTTGGCTAGATGTGGACGGGAGTGGGAAGTGGGTGAGGCTGCCCTCCCGCACGCTTGCCATTTAAAATAAGCGTGGACTGCAAGCGCTTTCAGCGGCTGCCATGTGGGCCCGAGGTGGGTGGGTCGCATTCAATATGACCGCGGCGGTGGTTGGGTGGGCGACACGGGTGTCTGTGGACACAAATCGGACGCAAATATGGACCGGGAATCCGTTTAGGCAGTCAGCGATCAGACGGGATTTGAATTTGCATCGAAGTGTTGGACCAATGTTTTCATCCGTTTTAACCCAAACAAACACGGGCATATCAAATACATCGGGGCGTTGGAGTTGCCATTACGACGGGAGAAGGAGACCACGCTGGCCACCACTGATCCATGCAACCAAAGACGTCTTAGACCGTCTCAACAAAACAAAAAAAGATGTCTCACGATCCACCGTGTCATCCCGACCGCCCACGTGTCGTCTCCTATATCGACTCAGCCCCCCAGCCACTGGCCACACGTAGACCGACACGTGGAGCCCACCCAAGAGCAGCACGTCCAATCCACCCCGAAAGAAAAGCACTGGGTAGCACTCGAAAGCGTGAAGGAGAAGCCGAGTTTCCTTCGGCACCAAGTCTCGGGAAGTTTCCCCGCACCACGGCACTGCTGACGTCACGCGCCCGCGGCCTCACCCCCCACGCACCGCGCCCACGCGGACCGCGTCGCTTACATCCGGGCCCCACGCGCCAACGCCCCGCACGCGAGTGACCTAGATAATTCCGTGAGCCCGGAGCACGGAGCGCCCCGACCCGGGCTATAAGTAGGCGGCCCGGCGTGAGCCCCTGGGGTTTCCGACTTTTCTTTCTCTCCTCCTCCACGCCTCTCCCCAACTCTCTATCCAAGTCGACGCGGCGAAGAAACCAGGCGACAAGATTGCGAACGCTAGATATCTGGACCCGATCCGGATCGGGCCGGCCATGACGGTAGATCGGAAGGACGCCGAGGCGGCGGCGACGCCCTTCGAGATCCCGGCGCTCCAGCCTGGAAGGTGAGATCTTCTGTCCGGTGCCTGCTTCTTGTTAGGGTTTGCTCTGGGGGTTCGAAATCGATTCGGGATACGGTCCCGGGAGTGTTTAATTCTCTGTTGGCTGGTCGATTTGGGTGCTTGGAGTTGGGAATTGTGGGGTTCGGTGGTAGAGTTGGCCGGTCTTGGTGCCTGTGTTGTAGGGATTTGGGGATTAGGGTTTCCGGTTATGGTTGTATTGGCAATTGGGAGTTACTTTCTAGTTCCAATTTGGTGATGAGCCCCCTGATTGGGGGCGAATTGGGGTCATCTACGTCCTTTGGATTGGATGCTGCCCGAGTGATGTGTGAAATCAGAATAAATCAATTAAATTGTTGGTGCTTTAGTGGTAGTAGTAGGTAGAAGAGAATTTGTTAACTGTAATCAGTACCATCTCCAAAGAAACAATTGTACCAGTTGTCCTGCTCATAGGACAAGGTTCCTTTACTGGATTGGGAGCGATGTTTATGGCACCTAGCATAAAATTTGTTAAATTCATTCAGTACCATCTCCACAGAATGTTTGTACGAGCATGGGACCATGTATATGTCTCCCTAGGATAAAAAAGTTGTTAGCTTCAGTCAATACCATCAGTTTGTATTGGTATCCTACCCTTGGGGTCTGTTTGTTCCTGGATTAGGAGTGATGTTTATGTTGCCTAGCATAGAAGTTTTTAACTTCAGTCAGTACTAAGTTGGCTGGACCTTTCTAACTTGTTTCGTTGTTTCATCCTGTTGTCTTGTTTGTCAATTTTGTTGTTTTATCCACTCCAGTCTCTGATATGTCTTGTTTGTCAGTTTTGTTAGTTTATCCAGTCTCTGTTATGTCTTGTTTGTCAGTTTTGTTAGTTTATCCAGTCTCTGATATGTCTTGTTTGTCAGTTTTGTTAGTTAATCCAGTCTCTGATATGTGTTGTCCTGTTTGTCTTTTCTTTTCGGTAACTAGAACTTGTGGAGCAGAGGAAAGTACCCGGAGTCATGTTCTCGTCAAACCAATAGGTATGCTGCTTTGATCACTCCTGTAAACAGAAGCATGAACTATGACTGAGATGGGTACCTCGCGTTTGACTCTAGAAAAGTCAGCAGGAATAACTGTTTGTGTTTCAGCAGGAAGCAGTAATCTTCCCTGTAATGAATATGCATTCTTGGCGCGGCAAAACCCCAAGGGAGATGCGCTGCCAGTGGCATCTATTCTGCGGTGTGTTTAACCGTTCTATGTCTGGCTGCTCTATCTATTATAGAGCATGTGAGCTATGACTAAGAGTTCCAGCCAACCTTTTGGCCGTTTTGCCATATCATTCTAACAGTTGGTTTCATAGTGGCTGCTATTTAACCATTTTCCTGCTGTTGGTTGATGGTATCACTCTGTGGATGTGATCTCATTTAAACTGACTGTACGTTGTACAGTTCCGTACTGAGAGGTCCAGCCAATATTTGGACTGTTTTGCATTGTCATTATAATAGTTGGTTTTTGAACCATTGTCTTGCTGTTGGTTGATGGTACCACTCTATCTGGATGTCATCTCACCTAAACTGACTCTAGGTGTTGTTAACAGTTTTGTAGTGGCTAATTTTTGCCATGTCCTTTCTGATTAATCAGTCTTCAAGTATAGAAGTCAGTTCTCATCCTGTTCTTTTTTGTCATATTTTGCTACTTAAACACATTTAGGGGTGGCGCCGATTAGTACGATTTATCATGGTATTGTTTTCTGTGGAGATGGTACTTCCGCAAGGAAGTTTATATGTCCCTGTTGCTGTACATCTGTTCCTGTGGGCATGGTCTGTTTGTGCCATTTAGTAATAGTTTAGTCATTGAACAAAATGTTTCTGTGGAGCTGGTCTGTTTAGGTGCCTCAATTGTTTTGCGTTCTTTCTTGATTGTACCTTGTGCTTATATTGGGTGAAAAAAATCTGAAGAGAATATAAGGTACTAACTGCTGCTCTGCTCTTTGTTCTACAGGAAAAAGCGACCTCGGAGATCACGTGATGGGCCTAATTCAGTCTCTGAAACGATCAGGCGATGGAAAGAAGTGAACCAACAACTGGAGCATGATCCACAGGGTGCAAAGAGGGCGAGGAAGCCACCTGCAAAGGGTTCAAAGAAGGGCTGTATGCAGGGGAAAGGAGGACCTGAGAATACACAATGTGGATTCCGTGGTGTAAGGCAACGTACTTGGGGGAAGTGGGTTGCTGAAATTCGGGAGCCAAATCGGGTGAGCAGGCTCTGGTTGGGAACGTTCCCCACTGCTGAGGATGCTGCCCGTGCTTATGACGAGGCAGCAAGAGCAATGTATGGTGCCCTGGCTCGTACCAACTTCCCTGCGCATCCTGCACAAGCTCCTGCTGTGGCTCTACCAGCGGCAATTGAAGGTGTTGTACGTGGTGCTTCAGCATCATGCGAGTCTACTACAACATCAGCCAACCACTCAGATGTTGCTTCTAACTTGCCGCGACAAGCTCAAGCTCTTGAGATTTACTCCCAGCCAGATGTGCTTGAGTCCACCGAATCAGTTGTGCTGGAGTCTGTCGAGCATTACAGCCATAAAGACACTGTTCCTGACGCTGGCTCAAGCATTGCAAGGAGCACATCCGAAGAGGATGTGTTCGAGCCATTGGAGCCTATTTCCAGTTTGCCGGATGGGGAAGCAGACGGTTTTGATATAGAAGAATTACTGAGATTGATGGAAGCCGACCCAATTGAAGTTGAGCCGGTCACTGGGGGCTCCTGGAATTGTGGAACCAACACTGGCGTGGAGATGGGCCTGCAGGAACCTCTCTACCTGGATGGCTTGGACCAAGGCATGCTGGAGGGCATGCTGCAAGCTGATTATCCTTCCCCAATGTGGATATCAGAGGATCGGGCCATGCACAACCCTGCCTTCCATGATGCTGGGATGAGCGAGTTCTTTGAAGGGTTGTGATCCCCCTTTGCGGCGGCCAAACCATGTCTATGGTGTTTGGTCGGCTTGCCCTTCGGTGTCCGCTGCTGTGCTCCAATGAAGATCAAATGGTGGACCAGAAGATTGGATTCCTCTGCAGAACTAATAAGCTCCTAAGCTAGTTTTTTGTGCTTCGTTTGTAGCTCTGTTAGGCATGGAGCTCTTCTCTGTTTCGATGTTTCTTGTGATAAGAAACCTTGATTGTGCATCACGATCTTTGGAAGGTGGGAAAAGAAAATGTGAAAATGCATTTCCGTGGCATGTCTTCTTATGGAGTATTTTTTTTTCACTGTCTTCCTAAAATACTGTCTGGTTGCACTGCACTTGTGTGTTCCTTACCGTCGTTGGAAGGCTGCCGCCAAAACTGTTTAGTATCCTCTGTTGGATTTTGAGGAGCTTGTATCAATGGAGGAAAATTGTATGTTATGAAAAATCCAACCAATCAAATAAATCGCGAACAGCCCCCATACATAATCGTATGGCCAATATACAAAACGCACTAAAAACACTAAAACGCATCTATAGATTTAGGAATTAGTCACAACATCTAATATCGGCAATTTACAAATTGCATGAAAAACACTAAAACGCGTCTATACATATTAGATTTATAAGGAGTTACAACATCTAATAATTCAGGAACGTAAAATTCACATAGGTTTCCGGGATACCCTCCAACTACGGAGATCGCTTCCACCATCTTTGAGGCTATTCCGTTGAACCCATCCCAACAAATTTTCAATCTATTGCATCAATTTCACCTAGATGAGCAACTGAGGATGACATCGTTTGCAAACACATCCGACTGGACGCTATCAAAGGTTTAGTTCCACCGATAGGTTAGTCAAATGTAGGTATTCAAATCGTAGACTTTGTCCCCTTTGTAAGCAAAACAAGAGTCTGGGACAATTACGTTTCTTCAAGCTATACGCTTGGGCTTTGTAATCTATCATCAAGAAGCTCCATCTCAAGCATATTGCTTTCACTTGGCATTTGAAGGAGACCGTCAAGGACCGGTGGGCTAATAGGACCAATGGCTTCTCTCAAGATATCGATCTCTTGAACTGTTTGGAGTGAAAGGAACGTTCAGGTCTTCTGCCATAAATGCGCCCCACGGCCGATCTTGCTCAACATCATCATAGCCAATGCAAAACTTTGGAATTTTGGATCACCGCAAGAGCCAAAAATCTAGGGACGATTATATCTGCGAGAGTAACCATTCACATTTTGTTTGAGGATTGTTTGTAGAACTCTATTCTCTCCTTAATTCCTTAATATCAAGACAAGGCAAATCTTATGCTTTTCGAAAAGGAAAAAAGGATGTGAACCTGGAGACGTAACATTTTGTTTGAGTATCATTTGTAAAACTCTATTCTCCCCTCGATTAATATCCTTAATATTAAGATGAGGCAAATCTTATGCCTCCATTTCAAAAAGGAAAAAAGATGTGAACCTGGAGACGTAACGGAGACAGAGCAATCAATGGGTACATTCCAGACAATGGCAAAGCGATGCGACAGATAACTGAAAAACAAATTGAATTTAGGTTCATCTTTCTTCTATTCGGATCGCACCCTAAATTACATTGTACATACATGTACCCCAACAAAACACAGACTAATATGTTGCGTCATTTGATGATCTTCGCGCATATCCGCTGGTCTCCTCCGCCACTGTCTCCCAACCGTCAACGATCTTCTCTGCATATGAAGCCTGTGTACATGCCAAGCAGATATTTTCCATCAACGACAGGTAACAATGAACACCACGCGGGGTAACCACTGGACAAAATAAGCACAGACGCAGCCAGAGTTGGCTGGAAACAACCAGATGAAGCAAATTACTGCAAAATAGGGATGTTTCTGGAGAAACGGTTTGTGTGCAACTTCGAATGTTAGTAAGCTGTTGATGGTGAATCCTGAATTCAACATCTAAACTGCTGAGGGTCATATGTTGGCTGCTCTGAATGGCGGAGCACCTGGGTCAGCATGTGAGTGGTAGTGTTGGACAAGGATATGTATCTGTCGTCTCCTCGGTCCTCGCCATAGATAAGCTGTGCAATGTGCAAAGTTATCTTCTTTGGAGAAGGACTGGTGCGACCATGCTGGGATCTTTGGTGCACAACGCACGGGAGTGGCAAACATGCAGGCAGCAGCGGCATACAGAAAATGAGGCAAAGACCCAAGGGGTCTAGCATACGGCAAATGAGGTGGCACATGGTTTAGTTAAATTTGACTGTAATAGTTCCATGTTTTCATTGTATAATGATTCTGTCGGACTACTCTGGTGAATGAATAAAGGCCAAGGCTTCTCACAAAATTAGTTCAATGTAATAATCAATTACCTAATCACTGAGGACGATACAGAGCAATGTCATGTAATAGACTCCTAAAAAGGTTTTGTAACTACGATCGTTGGCACAGAGGAAGTGTTTGGACATCTGAAATAGTACCTGGCTTGTAACATATCCTTTCAGCATCTCCAGGAAATCTTCTCTCCTTTCTCTATCTAATCTGCTGAGTTCAATTTTGTTATTTTCCTGCATAAAGAGTAACCACGACGTAAGATATCTGCCACAAATTTGAAATATCCTTACATTGGTCACTGCACCAAAGCAAGTGTTCCTCTAGAAGAGAAAGTGCAGAACAATAAAGACACTGCTTTACAACAAGCTTATTGACGCAATTTTGAGTGAAGCAGAGGTACTGCGGCACTATTTAATATTTTCCACCTACACGCCAACAAGTAGTAGCCTCTGCTTGGAACAAGATAATTTTCCACAGTTCTGTGTGTATTCCAGTGAATTTCCTGGTCCTAAATGGATCTTTGAGGGAACTATTGAAATAGTTGAGGATTAGGATTCATGCAAACAGGTACTACCTCCTTTCTGGTTTATTAGGCCTGCGCGTGTCCCTAGATTGATAATTTGATCAACATAAGATGAGTTGTATATTCCAAAAATTATACAACTAGAAAGTATACGTTTTCAAGTTTCTAATGATATATTTTGTTGTGATATATAACTTGTGTTACGTTGGTCTACTTGTCCATCTAGAGGTACGCGCAGGCCTAATAAACCAGAAAGGAGGTAGTAAATAAGATTATTCATGGTGTGCTCACAAATATTAGAAAGAATTCTACAGAGTAGAATATCAAACATTGTGGAGTAACTCCCGCAGGTACCAAACATGAGCAAAATTTTGGCACACCAGGTTAGAGTTAATGTGTTAACCGATCTATAAAAAAAGCACAGGAAACACCATAAAATGGTTTTACAGCAGAGAAACTAGTAGTTTCCTACCAATATAAAACATCGCTGGAGTGCAATGTTGATAACAAAAGTGAACTAGGAACTAGAAACTTCAACACAAACTAGTAGAATGTATCTATTTCAAAGCTGAGCTAACCATTGCAGGAGAATAATTCCTTATGAAGCAAAGAAACTAATGATATCTCATATCATCACACTTTTATGAGCTAAAGGTGGTGGAGCTTGCACATCCATTGGACATGACATGCTCATTGCTAGTTATGAAAGCATCCAATCAGTTTTTCGTTAAGCAAAGAACATGTCAGTTACCTTGATTCTCTCATATTCCCTTAACGCACAGCACTTAGCATCTTCAGTAGCTCTTATTGTTTCTCTCAGCTCGTGAACTTTCCTTAGCCTAGTTCTATCACCACCAAATACTTTCGATGATGCAGCTTCAAGTTTCTCAATCCTTGATTGTAATGATGCAAGGTCTGACATAAGCGTTTGAACAGTCAATAATGCACTAGCCCGATCAGAAAATGCAGTATGGACAGACAGCATTATCCCCAAATGTTCATGCAAAGTATCCTGCAAAAAAGAAACAAGACATGTAAAATGATTACTAAATAGCCAGGAGAGACTATAAAAACACAATTTGAGGATTTGAAATAGTACCAGATATTTAACAGTTTGTGTATTCAGATCTCGACATGTCCTGCTAGCTTTGACAGCTGCCGTTGCTATACGTTTGCTGTCAACAGCTCTTATCCTCTGAGATTCATAAATTGCCTCCTCAGTCTCAAACTTTGTAAGTTTGACGAATGCCAATCCAAGAGCACCCATTGTGTCACCCATATCTTGCTGAGCCTTGACAAGTGCTTCCGCCTATGGAGAAGAAGCAAACAAAATCAACTCATAAATAACTGTTAAAACTACCTTCAAACATACCATGTGCATACTACCAAAGTACCAATACTTGCTCAAGACTCAAGAGCACCCACCAAAACAATTCACGCACATTTTAGCATGACTTGACTTCTTATTTTTATGTTCAATCCCCCACCAATTATTTGCCTCATGCTATCAGGTACACCGCAATCTTATGACTGCCGGAAGTGGGGTTCTGGGCTCAACTGACATGATCATTCCTCTCCAGTGTCTAAACATTAGTGCATATCTTGGAATAGGGAAATTTCCCCTAAGACCAGAAACTATACCATTCAAATAGGACTCTTGACGCATAGCAACCAGAAACCAAAAGAATCTTGGAAATCCACACAATAAACCATAAATTGCCATTACAGAAAGAAGGAAAAGAATTGAATGGGTCACTTTCAAACCATATTAGTACAAGTTGACTGCAGTGAAATGACTCTAAACCAGGATTTCATTACCTCGCCCTTGGCACTTCTCTATTTTTTACGTGAAGTGTCAGATCCAGCATTTGAACTAACACCAGCATCACAGCTTTCATATGAAACCCTATCGATCTCATCCTCCATACAATTATTGTGCTACAGCGCTACATGCATTGGCGGTGTATATGGGTCATGATTTAAATATTTAATTAGTAAGCAGGTAGTATTTGAAGCAGCATATTATAACAAGGATCAAAGTAGGACCACCATGTTACCCGAAAAATGGATCCCAACCACAATGGTCGTTTGAGTGGTGTATACCGCTTACACTCGCTAATTCTAGAAAAACACAGTGCTGTGCTCCCATATTCACCGACCGGTCAGAAAGGAAAGAAAGCGAACATTTGTCTAGTCAACTAAACCAGCTTTGTGATCCACAACTAATTACACATTAAATAAAGTCATTAACGCGCAAAAGCATTGAACCTTTTTTTATAGAATTGGACATTTTGCATAGAACGAACAATATGCAAGCTGACACGCCACTCTTATGCACACTTATGTCTGGCTGGCAAGAACTATAAAACAAGTACTTCCTCTGTAAAGAAATATAAGAGCACTTAGATCACTAAGGCTCTTATATTTCTTTACAGAGGAAGTAATTCATAAGATGGTAGACATCTGTGGCTAATTGATTGCCCGGGCATAAGGCACAAATGAGACTAAAACTTGCAGGCTGTCACTTCTGTGTACTCAAATATGGAGGCCAAGAGGAGAGGGACCTTATTTTCACACACAAAAGTTGCAATTCATTTCCACCAATAGCTATCCGAATTGTGATAATTATTGCCCTGCTGTGGTGTGACCAATTTTGCACCTAAGAGCTAAGATGTGTTTCTTCTTCCCTTTCCATATCTTCTTCGCCCATCAGCTCCCATAACTTAGTGATAAACTGACCTTACTAATACAACAAAACCACATCCTACGTTAAATGCTTCCATACAGTAGTCCACCTCGCCTGCTTCCAAACTCATCCCAGCTCAGCTTTTGGATGAGGTGGGGGAAGGCAAGTTAGCTTTTATCTTGCATTAGATACAAGCTATTGAGCAAACAACAAGTCGAAGTGGAGGATTCTTGTATCGATCTTTGTGGCCCAAATATCCCCTGATCCCAGCGACAAGCTGATTGAGAAACCCAAGAATTGAGAAACAACCTGAGGATAAAACCTTATTGTAGAGGTCGTTCCATTAGATGACTTGAGCATTACACCTCACCTAGATATACTGGATACACACCATTCAGTTGGTCCAAGTGGTACATGGCATTCTGGTTCTTGACAAAGTGACCAAGCACGACACTGCTTAAGATGTACTCCCTCCGTCCCATAATGTAAAACGTTTTTTGACACTAGGGAGTATTGATTACACAGTGTTTGAAGAGGAAAAACATTTACAGGAACAATGTTACAATGGGGCGGAAGGTTGTAACTTTTATCTTCAAAACGTACAATGACTTTTTTTTTGACGAGTCAACGGCGGGCTTTACGCCGGCCTATGTACAATGACTTACAATGTCAAACACAAGTAGAAGCAGCGTATATAACAACTTATAATGTGTTGATAGTGTATGATCGAGAACATGAAGTTCAGCAGTGTGCTTTATATATTACGAAAGATGGCCCGAAAATTACCTGCTGCGATGCGCTACTGAGCTGCTGCTCCCAATCCTGCATCTTCTGCTTCTTCTCCAGGAACTCCTTGTCCTCCTCCACCAGTGGTGGTCTCACGCCACCCCAGTCCGTGACCATCGACTGCTTCAGCTCCTTAAATATCCGCAGCAGGTCCCTCCCGCCCTTGGCCGGCTGAACCACGTCCTGCGGCGGGGCCACCGCCTCCTCCCCAAGCAGCTGCCTTGGCAGACGCGCCGCGCCATCGAGCATCCGCGAGGCAACGTCAGTGCTGCTCGGCAGCGGCATCTTGCCCTCGGCCTGCAGGAACACGCGCAGCTCGTCGCTGGTCCCGATCGCGGGGTGCTCAGCGAGCCGCCACAGGTACCTCTCGAGAGCCGCGCGGCGCTGGGCCACGAACTCGTCGCGCTGCATGACCTGGCTCTCGACGGTGTTCTTGTCCGGGCGCGGGGGCACGAAGTGGCCGCGGAAGGACTCGGCGAGGCGGTCGGCGAGGGTGACGAAGTCGCGGAAGCGGCGGCGGACGGAGTGGCGGCGGTGGTCGCCGCGGCGGGCGCTGGTGACGAGGTAGGAGATGTAGGTGGGGGCGGATCCGGGGACGAGGGAGGTGGCGGCGGCCTCGGCCTCGGTCTCCGGGTCGGAGACGGCGATGTAGGAGTACTCGGACGTGGCGGCGCGCGCGGATCTCGGGGAGGAGGAGGAGGAGGCCGAGGCGGAGCGCGGGGAGGAGGCGGCGACGTCGGCGTAGGAGGGCGGGTCGACGAAGGAGGAGGAGGCGCGGGAGAGGGGGGAGGCGGCGGGGGCGGGAGGGGAGGCGGGCGAGGAGGAGGAGAGGAGGGGGTCGAAGGTGGAGACCACGGAGGCGTAGTCGGAGGCGGCGGCGAGGGGCAGCGTCTCCATGTCGCCGTCGGCGGCGCCGGCGGGCGGCGACGAAGACATCATGGCAAGAAGGGTTCCGGCGAGGCGAGCGTGCGGGTGCCGGAGAGTGGAGGGTGTGGGGATGGGTACGGCGAAGACGAAGACCAAGATGAAGGTTCCGGCGGTTTGTTGCGGTGGGGTTACCGCGTGGTTGGGTTGGGATACGGGAACGGGACACGCTCACGTGGCCCGTCGTGCCGGGTGCCAACTACGAGCTGGGGTTTGCCGTGCACGCAAGCAAAAGCAAAACAGAATCCCATTGAATTTTAAAATAGTGTACCGTACATAAAATTTCACTTGGTATATTAAGCTCATTTATCATAGTACATGTTCAATGGAGGATGATATCTGTCCGGTTATTTCTACCGGACCGGTCACAGTATATAGAGGTGTTAATTTAAACAGTTGGAAGATAGCTAGGGATGCATCGAGTTCGTTTCACTTCCCGACTTACCATTGTGGTATGCATGTACCCGATACCTTGAATAGAGGATTTGTGGAATCTGGTTTTTTTCTAGATTCTTCGCTACCTCTCTCCATCGATATCTAAACGCAATAATGAATAACTGGTGGTTACCGAAATTGAAACATTTGTTATGTCCTTGTCATCATTTTATCATGTCTTGTTTATTTTATGGCGGCTGCTAGGCGTAAGCCGGCTGATCTTAGCGCAGCCGTCTGATTTAGACGTAGGTGGCTGTTAGATCGTAGGCTCCCAACAACGCGTCTTCCTCTTCTTCTTTCGTATTCTTCTCTCGCAGTGCTCAGTTGTTGAAAGCAGCAGCCCCCTCCTCAGCAGGCAATGAAGCGCTGCCGTTTGCCGGAGTCTCGTCTGGTCACAGCAACCCCGCCATCGGCCACAGACGCAACACTGGCTGGCTGGCCACCGATGCTCCAACGCAGCACCGGAGCCTCGACAAATACTTCATCGCAGCACTGGCGAACCCGAGGATGCTTCGTCGCAGCTCCGGTGCCTCAGCAATGTTTCATCGCAGCACCAGCGCCTCGACAATGCTTCATCGCAGCACCGGTGAACCCGACGATGCTTCGTCGCAGCTCCGGCACCTCGGCAATACTTCATCGCAGCACCGACGAACCCGACGATGCTTTGTCGCTGCTCCGGCGCCTCGGCAATGCTTCATCGCAGCATCGGCAAACCCGACGATGCTTCGTCGCTGCACCGGCTCCTCGGCAACACGCGGCGGCGACGGCGGCGGATGCTGCTACACAGCACGCGGCGGCAACGACGGATCCAGCGGCAGCACGCGGCGGCGCATGCTGCGATGCAGCGGCGGCGACAGCGGATGCAACGACAGCACGCGGTAACGATGGCGGATGCAGCAACAACACGTGGCGGCGATGGCTGCAATGGCAGCAACAACACGATGCAACGGCGGCAAAAGCTTGCTACGATGCAGCGGCGACGACGGCACATGCTGCGATGCAGCGAGGACGATGGATGCAACGGCAGCACGTGGCGCCGGCGATGGCGCGGTTCCAACGGCGGATGCTGCGTTAGAGCATCGTGTGTGGTAGTGCTGGTGGGTGCGGATGAGAAGCAGCCATCGCTGCCATGCACCTGGAGAAAGAGCAGAGCAGTTTGAGAAGATGAGCAGCTCACATGCTCTCATCGAGGGAAGAGGTTGAGGCGGCTTGGGTGGGTCCATGGGACAGAGAAGCGTGTGTACCGCATGATGAGCTCAATCGGATGGCTTGGGACGCGACTTACGCAACGCAAAGATCAGTCGGTTTACACAAAGAGTTTTCCTTATTTTATTTCATGGAACCATGAGTGTTTTGAGTTGTATAGTGCGCTATTATCGATAATCTATCATGCCTCTGGCATAGTAAAATCACCCCTGCATGACAGTAAGATTGTCAGAAAAAAAACACAGTATGGATATAAGAAAGTACTCTCTCCGTTCCAAAATAGATAACTCGACTTTATATTAACTTTAGTACAAAGTTAGTATAAAGTTGGGTCATCTATTTTGAAACGGAGGGAGTACATGATAGTACTAAGTAAAATCTACATAAGAAATGGCACGATGCTACAAGGATGGTGATAAGTTGTGAAGGGGGTTGACATGTAAGGCGGCCATAGAGGTGACAGCCATGTCAATAGCCTCTATCCTCGAGGCTAACCAACGATGGGATGGGTAACCCTGACGTTTCTCCACCTCCGACATGGAGTGAAGTCTGACCGAAACACTATCATGGCCTCGACTTGCATGGGCATGCATCCTGAATGTCCCCTCCTTTATCTCGTCTTCTTCACCTATCCTCCATACCCTCCATGCATCCTCTCTCGAGTGCTAAATCGTCGCCTTTCCCTTCCTTGATTTCTCCGCTCTTCTTCCCACAATACCATCATGCCATTGTTATCCAGATATGGTGCGTCCGCCATTGACGATCTTAGGTGATATACTACGATATCAACATCAAACAATTACTGCAACAAAGCTAGGGGAAATCACTAAGATGAATTTAAGAACATTTTACAAGTAAATGGGTGAGAAGAAAGGGCAAACCAACATCTACATCCTATCATCAAGTCAAAAACTCTCAAATCGAGGCTCGATATATATTATGGGAGACAAAATGTATACGGAGTATTATCTCCCAACTGCCTCAAAAATAGCTATGTCTTATTTGTCATTCATTGTCCGGTCAAGGTCTCATCCTTCATGTGCACTCGCACCAGTCTCAATCTTCAAACTGAATAATTATTGGTGTTGATTATTTTTCAGTTATTTGAAAAACAACAAAAGTGTAATGGTCAAATCCCGGTTGCATGAGACACCATAACAAAAGCATAAGAAGAAACACAAATTTAAAAATCCATTAGAAAGAATATGAGATCATGAGAATGCTTAAAAGAGTCAAAATATGATGGTTTACCATAACAGATTTGATAGAGAACCCATATCACGATATAGAGGCACACACGCATACGACCACCACATGGACACATTCACACATGGCCTAGATGACCGAAGGGTGATCTCTTGTGAGTTGGGGTACAACTACCCTCCTAACCATCACGAGCACGTGTTAGTTCTCGTGCTATAACATTGTTTGTGTCTCCGTTAGATTGCCATTATTGGTTATGTATTTAGGGTTTGCTATTGCCGCATCCAGTAAGAAATATATAGCCGTCAGATTATGCGCGGAGATTCGTACTACTTTTCCCTCTCTATGAATTTCCACCGTAGATTCTTATTTATCTTTCTCCTCACGCATTTGTATTCAATAGCTTGCTGCTAACTGCTTCCTCACTCTTCGAACAAGGGAAGATGCATCGTGGTGTCTCACAATAATAAAATTATGTAAGGCCATTTCATAATTTAGGCCTAGCCTTCATTGTTGATTTGACCAACAAAACATATGTATGCAAAATGAAAATACAGCGCTTCCACGAGAGATAGATAAACTTTGAGTTATAGACGGAGAAGAGCCTTTAGAGAATCAAGAGTGATTCCTCAATAAAACAAATGAGATTTTGAGGAAGGGCTGAACGCGATGTATTGAAGGGTTCACTTTCGCTGATCGGCGCCAGTCTTTCCTGCTGCGAATTTTTCAGATCAGGAGAGGCCCTTTCCTTCTATACTACTCCCTTCGTTTCAAAATAAGTGTCAAATTTTAACAAACCACGACACTTATTTTAAACCAGAGGAAGTACAATATTAGAAACTTCTTCAAATACGAACCCAAGGATACTTCTCTGCCGAGTATAACACGGGTGAATTTGAGAAACGCCGCTCACTTTCAGTCCCCATACCTAGACGAAGGCCGAGCCAGTTCGATGCGGTGAGCCCACCGGGCGGTGTGGGCAAGGGCGCCGGAACCCAGCGACGTAACGAATGGTGCACCTGGTCCGTGGAAAACAGCGGCGATGCCTCGGATCGGACGGCCGTGACGGGTCCGGCGCATGCCCCTGGTTCTTCACGGGAGGCTCGCGATTCGTGGGGCCCGGCGGATTCGTCCTGTGGTGGAGGATGCGCCGTGGCTCCTTGCGTGCTCCGCCAACCCGAAGACGAGGAGGGCGATGCACGGCGGGGTCCTCGCAGTGACGGGCCTACCTGATGGCCCTGGAGCTATCGCCGCCGCTTGCCAAGATGCGCGGAGCGCTGCCCTCTGTGGAAAATCCTATTCGTCTTTCGCTGCGGCGAACTGTCGAGCGATCGCACATGGGCAACGCAGCGAGCGATAGAAATGGACCGGCCCACACATAATGCGTCCAAACCGATTTTGGAAACCTTCTAGAAGGTTCTCTGAACCGGGTTTTTTCCTGTATCGTTTTTTTTGTTCTTTTTCGGCTTTCGATTGTTATTTATTTCTTTTTTTCGTTTCTGTTTCTTTTTCATTTTTTCCGTTTTTGTTTTTTGTTTCACTTTCTTTTTTAAGTTTAATTTTCTTTTTCAAAATATGTTCGCAGTTTTACTAAATGTTTTGTGATTTCCTTGTTTATTTCTTTTTATTTTCTTCTCTTCCTTTTTAAAAACCTCAAAAATTAAATTTTGTTCGTGTTCCAAAAAATGTTTAGCTTTTCAAAAAAAATCTCAAAAATTAAAAAATTGTTCTCATTACACAAAAAAGTACAAAACTTCTGAAATTCAGAAAATGTACTGGATTTCAATTTTTTTCACATATTCAAAAAATGTTCTCGCTTCCAAATTAGTTTGGGATTTTTAAAAAATTCTCTCCGGGCCAAAATATGTTGTCAAGATTCAAAAAATGTTTGTGCTTTAAAAAATTGTTCGCACTTCCAAGTTTTTTCGGAATTTTTCAAAATTTCTCTCCGTTTCAAAATATGTTCTCAAGATTCAAAAAAATCTCGTGCTTTAAATTTTTTTTTACGCTTCCAAATTTGTTCAGGATTTTTTAAAATTGTTCACCGTTTCAAAATTTGTTCTCAAGATTCAAAAGAAGTTTGGGGATTGAAAAAAATGTTCCAGTTTTCCAAATTTGTTCACAAATTTAATAATAGTTCATGGTTTTCAATTTTGTTCACAAATTCAAAAAATGTTCTGGAAGTTTTAAAAATGTAAACATTTTTATTTTTTGTTCAGAAATTCAAGAAATGTTCCCCTTTTTCAAATTTGTTCACATCATCAAAATGTTCCTGTTTTACAAAAATTGTACGAAAATTCGGAAAATGTGTTTATTTTGAAGAAAATATTCGTAATTTTGAAAAATTCAGTTGTAGGAGGTCATCGGTTCGACCCAATAAATGGATTGTAGTCTTTAACTGTCGCGCTGCTAGTTGAACATGAGAATGTCTACATGGCAGTGGTTTGCACGGCAGGCCAATTAGTGGGAAGTCATGTGTTCGAGTTATAGCGGTAGTGCCATTTTCTTTTTTGGGATTTTTCATTTCAGAAACGTGCTGCCGCGTGCCACTGTAAATGGGTCGGCCTACGCTAGCCGCTCCTGTGCGAAGCGCCGGCATTTCACCGCAGCAAGCGGCCTATAGGAGCTCCCGCTGTCTGTCGCTTATAGCGAGCACCAAAGCAGACGTCACTCACGCCCTCCCTCAAATGGCGAAATCACTAATTAAGGAGTACTCATTGCAAAGAACACTCCATTTTCTCAGGCCGTAACAAGTGGCGCACATGCAGCGCGCCACTTGTCGCAACCTAGGAGTTTTCCTTTTTTTTAGATCCGTTTATTCAAAACGTTTTATCTCTTAAACCGTGCGTCCAAATCTCGAACCGTTTTCACCATTGGATTTCTCGCGTCGAGATCTTCAAACCTAGATCCTATGTTGATAAGTTTCGACGAATTTTTTTAACGAAAAAAACCGGACAAAAAACCGGGTGAAAAAACTGAAACGGGAGCACGGTTTTTCCCTTTCCGAAAGAGGCACGCCCGTGCCTCTCGCGAAATCACAACCGTGCCTCTCGTGGAAGCAAAACCGTAACTCTCGTGAAAAAAAACAGAAAATGCGTTTTTTTTCGTTTCCGAGAGGCACGGCCGTGACTCTCGCGAAAGCACAACCATGCCTCTCGCGAAAGCAAAACCGTAACTCTCGCGAAAGAAAAAAACGGAAACGCGTATTTTTTTTCCCTTTCCGAGAGGCACGGCCGTGACTTTCGCGTAAGCACAACCGTGCCTCTCGCGGAAGCAAAATCGTGACTCTCACGAAAGAAAAGAAACAAAAAACGCGTTTTGTTTTTCCCTTTCCAAGAGGCACGGCCGTGACTCACGCGAAAGCACAACCGTGCCTCTCGCGGAAGCAAAACCGTGACTCTCCCGAAAGAAAAAAAATAGAAAACGCGTTTTTTTTGTTTCCGAAAGGCACGGCCGTGACTCTCGATAAAGCACAACCGTGCCTCTCGCGGAAGAAAAACCGTGACTTTCGCGAAAGGAAAAGAAAAAAGAAAACGCGTTTTTTCGCGCAAAATTTTTTTTTCAAAATTTTTTTTGATCGAAAAGCTAAGAAAGATCGGGGGAAAACCAAAACTGAAAAAAAAACGTTTAAAAAGCCGAAAACGCGTGTGGAAAAATAAAAAAATAATAAAATCCGAAAGGAGCGTCCAGAGCGCGACACGTGGCGAATGGCTGAGAGCGCGTCAAGTGGCGCTGATCGTTGCGAGGCTTCCGAAGAAGCGCTCGTTAACTAGTTGCTCCCCTCAAATGGACCCCGCCCATCCAGCGGAGTAGCCTGTTCACGAATAGGCCTTCTCAACTTTTAAAAAATGTTTGCCAATTAAAAAAACGATGAATTTCAAAAGTCTTCATTAGATTAAAGAATGTTCACATTTTTTTAAAAAAATATGCGGCTTTCAAAAAGTTATTCATGAATTTTAAAAATGTTTGTGAATTTTAATACAGTATAAACCAAGAATTTGAAAATTGTTCACAAGTTTATATAAATGAATGTGGATTTTAAAAATCCATTCATGTTTTTAGAAAATGTTCACAAATTTCAGAAAATTCACATTTTCCTAATAACACGAATTTGAAAAATTATTATGACTTAAATAAAGAACCAAAAACCGAGAAAAGCCAGTAAAAAACAAAGAAAAACACAAAAGAAATTCGGAAAACCTATCTCACTATTTAAAAAATGAGCAGCGTTCCTTTTCTATGAACGCTTGGTCAACTGATTCTCCCTTTCCCACCACGTCCCTCTAACGATATTTTTTCAACCGGTTTATTAGTCCCTCCACATTTTTTTTTGCACCTTCCCTGTACACTATTTAATTATTCAATTACCTTAATTTACTTACATTCTACATCAATTTCACCTTACCTCACTTACGAAACTTCTCATCAAACTATATGGTAAATCACAGGCAAGGTTTGCCAAATATTTATTTATACAATCATAATAATATGGGCAGGCAAATCACAATCTAACCTACTAAAATATTTATATCTCGTTGCAATGCATGGACACTGTCCTAGTGAAAAGAAAAGAAAACAACAAATAGAAGGTTCTAAAACCAGTCTGGAACCTTCTCAAAACTGTCCCCCGGCTGGCCTAAATTATGTTCCCCAAATTTTAAATCGATCACTGTCATCAATTTAAATGATGTTCCCAAAATTTTAAAATATACCCGATTTCAAAAAGTGTTCCTTAGTTTGAAAACAAAACTGAAATACCAAAATAGAAAACCCGCAGTTAACCAAAAGAAAAACATAGGAAAAAGAGAACAAAAACCGGTCGATGGTTTCGGAACCTTCCCAAAACCGGTGGATGAGGGTGCGCGTTGGATGTGTATGTGCCGTGTCATGCAGTAAATAGGAATTGCTTTGTACGTGCTGGTCGCCGGCTTGCAGCGGCAGGTAGCGGTGGTCGGGGGCATGCGGGAGAAGGTGAGGTGTACATGAAGAAATGAGAGGAGGAGAAAATGCGTTCGAGTGGATAAGTGCATCTACACCCAGGTAGGCAAATTCAGGCCCTCAAATGCGCGCGGACGCATTATGCGCGTCCGCGGACATTGATCGGTTAAGTCTTAAATTTTTATATCTCCATCCGGATACCTTGCAATGAAAGCCTTAAATTCATACAAAAGCATGTAAAAAAAATCCAACATACTATGTAGATCAACTAGCCTAGTCTTTGTCGGAGAAGTCCACTATCTTCATGCCTGGCGGCGGCTACATGGACGGCAGCTGCAGCTCCGGCTCCTGCGGCTCCTTCGTGGCGGAATGTGCATTCATCTCGCTTCGACCTCGTCGAAGAGGGCGTCGTTGCCGTTCATTCGAGTCGGATGAACCGTCGATTAGCCTCCACATAGGCCTCATTCTGGATGGACTCCAGGATGGCCTGCTGCTCCGCCATCTCGTTCGCTTGGGCGACGGCGAACTCCGCCTCCGCTTGCTCCATGTGAAGCCCGAAGCCAGCGCCGGCTCCTGCTCTGGCTGCTCCGCCTCCTCGTCGTCCTCCATCGGAGCCGGTTGCCGCTCCTCTCCCTCCTCCTCCTTCGCCTGCTCCTCCACCTCCTCCAGCTCCGGCAAGTTCGGAGGCAGCCTGAGAGCGATGCGTGCGGTGCGCCTTGCCCAGATTTCTTGCTGGATCTCGTACCGACGCTCCGGCATGAGCATGGCGTAGGTGGTTATCTTCTTCCGGACCATGGCGAAGGTGAAGAGTGTGGGAAGAGAGCCGGAACGAGAGAGAGGAGGTGGGCGGGCTCGAGCTGGCGGTGCGGAGCGGGAGAGAGGAGGTGAGCGTTGGGGGTACACCGTCCGGCTTAAATAGCCGGATTTGGCCACGGGCAGCTAGCCGAACCGGCGCCACACAGCGTTCACACCCCCATCGGAGAAGACGTCCGTCGGACTGCTGGGTTTCCATGCGATTCTGCGTGGGACCCCGATGTCAGTGTGACATGGCTAGCGCACCTGGGCGCCCCATATCCGCTCATTTTTAGGCTGGATAAGAGGGGTGTCGGTTAACTCGGGCGTTTGAGACCCGTTTGAGGCGTCCATCTAAATCAAAATTTCGTAATCGGTCAGTGACTCTGAGTGATCTAAAGTGAGCAGTGCGTGGGCTCAACGGACGCGTGGTGCGCGAGGAGAGCAACCGATCCAGGCTGCAATCGGTCACTCGATCTACATCATTTGCAACAACGAGAAAAGGTTCCTGTCGTTTGGCAGGAAATAGGTTCTTGCCATTTGGTGGTCCAACAAAACCGTCCATCCACAATTAAGCAACATGACAGCCTATCCTAAAGAATCTTCTAGAAAGGGCGAGGATGGTACAGTAGATTCATAAGAAAAGAAAAACAAGTTATGATCATTTTCCTCCAGGAAGAGGCAGATATGATCTGCGAGTTTTCTTCCAGAAAAGCGTGCAACTGGTGGCGAGATCGTGCCTGGCAAACGAACGGCACTTCTCTCCCGTACCCGTAGGCCGTAGCTGTAGCTTCGCACTACTATAGGTAGCAGTACGTAGGTCGCACGTCCCCTTGCCACGCCACCGATAAAAACGCCTTGGCCGAGCGTCATGGCAGACGACATATCTGCACTTCCGCTTGGCCTCGGCAAATGAGGCTCGCCCGACGTGATGCCATCAAATCGCTAGTGCCTCTTTGAAAACACTGGCTCGTTTCTGAACTCTACAGCCACAAACGGCAAACCGGGGAACAGATCACAAGTTCAGACTTGTAACAGCGACATATGTTCCTAGCTTCAGAAGCAGGCCTGTTTTCTTCAGCTTCCGTCGACTAGTTTTCTCTGAAATTTCGCCCAAATTTCCTTCTCCGCGTGTGACATTAGAGAAGCAAGTGGCATGTTTCTGGAAAAAAATAGGACCTCTACTCTAAGAAAGTCTTGTTTTTTTTTTCTTTTTTGCGGGTGAAAAAAACTTGTATTACTCAATCTCTACACTTGTACAATCCATCGCAGCCAACTCTATGGATATGTGAGGTCCAAAGCCCAACCAAGTCATGGTTTTACCCTCAATACGAGCAAAATTAGCTAGGCTATCACTAACCTTATTCTGGCTACGATTTACATGAGTAATACAAACTTCACGAAGAGACATAAGATATTTAATCTCCTTTATGATGGACGAGTAAATGGATCGGTCAACCTCCGAAGCTTGGATCATCTTCACCGCCACAATTGAGTCCATTTCCACGATCACCGGTAGCTCACTTCTCTGGATGGCAAAGGACAAACCTTCCATATAGGCACATAACTCAGCTTCCAGTGCCTCACGGCAAGAGAACAATTGCCTGTAAGAGGAAAAAATTATCGCTCCCTTATCATCACGTAGGACCATTCCAGCGCCAGCTGTTCCGTCGTCCGCAAAAGACCCATCAGTATTAAGCTTCACCCATCCGGACTTTGGCGCTGACCACTTAGTACCCTTTTTTTCCATTATCATATGCGGACTCCGTCTTTCATATGTGATGGTAAACTTGCCTTTGTGTGGATCAGTAGAGAGATCAATTTCAATACCAACTAGAGAGTCCAAATAGCTTACCAAGAATCTTTTCGACGCTTCCATAGGCGGGGCTGGTTTATGGTGTACGACCTCATTGCGTATATGCCATACCCTCCACATGGATAGCAATAACATAGATCTCTCAATCTCCTGTAGCGGTTCAAGTGCATGCAACAGCCACTCATCCCCGTTATTTTGCAGGGTAGATAAACATGGGAGAGGCCAAACTTCCGACATTGCATCCCATAAGATCCTCGCAAAGGAGCAGCGACAGAGAGCATGGTAGCAGTCCTTTGGTTCACTAGCACATACCGGACAAAGGTTACTTGTTTCAAGTCCACGCCTGTACTTGTTGCACCATGTCGGCAGCGAGTTTGTAGCAACCCGCCACGCAAAATTCTGGACCGTAGGAGGAACATCCGAAGACCATATGAGCTTCCAACAAGAGCGCCGGCCATTAGGTCGCGAGCTAGAGCCCGTTGCCGAACTCCTGTGAGCCTCTTCAAAACCCAATTGGTATGCACTCTTGACCGAAAAAACGCCAAACTTGCCCGGCCCCCAACCCAAGGTGTCGTCCTCATGTCTAGGAGACGCCCTTATTTTCAGTATCTAATTTACATCAGCCGGGAGGAAATACTCCTGCAACAGCCCAACATTCCATGAGCCATTATCATTAAGTAGATCAGACACGAAGCGGATTCTGCATCTTCCTTGTAAGGTGATGGGTTTATAGGAGAAGGGTCTTGGAATCCAATTATCGCGCCACACACGAATACTTCTGCCGTTCCCCACTCTCCAGATTAAGCCCTTTTTTAATAGATCAAGGCCATGGCTGATTGCTTGCCACGAAGAAGATGCATTGCCGGAGAAGACAATATCCTCTATGTTTCCATCCGGATAGTACCTGGCTTTGAGCACTTGTGCACACAGGCTATCAGGTTTTGAAATCAATCTCCAAGCTTGTCGTGCTAATAAGGCTTGATTAAATATTCTGTAATCTCTAAACCCGGCACCTCCTTTACTCTTTGGTTGTTGTAAATCCTCCCATGCACGCCAGTGTACTTTCCTCTTACCTTTTTCAGCACCCCAATAAAAGGCACGTACCATCCGTGTTAATTCATCATACACTGAGAATGAAATCTTGAAAACACCCATCATATATGTAGGAAGAGCAAGCGCAACAGATTTAATAAGAGTCTCCCTCCCCGATTGGGCAAGGTGACCGTCTCCCCATTGGACCAAACGCTTGGTTAAACTCATCTGAAGGTTTTGGAATCTCCCTTTTGACATGCGACCCTCTGGAGTTGGAAGGCCAAGGTACTTCTCCTCAAACACTAAGCTAGTAACATGCAGCACCCCCCTAACTTCCTCCTGAATATCTTCGGGGCATGCAATACCAAAGAGGATGGAACACTTATCAAAATTAAGAGATTGTCCCGTTGCTACCCCATATTGATCCAAAGCCAATTTAACTTTCTCAGCCTGGGCTCTACTTGCCTCAAAGAAAAGCATGGTGTCATCAGCAAATAAAAGATGTGAGATACTCGGTGCTCTTCTACACACCTTGATCGGAGATATATCACCAGAAGACACATAATGCTTCAGAATAGCGGACAGACCATCTGCCACGAAAAGGAACAAGAAGGGGGATAGATGATCACCTTGCCGAAGACCACGCGACGGTGCAAATGAATCTAAGAGGGTCCCATTAAGTTTGACAGAATATCTCACCGATGTGACACAAGACATTATCCAGTCCACCCATCGTTGAGAGAAACCCAACTTTTGCATCACTTGCTTCAAGAACTTCCAATTCACCCTATCGTAAGCCTTTGAGAGGTCCAACTTGTAGGCACAGAAACTTTTTGTTGGATCCTTCTTTTGCTTAATATGGTGAATACACTAGATAGGCACAGAAACTATCTAAGAAAGTCTTGAACTGCAGGAAAGCATGAGAATGAGCACACAAAACAACGGGTGGTCGGCCACACGGCTCGTCCTGCATTTCGTTGCAATTGCATCGCAGGAGGCCGAACTGAGCTAAGCACGACTGTTTGTTCCGTATTTACAGTATCTCCTTCACTTACATGTAAGCACCGTTCCCAATCCCAAATGGACCTCACAATTTTTGCATAATAACTTGACAAAATTTTGGCTAGCAAGAAAAACTATCTCCACCCACTACTACTGTACTACAAGTACGGATCAGAAGTTGAGAACACCATGTCAGACGCTGCACTGCTTCAGCCCCTTGGGTGTCTGGTGGCCCCCTTTCAGCCGTACCTGCATTCACAAATGAAAATGGCTCTTTTTTCAGATGCTGGTTGAGTATAAGAAAGTAAAAGCTCACTGCTTTTCTCGTCCGGTGCAGAGTGCCAGAAGCGTCCGATCCATTTGTTTAGATGACTTCATTGTTAGTAAGTAGAAAAGCACTGCTTTTGGCTTAAACATATCGGCAGCTACGCGCTAATGACTTGGCGAGCGAATCGTATTTGGTTCCTCGACCCTCTTTCTCACCGAAAGCACGGACGACAGCCCAGCCTAATAATGCCTGGTTTGTTCTCAGGAATCACGCCGTCGGCTCGGCGCCGGCGGGATTGTATTGTTTTTCGTCACGCAAACGTGGATTTTTCAGAGAAGCAAAGGCGAGGGGGCGAGGGTACTCACGGCCTCCACGTCGATCCGGTAGACGAGCAGGCGGCGGCGCTCGCGGCAGCTGGCCCGGTACGCGACGGCGAGGTGCGCGGCCGCGAGCGACAGGGAGAGCAGGAGCATCGGCTCCGGCCCGCCGGCGCCCTTCCCCTGCGGCGCGGCGGCGCGCGGCAGCACGGCGGCCGCCTTGGCCAGCACGTACGACGCGGACGCCGCGGCGCTCGCCGCCACCACCCACAGGTACGCGCCGCCTCCTCCCCCGCACACCGTGTACGCGCCTGTCGCCGCCGGCACAAGAAAAAACTCAACCGGTCAGCTCGGCCGTGACCGAGAAGGAAGGAAACCGAGGTTGCAATGCCAAGAAGTACTCACAGAGGATGAGCAGGGCGCGCGCGGCGGAGACGGCGGGCAGGTCGACGAGGGAGGACCGGAACTCGAACGCGCGCGCTTGGTCGAGCATGGCCGGCACGAAGGACCGGTGCGGGGGCTCGGCGCCGGCGTCGGCGCGGAGGTGCGCGGAGAGGAGCATGGGCGGGAGGGCGAGGTCGAGGAGCACGACGAGCAGGGGCGGCGCGCAGACGAGCAGCAGCGAGGCGAGCATGGCGACGAGGAAGAAGGCCGTCTTGGCCCACCGCCACGGCCGCGCCCACGCGGGCTCCCCGGCGCCGTGCTTCTGCGCCAGCGGCAGCTTCTTCTCCATGCCCCCCGCGCCGTCGGAGCCTGCGCGCGAGGACGGCGGCCCGTCGTGGGCGGTGCGTCGGGTTGCGGTAGACGGAGCTGATCGGGCAGTGGGGTTGGTTGGTTGGCCGGATTGTTTTAAGGTCGGGGCGGGGCGGGGAAGTGGATAGATGGAGGCAGCTGCGGCCTGCGGGCGAGCGTGGAGCCGGCGAGATGGTTTAGTTTGCTTCGCCGCGTGGAGTCCGACGGTTGATGGGGACGTGGCGTGGTGACTTGCGAGTTGAGTTTGACCCACCCTGACGGACTCACGCGGCAGCAACCGCCTTGTTCACGCCGGGTTCCGCGAGGGTGAAACTGCCCGCGAAGGCCACGATTCCCACCGTGTCACGATGGATGCATCGTGTAGGTGAAGACCGAGGTATCTCTACGACCCTTTCTTGTACGTACGTAGTACGTATGTCTCAATGTGGGAATTCACATGTACAGTTTTTCTCTTCTTCGGGCATTATTACTATCACAAAAAAATAGCAAAGTGATTAAAGCAGGCCGGTGCAATGGCGCTGGAACACATGGCGTCCATGCGTCACGCACGTTACGTGCGGCGCCGTGAGAGGCAGAGCCAAGCAACAAGATCCAGAGGCCGGGACAGACACGTCTGTTACCATACGTAGGCGAACAAGATGCCAATCGGCAGTCTCACACGCGCCGCCCAGCCACCGAGCTCAAGCTTAAACTGGCACGGCGGGCGCCGTCCAGGTCCGGTCACGATCCGGCGGCCCCCTGCCCAACTAGCTCTCCGACCTGCCGGTCTCTGTCGTATCCGATGATCTGATGCCATCCGTTAGTGGTGAGGTTTCTTAATCCGGCTCTTCTAGTGCGTGACGGCTCGGGTCTTGGAGTTGGAGATGGAGCCGGGGTCGCGTTTGGGATGGCTGCTGAGGATATATTCTATTCTCTCCGTCCAGAAATACTTGTCCTTGAAATGGATAAAATGAATGTATCTATAATTAAAATAAGTCTAGATACAATTATTTTGAGGACAAGTATTTCCGGATGGAGGAAGTATAACAAAAGAAAAACTGATGGAGCTGGCGATGCGTCTTGTGCATTGTGGACGTCCTTTGTGTACTAAATTCCTACTGTGAGTAGGCTTCCGAATGGAGCTCGCTAGGTGGATAGAGCTGGCGCGCGTACGGACGAGAAGACGACGTTTTCCTGGGTTTCTTGTCTCGTTTAGCCAAAGAAAAAGGACCAGGTCAGATGAAGCCCCTCGGTATCATAGAGCCAAAACTGTTTCTAGTGGACCAGCTCAAGGTTGGGAGGCACAGCCGGGGATTATACTATGATGATGATTATGATGAAACAAGACTGAATACGTACGGAAGCACGATTAGAGCAACTCCTACTGCGGCCGACTCAAACTGATGGCGCATTTGTTCGTTTTTTGTCCGTTCGGATCGGCCGCCCGCCCGGCGTTCGCCCAATTTTGTATTTGGGTCGGTAGTGTGCCCAACGCGCCGACCCATTTCATGCCTGCATTCAACTTTTAAATAAAAATGGCCCGTGGCCGATCATGCCAGCGGCCATGTCTCATATGCCGGCATCATGCTAGCGCCGGCATACAATGCCGGCTTCAGAAAATATCACCATAGTTCATGTTGGCGCACTCGCCAGCCGTCCGGCACACATGTCAGCACACAAAAAAGGGTGGGACTTGAGTTCGACCACGCCATGACGGCTCCCGTGGTCATGTCGGCACACCTGCCGGTATACAAAAAAGATGGCCCTCGCCGCCATAGATCACTCGTCGTCAAACTTGAACATGTCGGCCTGCATCTTCTCGAACCACAGCCTCTTCCTTGGCGACACAGTGTTGAGACCCACCTTCATGATCTCCACCCCGGTCATCATGCTCGCAAGAGCCACTTCTTTCGCCTTGGTCTTGGCGTTGGCGGCCTCGATCTCTAGCATCTTGGCTTGCTTCTCCGCCTCGAGCTCGAACATCTTGGCTTGCTTCTCGGCATCAAGATCAAGCCTCCTCCTTTGGATCTCCATGAAAGCATCCATTTGCTCCGCCTTGAAACGTCGGTGCTCCTCCTCCTTTGAGTCCTTCTTATTCATCATGCCGTCCACGCTTGCGATCAAGGCGTTGGTGGCCGCATCTCTCTTGTCCTCCTTCTTGGAGTTGGTCGCGGCGGCGGTCTTGCGTGGGGCACGAGGCTTGCCTTTCCCGGAGGGGGCGACGGCGCCGGACGAGGCGAGGGAGGCAAGGCCGGCGGCGGCGTCGAGGTCGAGGTCGATTGCGTCCTCCATGGCTGGTTGGGGGGCGGGGGCGCGCGCGAGCGTGAGTGTTTTTGGAAAAAATGGGGAAAAATGGTGGTGGCTGCCACCGACCGGCGGGCCCGAGGAGAGGAGTAGGCGCGCGCGTCCTTCTTGTGTCCGCGCCGACGCAAATCCGGCTCAAAATTGGGCCGGGAATGTAAGACTTAGGGTTTTGGGAAACTGTCCGACACCCTTCCAGGGTGTGGCTATCTCATATATATAAGGGGTACACAAAGGTGTATGGTACAATATACAAGACCTATACAGAGGCTACGTATAAATACAGTCTAACACCCTCCCTCAATCTTAACTATGCCCTGAAGTACAAAGTATGTTAAGATTGCGCCTACAGCCTACAAACTGAGGTTGTGGAAGAGGCTTTGTGAAGATGTCAGCAAGTTGATCCTTTGAAGAGATGAACTTGATGTGGAGTAGCTTCTGTGCAACACGTTCCCGCACAAAGTGGTAGTCAACTTCAATGTGTTTTATCCGAGCATGAAACACTGGATTAGATGACAGATATGTAGCACCAATGTTGTCACACCAAAGAATAGGTGGCTGAAATTGAGAAACTCCCAACTCTCTCAATAAGGACTGTACCCATATGATCTCAGCTGTAGCATTTGCAACTGCCTTGTATTCAGCTTCAGTACTACTCCTGGACACTGTAGCTTGTTTACGAGCAGCCCAGGCGATCAAGTTAGGACCAAAGAAGACAACATGTCCCCCCGTGGATCGCCTGTCATCTGGATTACCAGCCCAGTCTGCATTTGAAAAAGCAGAAAGCGTAGGAGACGGTGCTGGCTGAAGAAGTAAACCATATGAGGCAGTAAAGCAAATGTATCGAAGGATGCGCTTCACCGCTGTCCAATGAGTAGTCCGAGGAGCATGAAGAAACTGACAGACACGATTGACTGCATATGAGATGTCAGGCTGAGTGATAGTCAGGTACTGCAGACCACCAACAACGCTACGATACTCAGTGGCATCCTCAGAGGTGAGAAGATCTCCATCAAAGGCAGACAAATGGTCAGTAGCAGACATAGGAGTCATGACATGCTTGCGCTGTAGCATACCGGCCCGTCGCAACAAGTCCATCGAGTACTTATGCTGAGTGAGTGTCAAACCAACAGGAGAACGTGAAACTTCCAGGCCAAGGAAGTAATGCAATGTTCCTAAATCCTTCACCGCAAAATCACCACTCAAGGAAGAGATCAGACGATCAGCAGCAGCATCAGAGGAGCTAATGAGGATAATGTCATCAACATATACCAGAAGATACATCGTCACCTGAGGCCGATGCAGAAGGAAAAGCGAGGTGTCAGCAGTGAAGGGAACAAAACCAAGTGACCAAAGAATAGAGCCCAATCTGGCATGCCAAGCACGAGGAGCCTGCTTCAGCCCATAGAGCGCCTTGACCATGCGACAAAGATGATGAGGGCGAGCAAGATCAACGAACCCCGAAGGCTGACGCATGTAAACCTCCTCATCCAGAACACCATGAAGAAAGGCGTTCTAAACATCCAGCTGACGAAGAAACCAGCCCCGTGTAACAGCCAAGGACAGCAGAAGTCGTATAGTCGTCGGTTTGATCACCGGACTGAACGTATCCTCGTAGTCAAGACCATACCTTTGCTTGAACCCTTTCGCCACTAACCGTCCCTTATAGCGTTCAATAGAACCATCGACATGCTTCTTAACTTTGAAGACCCACTTGGAATCAATAATATTGACACCAGAGACCGGGGGAACGGGCTGCCAAGTACCATTTGCCAACAAAGCCTGATACTCTTGCTCCATAGCTTGACGCCAATGAGGTATCCCGAGAGCAACCTGGAAGTGACGTGGTTCAGCCGAAGGATCATCCTTGACGTGAGCAACATAGGCCGCAAGCCAGGCCACCGTCCCATCTTTGCATTGCTTAGGACACACAATACCGGATCGGCTGCGTGTATGTGGTCGAAGAGCAACAGTAGCAGGTGGTGCAGCAAGTGGCGATGACACCAGCGATGAGGAAGCAGCCGGCAAGGCAGCTGGTGACGAAACACTTGCGCCAGGCGAGGATGAGGGAGAACCAGGCGAGGCAACAGTCGACCGGGCGGGCGAGCCAGTCGACTCGAGGCCGACCAAGTCACGGGTGGCCGGCCCAGGCGAGACCGCCAACGCAGGGGGAGCTGGCCCAGGCGAGGCCGCCGGCTCAGGGGAGGCCAGCCCAGACGAGGCCGCCAGCTCAGGGGAGGTCGACTCAGGAGAGACCGGCCCATGCGAGACTGGCCCAGGCGAAGGCACGACCGGCTTAGGGCAGGCCGACATGGGCAAAGCCGACGCCGAGGAGCATGGTCCAGACATGCATGGCGCATGCACGAGACCGCTTCCCACGTCCGGTGTAGTCGATAGCTCCGGCTCCTCCAGCAACTCAAGGCGAGCTCCACGACCCGTTCCTGTAGCATGATTAGGCAACAACGCAGGAGAGTATGCAATATCAACAAATTGAGCAAGCAGTGGAGGGGTGGAATGCGTGGAGGTGATTGGAGGTGCGGGATTTGTGGACAAAGAAGAGAACGGAAATACACTCTCGTCAAACACAACATCACGCGAGATATAGACATGATTGGATGGAATATGAAGACACTTGTACCCTTTGTGAAGAGAGCTATACCCAAGAAAAACACAGAGTTTTGACCGAAACTCAGGCTTACGCTTATTGTAAGGACGCAGATGAGGCCAGCATGCACAACCAAAAACTCTGAGAAAGGTATAATCTGGAACCTCATTAAGCAACAGTTCAAGAGGTGTTTTCATCCCAAGGAGTCGTGTAGGAAGCCTATTTATGAGAAAACAGGCAGTGGAAAACGCATCACTCCAAAACCGAAAAGGTGTCGATGCATGAGCAAGTAAAGTGAGACCAGTTTCGACAATGTGACGATGCTTATGTTCAGTCGTGCCATTCTGCTGATGTGTATGAGGAGAAGACATGCGGTGCGAAATCCCAAGCTTATTAAAAAAAGAATTGAGGTTGTGGTACTCACCCCCCAATCTGACTAGACATGGATGATCTTATGCTTAAGAAGACGTTCAACGTGAGCTTGAAATTGTAGAAACACATCGAACACATCGGATTTACGCTTGATAAGATAAAGCCAAGTAAACTGACTATAAGCATCAATAAAACTGACATAATAATTATGACCACTCACAGAAGTTTGGGCATGCCTCCATACATCAGAAAAAATAAGCTCAAGAGGAGTTTTGACGACACGACTCGAATCCGAAAATGAAAGCTGACGACTCTTGCCTTGCTGACAGGCATCACAGACTGTGGTAGCATCTTTATTGGACATAACGGGAAGACTATGATGATGAAGAACACTACGAACTATGGGAGTGGCAGGATGACCAAGCCGTGCATGCCAATGAGTGGGCGATACACGGACACCATTGAGCGCTCGAGGAGCAGAAGGCAGATCAAGTGCATATAGTCCATCACCAGGCGACCTCTAAGCAGAACGTCCCTTGTGGCCCGATCCTTGATAAAAAAATGAAAAGGATGAAACTCAGTGAAAACATTGTTAACACGAGTAAGCTGAGGAACAGATAATAAGCTACGAGTAGCAGAAGGAACTCTAAGGACATTACGAAGATGGAGAGATTTTTGTTTATGAGTTAGGAGAGAGGCCTGACCAACATGTGATATGTGCATACCTGCTCCACTGGCGGTGTGAACCTGATCATGTCCACGGTATGGCTCCAGGACGGAGAGTTTGCCCATCTCGCCTGTCAGATGATTCGTAGCGCCCGTGTCCATATACCAAGTGGGATCAATGGGATATGATGGAGTGTGGCCTGCTTGACGCGCAGGCTCGTGAGTAGCCAAGGCAGCTTGTTTCTCGTTGCCTTTGCCATTGTTGCCGATGCCGAGAAAGTCCTGCTTGAAGCGGCGATGACAGCGGGAAGCAATGTGACCTGGAATGTTGCATAGTTGACAGGGGAGCTGAACGCCACATGAAGGGCAGCAGGCACACGAGCGTCCACCCCCGGTCATGGGCAAAGAGGCAGCCCGACAGGCGACCGCTGAGCTTGTGAAGTCAGAGGTACTGATTTGCCACCAGCAGATGACTTGAAGGGCTTCCCTTTCCCACGAGCGGCAGCATTGGCAGCAATAAAATTCAGACTGGTACGGCGGGACTTGACATGCTGCTCCGTGGCGAGGAGGCGGGCGTATAGCTCACGAGGTTCAAGCGAAGTGTCACGACCATTGATGTTCTCAGCAAGGTTATCATAGTCGTCGTCCAGGCCATTCATGACGAAGGTGGTGAAGTCCTCTTTGCGAAGCGGTTGACCAATGGAGGCCAAAGTGTCTGCGAGACGCGTCATCTTGCCGAAGTAGTCGGTAATGCTGAGGTCAAGAAGCTTGGTCTCCCCAGCTCCGTACGAAGAGTGTGAGCACGAGCCTACTGCTGAGATGCGAAGCTGGTGTGAAGAGCAGACCACGCCTCCTGGGACGTGGCAGCGAAGAGGACCAAGGAGGACACCGCCTCGGTGAGTGACGACTGAATCACAGAAAGGATGGCTTGATCCCGAGCCACCCACGCATGATACGCCGAGTGATGTGGTGGAGGACACGGCAAGGAACCGTCGACGTAGCCCTCCAGGTAGCGACTGCGGAGAAGCGGCAGCACCTGTGCACGCCATGACAGGTAATTATCCGTCGTCAGTTTCACTGGGATAAGATGCGCGAAGTAAAACGATGCACTGGCCACGGCAGGATCAACAGCAGGAGGCGACGTGTAGTAGCTCATGTGGGATGAACCACCAGATGCACCAAGACCCAGCGATGTGGAGGAAGTCGCAGCCGGCGTAGTAGCCGCCGTAGGGTAACATCGGTGGCGGGGTGCCATAGGGCACAGTCGGTGCCCTGCTCGCCCCGGAGGTCGCGGCGCCAGGTGCAGCCGCATAGGGTTGCGGGGTTGGAGCCGCGTAGGACGCCGCGGGAACGGGGGCAGTCGCAGCGGCCGCGTAGGGCGAGGCGCCGTACGCTGCGTTGTACGCGGAGGACGACAGAGGAGCGGCCCCGTAAGGCCCGTAGGGCACCGATCCAGCAGGAGCAGGCGCTGCTCCGTAGGGGCCTGCTGGCGGCGGAGGAGCAGCTCCGTAGGACCCGTAGGGCACCGATCCCATCCAGGGACCAGCGTACGAAGGGTCTCCCAACGCAGGCGGAGGTGCGGCCGGTGATGTCGGCGGCGGCTGATCTGATGAAGCACCCACCATCGAGGACTGGCCAGTGTAGACCGAGACTAGGGGCGCGAGGAGAGGAACAACGATGCAGGCGCCGTGACAGAGACCGGCGCGACGGCGGCGACGGAGGTCAGTGTGATCGCGGCGGCGGCGGCAGCGGAAGACATAGGACCGGTTAGGGATGATACCATGTAAGACTTAGGGTTTTGGGAAACTGCCTGACACCCTTCCAGGGTGTGGCTATCTCATATATATAAGGGGCACACAAAGGTGTACGGTACAATATACAAGACCTATACAGAGGCTACATATAAATAGTCTAATAGGGAATGGGTCGCCCGCGGACGAAAAACGGATGCGCGTCCGTTTGGGTCGGCGCGTCGGGCCGCCACTTTTGTCCACGCCGACCCAAACGGACGCGGGCAGACGAAATGGGTCGCCCCATTGGAGTTGCCCTTAGAGCAGGGCATGTGTAGCACACTGGCCAATAGAACTGCAAGCAACTCAAAAACCAAAGGCATGTGAACAGAGAACCTTTATCTTCTTGTCAGGCCTGCACATCTTCAGTTTCAAGGTGTTGATTTCTTCAGTTAACGGACGACGCAATTCGTCCAAGGACTCAAGATCCAATGGCTCACGAGGCTCGCCATCGTCCACCCGTTACTGTTCCGTTTCTCTTGTCATAACTGTTTACTGTCATTGTCGCTGAGTTATATAAGCCAGCTCTCCCCCGTCTGTATGGGCATGCTTATCTTGATGAATTCTTATCAACAACACTTTACAGCAATACAACATATTCCTATTTGTTACCCATACTCCTACGATTGTGCGACAAACCCTATTTCCTCATCCCGATTCAATCCAGATCCTCTCATGGGGCATGACAATTGGTATCATGAGCCAGTCTGATCCTCAGCGGCGAGCGGGGTGGCATGGAAATTTTGTTCCCCACCCTTCCCTCTCTTGTTCCTGGCGGCGGGTTATGGTGTGTGGTGTTGGGGTTGGAGTACGGCGGTGATGTGGTGGCACTGGCGGTGGTAGACCCGTTCGGCACAGCTCAGGGCCGGGATTGGTTGCTGGCACACATTGTTCCTGTGGTAAAATTCCAGGTTCCTACTAAGTGGTGTTGAAGGGAGGTGGATCTCGGCGGCGGCGGCAGGAGTCCTAGATCCGACCAGGTTTCTAGTTTTCTGGTTGTAAAATTCCTCTCAGACACATGAGATCTCGATGGGGCGTTCGAAGTCAAGCATGGATGAAGGCGACATCATCGAACTGCTGGTGCTCAAGGGCGAGGTAGTTCATAATCATGAAGATACAACAGATATGCGGGGTGAGCTCAATGATTTGTGCAAGGATGTTCACGCAATACATCTCAAACAAGACGCCCCGACCCATGTCATGACAGGAGTATAAGATGCAGCTTCCACTCTCAACTCCTAGCTGTCTACCATGGTGGTTGTGCTCAAGAGTTTTTCCACAAACAGAGCACCCTCTCCTATGCAACCTGCAGTTCCGCAGAAAGCTTCCACAACAGAAGCACCTCAACAACCGACAGTGGCCGTAGAACAAGAAATACCAAGACCTCTTACTAAAGAACTTCGCAAGCATTTGGTAGTGGAACAGGAGAAGACCAAGCAGTTATCATTGCAGATTCCGCCCAATTTGGCTCCCCTCAAAGTTCCTAGTGGTGCACCTCCTCCTGGTTATGCAAAAAATAACTCACATTGATGTTCAGTCACGCAATGCCACTCCTTCTGCAGCCTACAAAACAACCCACACTCCTGCATTTCATAACTTATAGCTACTTGCAGTTCGTAGTATGTGGGAGGACAATGATACGTCTCCAACGCATCTATAATTTATGAAGTATTCATGCCGTTATATTATCATTCTTGGATGTTTTACAATCATTTTATAGCAACTTTATATCATTTTTTGGGACTAACCTGTCGGATTCGGGGCTCCGCAGACCCTTGAGAGGTTCGAACACTGGGGTGCGTGCAAAGAACTCGTCCTCCCCAACCTGCCTACTCGCCGATCCCACGGCCTAGCTCGACGAACCCAACGGACAAGAGACACAGCAGTTTACCTAGGTTCGGGCCACCTCGCGGTGTAAAACCCTACTCCTGCTTTGTGGTGGATTGGCCTCAAGGGGCTAAGGATGAACTAGTACAGTGGAGAACAGCCTCCGGAGGTGAGGTGTTATTGTGCTCAAGTGAGCTGGTGAGCTGGGTAGGGTGGAGTGGATCCGATCCCCTCTCTATGGTGGTGGCTAGGTCCTATTTATAGTGGCCTTGGTCCTCTTCCCAAATGAAAGGCAGGAAGGGATCCCACAACTGCCAAATTCAAAGGGAGACAACTAGTACATGTTATCCTGACAAAAGTGGTCTTCGCCTGCAAAAGCTCCTAGTCGTGACGCCGCGGTGGGCTCCGCGATGACCTCCGTCCTGCCGTCCTGGTGGTCTTGGTCTTGTTGCACCGAAATGGAAACCTTTGCTTGATTCCTTGGGACTCCACGCCTGTGCTTGCCTCCTTAGCACCAAAGAGGAAACTGGTACACTGCGCCCACTGGCGCCCGCCTGGCCTTGGTCGTCATGGCTCATGTCATATGAACCTCGCGAGGTGCACCTTGCATTGATATATCCGCTCCTCGGGAGCCAGCCTGGGGAGGCCACTGTCGGTGTCAAAACCGGCGGATCTTGGGTAGGGGGTCCCGAACTGTGCGTCAAGGCCGGATGGTAACAGGAGACGAGGGACACGATGTTTTTACCCAGGTTCGGGCCCTCTCGATGGAGGTAATACCCTACTCCTGCTTGATTAATATTGATGATATGGGTAGTACAAGAGTAGATCTACCACGAGATCAAGGAGGATAAACCCTAGAAGCTAGCCTACGGTATGATTGTTGTATATGGAGTTGATGTCCTACGGACTACAACCCTCCGGTTTATATAGACACCGGATAGGGTTAGGGTTACACAGAGTCAGTTACAATGGTAGGAGATCTTGAATATCCGCATCGCCAAGCTTGCCTTCCACGCCAAGGAAAGTCCCATCCGGACACGGGATGAAGTCTTCAATCTTGTGTCTTCATAGTCCTGGAGTCCGGCTGAAGGTATAGTCCGGCTACCCGAACACCCCCTAATCCAAGACTCCCTCAGTAGCCCCTGAACCAGGCTTCAATGACGACGAGTGCGCGCAGATTGTCTTCGGCATTGCAAGGCGGGTTCCTCCTCCAAGTCCTTCATAGAAGATTGTAAACACCAAGAGTAGTGTCCGTCTCTGCAAAATAAGTTTTCCACATATTGCCATAGAGAGAATAATATTAACACAAATCAAATCTGCTGACGTATTCCGCAGTGCGTCATCACACTACGGCCAAGTCCTTTACTTGAATCATTTTTACTTTTCCACCTCAGCATGTTTTGCGAGGCGGTTTCCTTGGCACGTCTTGTCAAAGCAGAGATCGTGTACCCCTTTTACGGGATTCTCATCAATACGGACGTGGGTAACCCAACCGTGCCCGTTAGCACGTTTCCTCGATTAAAGACGAGTCCCGAACGGTTACGGGGAGGGCTCTTGGTATTCAACCTCTTATAAAGAGACCAAGTCCTTACTCCTTTTTTTGATCTCAAGCGAGTTCGCCTGTCGCCTCGAGTTCCAACACCCTAGGCTCTAGATTCCAGGCGCTTCGGACCTTTGACGATGTCCGGTTCTGACCTTCAAGGCCGATGGATGCCCTCTTCCGTCACGGAGGAGGACGTACTAAAGTTGAGGGAGGCTAAGTTTCTGACCGGCAAAATTTTGCATAGGTTGCCTGCTCAAGGGCAGGTCATTCCTAGTCCCCAGCCCGGTGAGAGCGTGGTGTTCATGTCTCACTTCCTTCGGGGGTTGGGCTTCCCAATGGATCCCTTTGTGAGGGGACTGCTGTTTTATTACGGGCTGGAATTCCATGACTTAGCTCCGGAGTCCATCCTCCATATCTCCTCGTTTATTGTCGTGTGTGAAGCGTTCCTCCGTGTTACCCCTCACTTCGGATTATGGCTCAAGACCTTCAAAGTGGAGCCGAAGATGATCAAGGGACGGCACGCAGAGTGCGGAGGCGCTTTTATAAGCAAAAATGTTGATGCTCCATGGCCCGAGGGCTCTCTTCAAGAGGAGCTAGGCTTGTGGCAACGAGAGTGGTTTTATATCACCACTCCCCGGAGCACCAAGTGGGTGGCGCCTCCTGCCTTTCGCTCGGGTCCCCCACCACGGCTAGCGTCATGGGTCAACAGAGGGTTAGATTGGGGTTTGCCCAAAGACGTGCCCTTGTTACAGGGCCGCATTAAGGATCTCTTGGAAGGAGACCTCAGCCTGGTCAAGGTGACGCAGGTCATGCTGATTCACCGAATATTGCCCGGCAAACGTCGCTCCCTTCGCCTGTGGGAGTTTAATCCAGAGGGACCGCGAGCTCTCCAGAATTTCATGGGCGCAACGCCCGCGGAGATGTATAAACTGTTCTTCGGATCACAAGAGATGTGTCCGGATTTAACTGAGGACGCAGGCCTAAGCTGCAATCGCCCGGATACTCAAGTAAGCAACCTTGTGCCCGGACCTTCTATCCGTATAATTGTCGTAAACTTGCCCCTAAAAGAGCCGTCCTTTTAAACAGGAGTGGATAGCGAAGGCAAAGCTGATCAGGTGTCCGGCTCCCCTTCCCGAAACCAGGCCGGATCCCGTGCTGGTCAGGATGCTGGAGATAATGCCTTTGGAGGGAAGCAAGGGGGAGGACAAGGAAACTATGGCCTCCTCGAAGGAGGCTGCTCCGAAGGGAGGAACCAACAATTCCTCTCCTAAGGGGAAGGAGAGCCGCCTCTGACGACCCGGAAACCATGGCCTAGAAGCGGGGAAAAAATCCTCATCAGAGGGTCCGATGCCGGGGAGTTCCTCGGCCGGACTATGCCCTCAAGGGGATCAGCCCTCCAGCGAGCCGTAAGTAGAGAAAGATTTTCCTTTTGAGGGATGAGGGAAATCCTTGATTTATATCTGAGAAGATTAACCGAATTTTTACCTTGTAGCTCAGACCTCAGCCCTTCTCAGCAGAGCTCGTCTTCGGGGGATCTCCTTCCGGAGATGATAGAGAGTGGGACGCCTCCCCCTGCCGTGCCGCCTAGTGAGGCGGGCGACCCTGAGGTGTCGTCGCAGAGGGTTTCTCCAAATCCGGCAGGGGCGGAAGATAGTTATGTGCCCCCCCGAGGTTCTCCGCGTCCGGCCTTCGAAAGAGGTCGTGGGACAAGTCCGACACCGTCTGGTGCTCGGCCGGAGGAGCTAAAGATTCTACTGGGGCGAGCTTCTATCTCAGAGGAGCACCGTGCATTGATGGGCACGGTGATTGAAAGGATCTCATCCGCAGAGAGCGGATTGCATGAGGCCGTCAAAAGTTTACTGACGGGTTTTGAGATACATTAGATAATGTACACTTTTGTCAGTTGCGCATGAATAAGATGCGCCCTGTGAAGATAGTAGCCCCTGAGACTCTGCGCGTCGTCAAGGAATGACGGCACGCGGAGGATCATAATCCCAGGTCTAAGATGTCGCCTTTGAATGTAGGCGGCAGGGTGTCCGGAATCGAGCCGAACTGATGATTTTGCCGAACTGAAGCGGCAACTGGACGTGGCAGATGCCGACATCGCGCTTGTCAACAAGCGGCTTGATGAGGCTCAAGGTATGTAATTCCTCGGGCGGCATCAGGTAAGAAAAGTTTTATGCCAGTGTCTTACGATGTGTGTGCTTGACGCAGATGGTGCGGCCGCCGTGGAGAGTCTTAGGGCAGAACTTGCCCGAGCTAAAGAACAAGCCAGAGAAAGTGATGCGGCTGCCAAGAAAGCCCTTGAAGAGCTGAGAGCCGAACAGGCTGCTCATTGCTGAAGCAAGGAAGAGATGGCCGAAAAGTTAAAGAGTGCTGCAGACCGTTGCAGACTTCTTGAGAAAGAAGACCAGGCGAAACAGACGGACTTAGAGAAGGCTGTTGCCAATGCCAAGGACGCGCGCTCTGCGATGAGAGCTGCGAAGGAGGAGCTGCGTCAGGCCGAACAGATTGCGGCTGGAAAGCCCTTTATGCTGCGAAGGGAATTTTGCGATCCGAAGTTTGCTCCATTGGACCGGATGTGGAGTGTGGAGGATACCTATCTGGATTTGGCAGCGAGTGCTGCTGATGCGACCGAACACTTTCGGGATCAGAAAGATCGCGAAGTGGAAAAGCTTTTCTGGTCGCAGTTTCACAATCCAGAGCGTCCACTGGCAGTGGACGATCGTTTGGCTCAATGGGCCTAACTGAATAGGTTGTCCGGACTCGCCATGAAGTACGTCATGGGTCATCTGTGGCCGGGGAGATCGGAGCCGAAGAGTTATTTCAGCTTGGTGCAGCAATTCCTTGATGCGGTGCCGCGTATTAATGCAATGAAGAGGTCAACATGCATAGAGGCGCAAGGATGGCTCTTGCCCGTGTCAAGACATACTGGGCAGAGATGGAGACCACCATTGTTGCGTCCCGAGATTCGGACAAAAGCCGAGTATCCTCCGAGCACTATTTTCAGGAAGTCCTTGAAGGTGCCCGTGTAATAGAGACGTAGTGCTCGAAAGATGCTATGCTATGATAGCATATGTAATTATAAAGTAATATTTTGATAAACTGTAGTGGCCTTTTTATACTTGTGCCTTAAAGTATTGGGAACACCTCCTGTGCGGCCGTTTTAAGATATATATATATATATATATATATATATATATATATATATATATATATACAAAATCTGAAAGATGGCAGTCGTTGGCTTCAGCCCCCATGCACATAGTGTGGGGGTGCTCGCAGAAGACGCATTTTCACACTTAACCCAACGTCTTGGTCCTACAAAGGAGGTGATAGCGCAGCGGGCCAGGCAACCGGACTATAATGCTTTAACACTTTCACTTAGCCATAGGAGCTTGACAGTGAGACTATTTAGGTAGCCTCTTGGTGGCGACTGCGCTCGCCTGAGTTCGGGGCGCGTATGTGCCTGACCGGGAAGCGGCCCTTCGTTAAAGCGGAGGAATCCGATAGGTCATCGAGTGGCTGACCAGTCTCACGCCACATCATGACAGTCAGTTTTCGGCTTTCTCTACTGAGGTGCTCGCCCGGCCGAACCGGGGCACAATCGCAGTAGTTCTCCTGGTGCTACCTTAGCTGATAGAGCGGAACGTAAGGTAGCCGAACTCAGGAGCCGGGCAACCCAACATTTGACCAAAGACATGATTCGGAGCTGATGCATATAATGCCAAAACTTGCGACGCCGAACACTCCCTAAGGTGTTTGGTCTTTATGAGTGCGGGCGAAACAACACTCTTTATTAAAAAAGCCCCTAGTGTCCAGGTACGTGCAGAAATTCTGACGTGGCCACATGCCAAGACGCCAGCCTCCTCCTTTGGTTATATCAGAAAAAACCAGGGGATGTGTAGCAACAAGAGACAGTAAAAAAGGTTTACGCAGGGTCTTAATCTAAAAAGAATCCTTTAGGACGGGTCCCTACTGCGCGTCTGCGCCTGTGTCTTCGTTGTGCCGTATCCTGGACGGGCGCCGCACGACATTCATCTGTAAAAGAGAGGAACTGAGTTGAAAACGGGTCGTGCCGAACAAAAGTTTAAAATAAACAAAGTATAAAGTAAAATATATAAAATTGAGCTTTATTGTCTCTTATTGTATATGCATGGAGCCCCTAGTGGGGGTATATGGCCACTAAGCCTGCATCAATGATGATTTTGTCCCGAACTCGTCTATCCGCGTTCATGGTCTTTAATGACCTATTTCGAAGTTTTTTGGCCGGTGAGGCCATTTTACTGTGGGGCTGTCAAAGCGGCCGCACAGTCCTCCGCTTGGGGAGGCGCACTTTAGTGCTTCCCCTTCAAAGAGATGATGCCTCGTGGACCGGGCATCTTAAGCGTGAGAGATGCATAATGCGGTATTACGTTAAAGCGGGTGAAAGCTTCGCGTCCCAGTAGTGCTTGATAGCGACTTGAGAACGGGACGATATGGAAGGTCAGCTTTTCGCGGCGGAAGTTATCGGCAGAGCCGAATATAACTTCGAGCCGGAGAAAACCCATACAATGGGTGTCCGGACCAGGTGTTACCCCTTGAAAGGAGGTTTTGCTGCGGCGGATTCTTGCTGGGTTTATCCCCATGTGATGGATTGTATCCTGATATATCAGGTTTAGTCCACTACCGCCGTCCATAAGGACATTTGAAAACCGGAGTCCGCCAATTATTGGATCGAGTATCAAGGCAGTCCAGCCTGCATTCTTGATATTTCTAGAATAATCTAGCTGATCGAAGATGATTGGTTTTGACAACCAGTGGCGGGACCCTTTGGGGATAGGTCGTGTGGTGCGTACCTTTATGGGCGCCGCACGTTTTGTTATGTGAAGTAAGTTCACTGTTTTTACTTCTTGTGGGATGTTCTTTTGTTTCCTGGTGCTCTGCTTTTGGGGTTCGTCCTCGTCTTCGCTTGGTGTGTCGAGCCCCTTGTGTTCGGCATTGAGTCTGCCGGATTGTTTGAAAACCCAACAATCTCTGTGGGTATGGTTAGCAGGCTTCCCGGGAGTACTGTGTATCTGACATATCCTGTCCAGGATTTTATTTAAGTTGGATGGATCGTCCCTGTTATCCTGGAGGGGTGGTTTTGTCTGATTTTGTCGTGAACCTTTGAATCCGGCAGTGACTGCCGTGCTCTTCGGACTTTTTTCCTTAGTCGGGCGACGGTCCTTGTTGCGTCGCGGTTTTCCGTTTCCATCCCTAGTTTCGGATGTACTTGGGTCGCTGGGCCTGCACCTTGCCAACCAGCTGTCCTCTCCTGCACAAAAGCGGGTCATGAGGCTTGTTAGTGTGGCCATTGTTCTTGGCTTTTCTTGGCCGAGGTGTCTGGCGAGCCATTCGTCTCGGACGTTATGCCTGAAAGCTGCTAAGGCTTCGGCGTCCGGACAGTCGACTATCTGATTCTTTTTGGTGAGGAATCTATTCCAGAACTGCCGAGCTGATTCTCCGGGCTGTTGAGTTATGTGACTGAGATCGTCTGCATCCGGAGGTTGGACATAGGTCCCTTGAAAATTTGCTCGGAAAGCATCCTCGAGCTCTTCCCAACTTCCAATTGTGTTTTTAGGAAGGCTTTTAAGCCAATGCTGGGCTGGCCCTTTAAGCTTAAGGGGTAAATATTTTATGGCGTGGAGATCATCTCCTCTAGCCATGTGTATGTGGAGGATATAATCCTCGATCCAGACTCCAGAGTCTGTTGTTCCATCATATGCCTCTATGTTTACAGGTTTGAATCCCTCTGGAAATTCATAGTCCAGGACCTCATTGGTGAAACATAGGGGGTGTGCAGCGCCCCTGTATTTGGGTGTGCCGGATTCTGATGATGGCTTTATTGCATTGCTTACGAGAGCTTGCTTTCTTGGCCCATAAATGGACCTAACCAGGCCATGATGCGAATCCTTAGGTGGGTCGCATGCCGATTTAAGTGCGGCGTCGCTTGCCGTTTTGTGGGGTCGTCTATCCGACCGCGTGGCTTTCTTATTTTTTGAATGCGAGGGCTCTAGGGCCTCTTCGTCGAATTCAGGCAGTAGCTTTCTTTTCAGATAGCTTTTAGTGCGGCGACCGTCGCTGTATTTATCCGCGGTATTGATTACTTTGCTCCATCTAATCCGGAGTGCATCTTCCGCTGTTTTTAGCTTCCGCTTCTGCTTTTTCAGGCTGTGTGCAGTTGCAATGAGCCTCTCGTGGAGATTCTTCTGCTCCATGGGTTTATCCGGCGTGAGGTCGTCCGGAATGCCGTTTTCGCCGGAGGAGGGATGTTCGGTTTCTCTATCCGTGTTGCCCTGTTCGGACGGTTGCCTTAAGGCCTGCTCGTTGTCTACCGGCTCGTCCTGCTCTATGGCTGGGTTTTTATCGAGGCAGGGCTTGGGTTGGCATTTACGCCGATGCTTTGATTGATTTTCGGAGGGTTGATCTCCTGTTCCATCCCCTTTTTCCTCGTTGTCGCTTCCTTAAGGGTATCCACCATGTATATATCGCGAGATGAGGTGGCTGTCCAATGCCCTATGGGCGTTGGTTCATCGGTATCTCCTGCATCGTCATCCATGCTGTCGATGTCTCCGGAGTCGAAGTTGAGCACGTCGTTTAAATTGTCGATAGTGGCTACCAAGTGGGTGGTGGGTGGGCTTTGAATTTCTTCATCGTCCGTATCCCATCCTCGCTGACCACAGTTCGGCCAGGGCTCTCCTGATAAAGAGAGAGACTTGAGAGAATTCAGGATATCGCCAAAAGGCGAGTGCTGAAAGATGTCCGCGGCGGTGAACTCCATTATTGGCGCCCAATCGGATTCGATCGGCAGGGGCGCGGGGGGTTCGGAGTCCGGAGAGGAGTCCGGATCCTCGGAGTCGTGAGTCACACAGAGTGTGGGGCCGGCGTTCGGCTCGATCGCCTTTGAGATCGCAGCCCCCGAGGTGACGTGCAATCTCTCATCCTTGCTTGACACAACTGGCTCCGAATTAAGGGTCAGAGCTGGTGCGTTTGTGGCCTCCAGGATACTGTTCGGTGACAGAGCTAGATCATGCCCCGCGAGACAGTGCGGCTTGCTTGGTTGTGGCTCGAATCCGTCGAAGATCAAATCTCCGTGGATGTCTACCATGTAATTTAGGCTTCCAAACCTGACTTGATGGCCAGGGGCGTAGCTTTCAATCTGCTCCAGGTGGGCAAGCGAATTAGCCCGCAGTGCGAAGCCGCCGAAGACGAAGATCTGTCCGGGGAGAAAAGTCTCACCCTGGACCGCATCGTTGTTGATGATCAAAGGAGCCATCGGGCCTAAAGGCGACGACACAGAGGAACTCTCAATGAAAGCACCAATGTCGGTGTCAAAACCGGCGGATCTCGGGTAGGGGGTCCCGAACTGTGCGTCAAGGCCGGATGGTAACAGGAGATGAGGGACATGATGTTTTTACCCAGGTTCGGGCCCTCTCGATGGAGGTAATACCCTACTCCTGCTTGATTAATATTGATGATATGGGTAGTACAAGAGTAGATCTACCACGAGATCAAGGATGCTAAACCCTAGAAGCTAGCCTACGGTATGATTGTTGTATATGGAGTTGATGTCCTACGGACTACAACCCTCCGGTTTATATAGACAGCGGATAGGGTTAGGGTTACACAGAGTCGGTTACAATGGTAGGAGATCTTGAATATCCGCACCGCCAAGCTTTCCTTCCACGCCAAGGAAAGTCCCATCCGGACACGGGACGAAGTCTTCAATCTTGTATCTTCATAGTCCTGGAGTCCGGCTGAAGGTATAGTCCGGCTACCTGAACACCCCTAATCCAGGACTCCCTCAGCCACCCCCCAGTGAGGTCTTGGTGTCGTCCGCCTCGTGAGGGTCTTGAGTTGTCGATGTTGAAGCTGGACCGTACCAGGCTGTCGACAGAGCCATGCCGTGGGCCGCAGGCAGGCAAGTATGGGTACCCCCGTTCCCAGAATGCCGACAGTAGCCCCCGGGCCCAAGGCGCGCTCGAACTTGGCTTTGAGGCGAAGCCAAAGGGCAAGTGCGGAGCGTCGTGGGCCCTAACCGCCAGCGGCCTTGGTCGACGCGTGGCGATTGATGGGACGTGGGCGCCTCCGCTTCCCCATGCCGCCTCAGCAATCGTCCGACTTGACGAAACTTCACTGCATGTAGAGAAAAGCCATCATTGCGTGGGATCATGGAGGCCGGCGGTTGGCCTTCCACATGCTATAAATGAGAGGAGGGGCAGAGCCCCTCTTGCTCATCTCTGTCTTCTCGCCGCCCACTTCTTCTTCCTCTTTCTTGCTTCGCCGTCTTGCTGTAGTTCCCATGGCGCCGATCAGGAGGTTTTCCGCGGCGGAAAAGGGAAAGGCCCATCGCGAGGAGCCCGAACCGGTTCCGTCGAAGAAGAGGTTCAACCGCCCTCGTGACGCTGGGGAGAGGCAGGAGGTGACGCAGCCCTGGTACGAGCGGCCACCGCCTACTTTCCCGCTCCCTCTATACGCCAGTGCGCAGGGCTCCAGAGAGGGCGGCAGCACCCAGCGCCGCACGGGCCACGACCATGGTGACCAGGCGGGGGCTACGCGGCTGGCCGGCCCATGAACCCACGCCGAGGGCTCCTCGCATGAGTTCATGATATGGGCGGCAATGCCGCCACACACTTGGATCCGGTTCCTGCGGTTCTTCGCTGAGGAGATGCCGCCGAGGGGGCTGCTCGAGTTGTGGCTGCAGCACGCCGGGTGCTGCAGCCTGGCCACGGGGGCGGAGGTCGAGGCCGTCCCTCCGGGCAGCATCTTCATGACCCGAGGATGGGGCGAGGTTTCCCGCGCCTGCCACACGGATAGGGCCCTTGCCATCCACTTCGAGTTTGACGACGCCTCCACGCTGTTCTTCAAGGTCTTCGACAGGAAGGCCGACGGCTGGAGTGCTGCCCCGGGGGAAGTGATGTCTACTATGCAACTTTATTCTTGTAGACACGTGTTGGGCCTCCAAGCGTAGAGTTTTGTAGGACAGTAGCAATTTTCCCTCAAGTGGATGACTTAAGGTTTATCAATCTGTGAGAGGTGTAGGATGAAGATGGTCTCTCTCGAACGACCCTGCAACCAAATACAAGAAATCTCTTATGTCCCCAACACACCCAATACAATGGCAGATTGTATAGGTGCACTAGTTCGGCGAAGAGATGGTGATAAAAGTGTAATATTGATGGTAGAAATATATTTTTATAATCTGAATAAATAAAAACAGCAAGGTAGCAAATAGTAAACGGGCACAAAAACAGTGTTTCAATGCTTAAAAACAAGGCCTAGGGTCCGTACTTTCACTAGTGCAATCTCTCAACAGTGCTAGCATAGTTGGATCATATGATTATCCCTCAAAGTACAATAAAGAATCACTCCCGAGTTCCTATTAGTGGAGAACAAAAGATAGGAATTGTTTGTAGGGTATGAAGCCACATCAAAGCTATTCTTTCTGATCGATCTATTCAAGAGTTTGTACTAAAATAACACAAAGCTATTGCTTCCTTTCTATCTATCCTAGAGTTCGTACTAGAATAACAGCAAAGCATATTCATATTCATAATACTCAATCCACACAAAGAACTATAAAGAGACCCCGAAGTTTCTACCCGAGAAAAACATGCATCAACCCCTATGCATAGATTACCCCAATATCACCGCGGGAATCTGCAAGTTGAATGACATAACATATATCAAGTGAATCAATACGATACCCCAATTGTCACCTCAAGTATTCATACCACAAGACATATATCATGTGTTCTCATCTCTGAATATTCAATCCGTCATGACAAAACTTCAAAGGGTAAAGATTCAATCTAGCACAACAAGAGTATAGATGGGAGAAACATCATATGATCCGACTATATTAACAAAGCCCATGATATAGATCACGAGAGCGAGAGATTAAACACATAGCTATTGGTACAAACCCTCAGCCCCGAGGGTGGACTACTCCCTCCTCATCGGTGGCTACGGAGCCCTGCAGCGGTGAAACTTCTGATCTAGGTTAACCCCAAAGGGTTTCGGAATATTTGGGAAGTTATAGTGCAAAGAGGGGGTGCGGGAGGCCACCGAGGTGGGCACAACCCACCTGGGCGCGCCAGGGGGCCCTAGCGCGCCCTGGTGGGTTGTGCCCCCTCGGGGCACCCCCCAGGTGCAGCTCTGGCCCATTGGGTTCCTTTTGGTCCAAAAAAAAATCTCTGTAAAGTTTCGCGGTGTTTGGACTCCGTTTGATATTGATTTTCTGTGATGTAAAAAACAAGCAAAAACAGCAACTGGCACCGGGCACTGGGTCAATAGGTTAGTCCCAAAAAATGATATAAAATTGCTATAAAGTGATTGTAAAACTTCTAAGAATGATAAAATAACAGCATGAATACTTCATAAATTATAGATAAGTTGGAGACGTATCGGCATCCCCAAGCTTAATTCCTACTCGTCCTCGAGTAGGTAAATGATAAAAGAAATAATTTATGAAGTGTGAGTGCTAGCAAAGTGCAAAAGGTTGATCAATGATAATTTCAATCACTCTTCCTAGGATCATAACAACAATTATTTCTTATGAAACTTCTCATGTTATAGTGGCAACCAATTCACATGTTAAGGTTCAAACAATGAATTCTCTTGAAACCCAACAACCTATGTTCTTAGTCACCAAGCAATTGCAATTCAACTTATTCAACGGAGTTTAAGTAAGAGCTCCACATACTTAACCATCATATAGTCTTTTATGATTGCTAACACTCACCTTGTACACATGAGCAAAACGTTTCAACCGGACACATAGAAACATAGGGGCTTATTGTTTTGCCTCCCAACGTATTCACCTCAAGGGTGATGTCAACAATAATAACTCATGCTATCCATATTCAACTGGACATATGTGCCTAGATCTTTCCTCACCACATGATGCTTACCAAAAGAGAAAATAAAAAGGAATAGAGAGGAATACTTTGACTCTTTGCATAAAAGTAAATACTGAAAAGTAAAAGATAGGCCCTTAGTAGAGGGAAGCAGAGGTTGCCATGTGCTTATTTGTTTGTATGCTCAATCCCTTAGTGCAAAAGAACGTCATGTTATATTGCCCCTTATGATAGCAACCTTTATTATGTAGTCCATCGCTTTTATTACTTTGCCATCACAAGTTCGTACAACGCTCAATTTTCTCTTACACTAAATGATCTAAGAAATTTTTATTGCCTTTTTGCACCGATGACAACTTACTTGAAGGATCTTTCTCAATCCTTAGGTAGGTATGGTGGACTCTTGAAAATAAGATTTTGGTTTAAGGATTTTGGATGCATAAGTAGTACCTCTACTTGGTGCGGAATTTTTGGCCAGCAAAGATGGGGGGCAAGCACCACATGTTGAAGGATCTATGACAATATAACTTCTATGCGAATATGAAAAAACATAAACCATTACGTTGTCTTCCTTGTCCAACATCAACAATTTTGGCATATAGTATTTTGATGGGGGCTCGCAATCACAAAAGATTTCCATGATAGTGTATTTATATGTGAAAGTTCTCTTCCTTATACTAACTATTCATGAATTGCTTGTATGACCAATATTGTGATTGTCAAGCCTCAAAAGCACTACTGCAGGTTGCTGCTAACATGACACTATGATCAGAGACCCTTCGACGAAACTGTGTGCGATGCCATAATCGCAAATGGTGGTGTAAAAAACCCGTCAAAAAGGTGCAAAACGTTTGCGATGGAGGATGCATCAAACACGGTTCAGATTTTAGTTGCGTGTGTGATGCAGGGCATACGGTTCAGGTCAATTAACTGTTTGCGATGAGGAGGAACAAAAGAAACGGGCAGCAGGATGAAGGTGTATGCGATGTATAACATACGGTTCACTCGGATGAACTGTTTGTGATTAGGCAACACAAAAGAAACGGTCAGCCATATCAAAGGTGTGTGCGATATACGGCATGCGGTTCACTCGGATGAACTGTTTGCGTTGAGACATGAGAGCAGAAATGGTTCAAATGAACAAGATGGGTGTGATACGAGGCAAACAGGTCTGTAATCGGAAACATGTGCAAAGACCGATAACAACACAAATGATTACTGCTAACAAGCCGTGTGTGTTGTGAGCAAACGATTGCTGGTATACAATTGTGAGTGGTTGATGAAAACATCACCGATGGGTTCCATTGTTTAGTCCGTGTGCGATGTGATTTTCTTTGTCCGCACAACATCTACACTCTGTCTACAGAGCATCAACATATATACTTAAAAAGACATCATGGCATAACCAAATTAAGCATACAATTACACAAGTTACTACCCACATAACAATTCAACACACCAAAGTAAGCAATTACATGCATACTAAAGTAGGAGAAACGAGGATCTAATCATCTAATTATTGTTGCGATGACGCTTGCCATTGCTCTGCTTACGGCTGGATCCCTGGCCATTTTGGGGAAGGAGGCACTTCCTCATGTCAACATCCGCCTGTACATGTCATAGCTCGCGTACGCCTCCTTTGCCGCGTACACAGCATGAGCTTTGCCGAGTTTCTCCATCCAGGCCGAGTGCCAGGCACACTTGTCCTTGTTGCACGAATCCTTCATGTCTCTGTAGTAGGGGTCGATGATGGCCTCGGCGAGGTGAACCAGTGAGTCCTTCTCATGCTCCTTGCTGCCCCAGATCTTGTATTGGCCCTAGATGTCGACAAGATTCTGGCAGGCGATGCCCGAATTCTCGATCGCCTTTACATCATTGGTGATGTCCACCATAGGGAACATGTAGAGGGGGCTGTTGACAAACCTGGCGAAATGCTCACAAGGCCTTGTGGCCAGGCAGTAGTGGTAGACGAGGACATGATGGCGCACACACATCTGGGTGACGGCGACCTTGGGATGAGACCCGGCACGAGCGCGGGTGTACTCGAGGTCGAACCCGACCACCTTGTACTTCTCCACGGCAAGCAACAACTCCATGATGTGGATGGAGTGCTCCACCCAGACCGGGTTGTTGGTGTACACCACCGAGAGGTCCATGAACCTTCTGTGGGTGTCCACCATGGCACGCATGGTGAACTACTGCTCCTTGTCAGCAGCCGCTCGGAGCGCCATTGGAACCACGCAAGATACCCTCTAAGAATTTCTCGTGGCGGGTGTGCTTCTTGCAATGGTGGGGAGCGATCGAAAGGTTGAAGAGACACAAGGGTTAAATGGCTACTGTAATAAATGGGGGCCGGCCGGCCTGTAATCATCACGTCTTGTCACAGCGTTCATAGCGGAGGATTCCAGTGCATGCTTGACAACACCGCACCGCACGCGTGGGCTCAAAGAGGCGCCAAATGTATCGTCGGCGAGCCTATTCCCACGCTACTGCGCTGTTTACCGCACAAGCTTCCCGCCTGGCTAGTTTGGCCACACGTCGGCTAGAAGAGGGACAAATCGTGGGCGTTTATTGGCAAAAAGCTTTGTAAAAACGAAGTGCGTGGAATGACTTCGATCATAAGTTTACCCGTGGGTGATGAGGTCAAAGTTACACAGAAGGGTGATGATGGACACTCGAGTGCGATAATTAATTCTATGCTCTATAGTGCACATAGCGGAAGAAACCAACTGTGTGCAATAATGCCGAAGATCACAGTCGAGTTAGCTATACAGATCGTGTGCTGTGAGTTCGACAAGGTAAACTGATTTGAGAATGGTTAATAAAATCTAAGACCGTTGCATATTAAGGTCAAAATAGTGTTAGCAATATACGAGTCTCATACGATGCCATTTCAACAATTGTACCACAAAAGCTTGAAATGTTACAAGGTTCAAATTCCAGAGTTATATGGCTCAAATTCGAAGATTACAAGGTTCAAACTGATATTAGAAATGAAATTCAGCTCATCAGCTGCAAACGCTCGCACTGATCCGCTGAACATGGATATCAGAGAGGTTCAAACTAATATCACCGCTTCTAAGTCTGGTTTCAAAACCTCACAATTTTTGCAAAGGGGTCAGCCACTGAGAAGTCATGTATGGGGTTGACATGATGACTTCCGATTACTCTGTCATCTGAAGTTCCAAAATTAAATTCAGCATTTTGGAGCCTACTCCATTCCACTGCAGGCGCCGACGCTGATCAACAAACCATTCATTTTTTTGAAATAAATGTAGGGCAAACCTCATTTCCTTCAGCATCCTTGCTCTCAGAACAAAGAACCTGGCGAATATAATCTCCGATAAGGTCCCTTGATAGGAGTTCAAAGTAATTTCTGAGAGATGCAGATCTAGGCATTCGACGTGATTGTTATATTGTATCACATTATCCACCGCCGGGCCTAATCTTGTATGCAAAAGAAGAAAACATGTTAGTGCCTACATGTAGTTTTGAACATTACTACATGCCTATTTGGTTTGCAGGATTTGTAAAATGCACTAACATGCCATCTTTGATCTGACATGATTAACATGGGCATTTGATTACATCTAGAAAAATGTAGCCTTCTTCACAAGAGGTTGGAGTGGATGAAAAGTTCCCTAAGAAAACTTTAACTCCCTTATGGTTAACATTTAACAGGAAAGGAACATCACCTCGATATATAGCTTCTCCAGGCACAGAAAGCACCTCAGGAAACTAACAACTTGCTCCAGGTTGGGGTCGATAGATTCTAGTGCCAAGACCTTCACTGTGCGCGGTTTCAGGGTCAAGCTTCTCGGAATCATTTTCTGAATGACAGACGAACAAACATCTTCAAAATTAGAAATAATGTTAATTTGTAGAAGGAGAGGTAGAAGGCGGCTGTTCTACCTGAACGGGTGTGGATCCAATAACAAGTTCGGAGTAATTGTGAGACGAGTAGCCCACCACTATCAATTTCGGCGCAGAAATGACATTGATTCTTGTTGGACCTTCTTGATCAACTACAAGTAATCTCTCAAGTGCAGGTGTGTCCTCAATGACCATATCGTGGTACACATCTTGTGATGTCTTCCTACCGCACCAGCAACACACATAAATAGTCTGGAGAGTCATGGAGGTGATGTGGAAGGTACTCAACCCATTGATCGCCTGAAGACGAAGGTACTCGAGTGTAGTACAACCACGGAGCAGGCGCTCCATGTCACCGTTTGAGAGGCATATGGCGATGAGCTCGAGGTGCTTCAGTCATGGTAGAATAAGAGCGGGCACATCATTAAGGGGGATGGCAGTTCCTGAACTTGGCAACGCACAGCGTGGTCGCGAGGCTGAGTGGGGAGTTGGCAACGACCGGATATGCCCATCATCAAAAGTGAGCTCCTCTAGATGATCTAGGGCGGGGGATCGTAACCAGTCGTCAAGCTTGGCTCGGTCCTTGCCGTTGGAATGGAACTTGCCCATTCTAAGGCCTTTGGTTGGGCTAAGGTGGCTGCCGAGGATCTTGGAGAACACATCCAAGCTTTTGCGATAGCCATGGTAGAGCTCGTGGGTGTCGATGAGGTTGAGAGGTCTGGAGTTCCATAGGGGGCGCCACCACCGGGAAAGGACGGTTGCACCCCATATTTGATTGGGAGGAGGGAGATGATGACTCTCAACATATCATCGGGGAGACTGCTGATGAAGTCTAGGCCTGATGGAGTCGCTTGCGGTTCTAGCTCGCCCCACCTCCGCTTGTTGGCAGCCCCGTTCTCCACCTCCAGAGTCTCCTTGTCAGCGGCGCTTTCTGATAGAAATGGGAGTACAGGGAATATTTAGTTAAAACAGGGCAATAGAAAAGTGTATTGGTAACTAGAAGTTATTAGGTAGGAATATAGTAAGAAAATGGAATAACAATTGGTTGCTTAAATACTACACAATTCATTTGACATTGCTGGGTAAGTCAACATGCATATAGTTGAAAAGAAAACTTACTTCGAACAAAGTCTGGACGGATGATTTTGTCAGGGAAGTTATCATATATCTCATGACCAGCCCCTTTTATGTGTAGTGCAATTTTAGTGCCATCTTTCAGTACATAAAACTTTGTAATTTCTTTCCAAAAGCCAGTGCCAAAATAGGAGTCACCACATTCATCAAGTCTTACAGTAGCAACAATTGTAAATCCATGGTTTGTGTGCAGTATGACATTCGTGGAGCCTTCATCTATGTAAAGGGAAAAATTGTGCACTACATAACTTGTTGCATAGCAAGGGATGTTCTGCAGAAAATGATAGGATTGTTAAAGAAAATATGATAACATGCAAATATGGGCCCAAATTAAAAGAACTGTACAACAGTTGAAATCGAAGGACAAAAATCTGTAATTAAACAGATAGGGTAAACATGATGTCATGGAAATATGAGAGTAATCGAAAGAACAATACATAATTAATTTGCCTAATATAGAAAGAAGAGGGAAAAAAATCCCCTTCGACGTATATGGTGCATGTGCCACCTTTTATCCAGATGTAGTAATATTTAGAATATGTTCAGGAAAGTAGGCCATGCCAACCGATTTAGGGTGATATTGAACATATCGCGCGCGTCCTCAAGTTATCTGGTACGGTGAGATGGAATCTCTGGCGGAGGTTGCAAAGCCCTGAAGTGTCGGTGCACTGTACATTCTATGAATGAAAGAAAACCCTCAAATTAACTCAAATAAAAATGAATTCACGGCGATTTCCACCGGGTGATTAAAGGAGGCAGATGAACTGGGATAAGAGATGACATAATATCTCGTTAAATTAGTTACCTTATCGTCCATGAGAAAGAACCCTCAGTACGGCAGATTCTCCAACCGAGCGGAGCTGGGTCGACCGCGAGCAGCGTCGAGAAAGTCGATGGCGATGGGCGGCGGCAAGCGGAAGTGGCGAAATGTGGTGGGCTTTGCCGGCAGCCTGGCAGTGGCAGGCGTTGATCTAAGTGTTTACCGCCGCGATAGGCTGTGCCATGGCATGGACGCGGAGGAGCTTGTGCAGGTGTGAACGGGGAACGTACCGCAGGGGCCGAGGGGGTGGCGGGCGGGGTGAGGGTTTTTGTGACATGGGGATGGTGAGGGTTTTCTTTTTTCTTTTTTGAATTGGGTGGTGAGGGTTTTCTGTCCCACCAAGAATTTTGGGGGCGACGGTTTGCTAGAGCGAACCATGCGCGATTGACGCAATAGGCAAAATGAAAGTCATTGCACACGGTTCCAATTTTGGGAACCATGTGTGATTGATGTACTACCTCCATCCTGGTTTATTGGTCCCCTTTGTAATTTTTACCAAATTTTAACCAAATATTTAACATACTCAGACATAGATAATAAGCGTACACGTACATAAGCATAGTTCAATCACAAGTACATAGTTCAACCGCATCAAGCATACTCAAGCGTACATAGTTCGATCCATCCCACATCTCATCTCACATGCGGCCGTCATGATCCTAAAGCTTCTCCAGGTACTCGGCGTACGTGCCGTACGCCACCTTGCGAGAATACTTCTGCTTGAAGGAGCCAACGACCCGTCCTCTTGCATGCTCTAGAACACTTAGATATGTGTCATGAAGCTTCTGGTTGCAAAATGGGCATCCATAGCAGCCGTTCCAGGTGCTAATACGCATGTTATGCATTCCCGCATAAAGCTCCCTCAGGATTTGCCTCTTGTACCTCCTCTGGCCATCTTCATCCTCGTTGTCCACATCGTCAGACAACATCTATACAAATAGTAAAACAAATTTGGCATCAAATCAATGATTACATGCCGTGAAGTAGGATTAGGAATTTATGGCTATTTATTTATACATATCCAGAGATTATGGTTTGATTTTTAAGCACAGTCATCTATGTACAGACCAATCTTGAAGAAAATAATGGCACAAACATATGTAGGTCATTCAAAATCAATTGTCAAGCCCTGGCTAGGAATTATTAGCACGAACACTAACCCTAGTCGGATTACTAGCAGAAATCATTTGCACAGATGAAACAACTAATCACTTATCACCTGTACCATTCAAACAATTAATACACTACACAGATCTAACGAAACTTACTCAGATTTTATGGATTGGGAGAACATAACCATAGGGTTTCTATTCCAAAAAGGGAGAGGCAGGAGTAACCAGAGAAAGCCTATGATATATTTGACACATAAATGGGTATAGATGACTAACCAGCTGTCCGTCGTCGTCGGAGTCATCGCTAGAGTGGTCCTCAGAGTCGTCGCTGGAGTGGTCGTCAGAGTCGGTGTGGAACTCCGCCTCCGGCTGTGGAAGCTCGACGCCGTCGACGACGTCAGGGTGCAGCAATAACTCGCCAGTGGTGATGGCAACCTGTGTCTCCATCTCCACGCCGTGCTCCGGTGCTTTAGCAGCCCCAGCGTCGCCACTCCCTCCGAGGGGGCGTTTCGGCGGCATCCTCATACACTGACAGCTTTGAGGACTGAGAGCGGCATCGAGGATGCAAGCGGGGAGAGAGGATTGTGTGTGTCTGTAGCGAGGATGGGGGGTGCGGCCGCTTGGGTGCACCATTAATATGGAGTAGTGGGAGTTGTGGGAGAGAGACGGGCGGCGGTCAAACCGATGGCTTGCCTCCCGGTGAGCCCGCGCACTAGACTGCTAGCATGCCTACCAAAGTTTCACACAACTATTCGCACGCCCCCCGATGACACTGCGCAGCGACCACGCCTCCGTCAATTTCACACACCTACACGCATGCCTCCCCGTCTGACTACGCGGCGGACTGCTCGAATGCTTCCCATCAACTCACGCCTGCTCGCATGGCACACGGGTCGCGCGGCGACACATATATTGTTTTTCTATTTGAATGACTAATGCTGCCGCTTTATTGCTTAATCGAAGCATGGCACGTATCCATTGTTGGTCTAACGCTCACGGTTCGAATAAATAATCCGTTTGGGATATTAGTTCCCAATTATTAATAATCTCCCATCTGTAATTAGATAAAGATTACATCAAAACTGGTCTCAAATTTGACAAAAAAAGTACAATGCCACTTTGTATTGGTGTCCATATGACAACATGATAAGTTTCATGAATTTCAAATAAGTTTTGGATGTACTAGAATTTAAAAATCAAGATTCTCAATGTTTGAAATTTGTTGCACGGAGAGTAAACATGCACCCAATGAGACACATGTGTTTTTGCAATCCATTTAGGTGCACTATCACGTGTGCATTTAGCTCAAATTTGATTTTTGCACATTATACCCGTAGAAAATCAATCAATCAATGTACTAAAACATCTTAATGATCTCTGTGATTTTTTTGAAATTAAAACGTCCCTCCTTTGGTAACATATATGTTCACCACGGGATAATTAATTTAACATGCATCGTAGTTGCGGTGGATTCACGGTGTGTGTGTGTGGGTGTGTGCGTCTGGGGGTGGCGGGTGGCTCGCAGTACACTACGAGTTGTGAGCCACCGTGTGGGTTGGATGTTTTGTTAGGCAGGCCGGTGCCACATCGGAGTCGTGAAATCGTTATTTAAAACATTACACAACCCTTTCATACATAAATGTTTTGGCCACATGCAGTCGATGGTTGTCCTACACGACACTCGATACTCGTGTGTGACACTTTCTGTGGGCCCGCGAGGTCGTCATCCATCACTTTGATGAACAGCCGGCAGTGAGGTTAATTTGACCAGCAAGGTAGAATCTTTTTTGTTTGTGTTATGGTGGTATATAGTACACGTCGAAGAGGTGGGAGGGGACTACACATATACTATACGTATGCGTCCGTGAACAAGTACATCTCACTCAGTGTCGGGACTTTTGGTTTCCGAGGCACATACCACATCAAAATTGTGAAATTGGCAATTCAAACATCACACAACACCTTTTTGGGCCACATGTATATCCTAGCTAGGACACTCACGTGTGACGCTTCCATCTGTGGGCCCGCGAGGCCATTGTCGATGCATGCATGCATCACTTTGACCTACATCAGGAGAGGTTAATTAATTTCACCATCGATGAGGATTCTTTTGGGTTGTACATATATTACAGCAGGAGCATATAGTATGCGGTGAAGAGGGGGGAAGGGGACCATCATATGTAGTACGCTTGATAAACCTCGCTCTGCGTGGGTGCATGGTTTATGGTTTTTGAGGCATGCGGCACATCAAAGTTGTGCATTTTGGGTATTCAACATATATATGTTTGGCCCACATGCAAAGCGGTGGTGGTTGTCCTCTCGCACCCACTTAAGCGGTTATCAGCGATATCGATGCTTTCCATTTGTGGGCCCACTTGGTCCATCACTACTTTTTGCCTGACAACAAGAGAGGTTAATTTGACTTAGGAGGGGATTATTATTTTTGCTCTGGGATGACATGCATGATACAACGACACATGAATCCCTCCCATCGAGTCGAAGTGGCTAGTACAACGACACATCATGAATCGATCTCGCTCTGTGTGGGGAGCTAGTGTACGATTTTTGACGCACGCGCCACATCAATGTTGTGTATTCAAACATGCATGCACGCATCACCTCCATACATATGCATGTAGTGGTTGCGTTCAAACGGTACACTCCCTAGCGTGGTTATCGGCGACAAGCCTATATATTCATGGGCCCGCGTGGACATCCATGATCACCTTGACCAACAACAAGATAGGTTACCATGGCGGATTCTTCATTTGGTTCGTGTTATCGTAGTATAGGTCATGGTGGGATTCAGACCTTAAGTCTGAGCGCATATACTATGCACGCATGCATGCATGAATCCCCATTGTTGGCTTGAAGTGTGGTGTAACATACATATGAATCGTCAACCTAACCCTCACTCAGTGTGGGGATTTCTAGTTCGAAATCATGGTGCCACATCAAAGTTGTTCCATTGTTACTCAAAAACACACCTCTCCATACATATGTTTGGGCCACACGCATGCAATGGTTGTCTTTGGGGACTAGCTACTTGCATGATTATTGGCGAGCTAGCCCATCTCTGGGGTCGCATGGACGACCATCACTTTGACCAACAATAAGAGAGAGGTTGTACGACCAAGGTGGATTATTCTTGGTCCGTTTCACGATCCATCTTGGTGAGATAAGCCTCTCTGGCCCGCCGACTGAAAGTGTGTGTGTGTGTGGGGGGGGGGGGGTTGCTACTTTGCACTTTGCTAGGTGAACCTCGGTTTGGGGGGCATGCATTCATAGCTTAGGATTCCCTTCGTGGCGACACGAGGGGTGGGGGCTGCTAGCTACTTCACACTTTGCTAGATGAACCTCAGTTATGGGGGGAGGGGGCATGCATTCATAGCTAGGATTCCCTTCGTGATGGCACGAGGGGGGAGGGCTGCTAGCTACTTTGCACTTTGCTAGGTGAACCTCGGTTGGGGGGGCATGCATTCATAGCCTAGGATTCCTTTCGTGGTGACACGAGGGAGGAGGGCTGCTAGCTACTTCACACTTTGCTAGGTGAACCTCGGTTGGGGGGGGCATGCATTCATAGCTTAGGACCCCCTTCATGCCGACACGAGGGAGGGGGGCTGCTAGCTACTTTGCACTTTGCTAGGGTGAACCTCGGTTGGGGGGGGCATGCATTCATAGCTTAGGATTCCCTTCGTGCCGACACGAGGAAGGGGGGCTGCTAGCTACTTCGCACTTTGCTAGGGTGAACCTCGGTTGGGGGGGCATGCATTCATAGCTTAGGATTCCCTTCATACCGACACGAGGGAGGGGGGCTGCTAGCTACTTCGCACTTTGCTAGGTGAATGAACCTCGGTTGGGGGGGCGTGCATTCATAGCTTAGGATTCCCTTCGTGCTGACACGAGGGAGGAGGGGGGTTGCTAGCTACTGCACTTTGTTAGGTGAACCTCGGTTGGGGGGAGGGGGCATGCACTCATAGCTTAGGACTCCCAATTCATGCCGACACGAGGGGGGGGGCAAGCTATACCGTGCGCTTCGCGAGAAAGGTGCCACATCAAAGTTGCATTTGGTATTTGAAAATCAAACCACCCTTTTGATACATAAATTTGGTCCACATGCAAGTGTGTTCGTGTTCTGACCCTCTCCCGCATCATTTTTCGCCAAATTTATGAAGATTAGACAAGTCGGATGACGCAACAGTCATGGTTCACTCAAACTAACCATGTGCCACGCCGGTGCCCCTGTCACGCACACATCTCCACAGTACATTGGGCTCCACGAGGCTCCCCTCTCAAAAATATCTGCCTACCTCAAGGGTTTTTCTGTTTCGTAAAACATGGTTGTTATCTCCGGACCGTGTGCGATGCTTCTTGTTCCCAATCCCGCCTGCATCCCTAGAAAATATCTACCAGCCTCGAGGGTTTTTCTGTTTCATAACACACGGTTGTTATCTCTGGACCGTGTGCGATGTTTCTTCTTCCCAATCCCGCCCGCATCCCTAGAAAATATCTGCCCGCCTCGAGGGTTTTTCTGTTTCATAACACATGGTTGTTATCTCCGGACCGTGTGCGATGCACTATCATCAAAATTTTCAATAGCTCGGCATTTCACTCCCGCGTAGTAAAATTTTCAGTACCCGTGTCATTTCCTCAAAAACCCCGCCCCACCCCCTCAACACACACACAACACACACATACACACCCAAAACCTCCTGGGGCGTGCGTGCGCACACACACACAGACCCTCGCTCGCTCAAAACCCTAGCAAGGTCCCCACCGCCGCCGCAAGGCCTCCATTGTTAACATCTGCCGGTTTGCCCGTGTAGCTTACCCACCGATCTCCATACCCAGGCCTCCCTGAGTTTCTTAGATGACGCCTACCAAATGCCCCCTTACCCACAGATCCCCATCCCCATCCCCCACTCCAGAGCACCACGGCCTAAGCTCGTCTACGCTTCCTGTGGAGCTCGAGGAGCGACTTGTAACGCCCCGGATACAACTTTCCGTATTTGTAACTCCGACTCTTGCCTTTTTCGGAGATGCGATATGATTTTCTTTCGTGGTTGGGTTTTGTCTTTGTTTTGCATTTTGTCCTTGTCATGCATTTCATATCATGTCATCATGTGCATCGCATTTGCATACGTGTTCGTCTCAGGCATCCGAGCTTTTTCCCCGTTGTCCGTTTTGCAATCCGACACTCCTACGTCCTCCGGCGCCCTCTTTTGTCTCTTTTCATGAGTGGGTGTTAAACTTTCTCGGAATGGACCGAGATTTGCCAAGCGGCCTTGGTACACCACCGGTAGACTGCCTGTCAAGTTTCGTGCCATTTGGAGTCCGCTTGATACTCCAACAGTTAACCAGGGAACCGTAAAGGCCTCGTGTGTGTTGCAGCCCAACACCCCTCCAAAACGGCCCAATAACCCATCCAAACCCCCTCCATCCTCTCGGCCGTTCGATCACGATCGCGTGGTCGAAAACCGCACTCCATTTGGACACTCCAAACTCCTCCTACCTATAAATATGTGTCTCCCTCCGAAATTTCACGGACGAAACCTAGATCCACTCCTCCCCGCGCCGCCAGACACGTCCGCCGATGGCCGGACATGTCCGCCGCTCCCCTCCACGTCGTCCGGACCAATGGGGTCGCGCCATGTCACCCCGCCGCCGCTCTCCGCCAACCCGCGACCGCCACCTATCATCGCCGGCCTCCCCACTGCGCCGCGGCCCGCGGAGCCCACGGCTGGCCCGCGACGGCGACCGCGCCGAGCCGCCGCCCGGCCGAGCCCGCATCCTCGCCGCTGGCTTCCCCGCCACCGCGCGCCCTGCTCGCCGGCGTCCTGCGCCGCTGCCTTGCGCCTCCGCCGACCGGGCCTCCACCGCCTCCGTGCCGCTGCGCGCCGCCCGCTACCACCTCGCCGCACCACCGCGCCCAGCCGCCCGCCGCCTCGGCCCCTCACCGGCACACCACCTCGCCAGCACAGCGCCCGCCGCCACCGTCGTTCCTCGCCGGTGCCGCCCCGCCTCGGATCTGTTTGGATCGGGATGAGATCCACCCGTCCCCGATCCAAATGCGTCGCCCGCAACCGGATCCACCACGTCCCGGGATATCCCCGTCCCGCGTTGACTTCTTCCAGAGGTTGATTTTTTCTCTAAGTCCTTTTTTCTGTGATGATTTTATGCCATGTTCATTGCATCATAACTCTGAGACCGTAGCTTCGTTTTGTGCATGCAATATATCAAAATATTCATCATGATGTGCTCTTCATTTTGTTCCATTGTAACATGCTTGTTTGAGTCCATCTTGATGCCCAAATTGTTGATGCAAGAGTGCTATAAAATGTTAGGTGTTGTTTCTTAGCAGAGTATGAGCATTTGTCATTTTTGCTACATTTATTGTGTGTTGCATATGGGCATGAGCTCTACATGTGTTTTGGGCTATGCCATGCCATCTTTACGGGGGTGTATGCCATGTATTTTTGTGATTAATGTGGTGACTAGCACATGCATGCAAAGTAGCTCTCGTGTTATTGTTGATTCCAGGGACTTGGAATTTCACTAAGTCATTGCTCTGCTGTTATTTTTATGCCATGTATTCATGTTGCTACAGTGAGATCCATGCTTCTTTTGAGTATGTTCCTTAAGGATGATTTGGACATATGGTCATGCTCTATCCATCCATGCCCCTGTTTGCATTTATGGAGTGACCTAGCATGACTCAATGTTGATCTACTTTTGCTATAAAATATTTCTGGCAGATTGTTTACATGTTAATCAATTTTGCCAAGGTTGTTGTAGTTGATCCATGCATGCTATGAGTTTGTTCTTGCCATGGTTAGCTTCATGAACATGTCTTCTTGCTGGTAGTATGCTTAACTTGTCATGCAATGCCTTGTGATGAGTGAATCGAGCTCGCAAACATGCCTTCATAATTTTGTTGATGCCATGTCCAGTTTTCTGCTAAGTCTGAATCTGTTAATGAAACTTGCTATGTTTACATGGGTGCCATCATATTTTCTGATCCTTTTTGGCTTATGGTCAGTAAGGGACTTTTGTTATATGCTTTGAGTAGATTCATGCCATTCCTTTGTTTGCTATGTTCTGTTCCTGTAGCATGTCGTTATCTTGCTCTAAACATTGCTTCCTGATGTTAATTCCTGATATGTTAGTATTTTCACTAAGTTTGTGATGGTGATATCTTTTGCACTTTTGCCATGCTTGTTTGAACCTGCTATTGTGTGATTTAGCCGTATCTCAGTGTTCATATTTTGTCAAGCATCTTGAGTAGATCACTGCCATATGCTTTGTCGCTATGTTGGAGTGCAGTAGCTTAGTTTCTTGCTGCATTCTAGATGGCATCATGTTGTTAATCACAGAATTGTGCCATTATTGTTTTGCTTGCCATTTGCAAACCGTGCATCCGATTCCGGTGATCTTTATATCAATTTTGACCGAAATCAACTCATCTTTCCAGCGGCGCACTTGGTTTGCCAAGTTGAGGCCTGGTTCAATCTTTTCCTTCCGGAGCTCGCATAAGCATTGCATACCACATCCCGCATGTCATGTCATGTTTTCCATCATGTTGCTTGCGTATTGCATCGTGGTTGGTTGTGGTTTCCTTTGCTTGTGTTCTTGCCTTGGGTAGAGCCAGGAGACGATTACACGATCGAGGAACCCGTTGAGTACGCTTACGAGGATCAAGCTTTCGTCAACTCGGAGAACTTTGCACGCAAGATGACCATACCCTCGAAATCACTTCTATCTTTGCTTGCTAGTTGCTCGCTCTATTGCTATTGCCGCGATGCCTACCACTTGCTATATCATGCCTCCCATATTGCCATGTCAAGCCTCTAAACCACCTTGTCCTAGCAACCGTTGTTTTTGGCTATGTTACCGCTTTGCTCAGCCCCTCTTATAGCGTTGCTAGTTGCAGGTGAAGATGGAGTTTGTTCCATGTTGGAACATGGATATTGTTGGGATATCATTATTACATATATTGTTTACTTTAATGCATCTATATACTTGGTAAAGGGTGGAAGGCTCGGCCTTATGCCTGGTGTTTTGTTCCACTCTTGCCGCCCTAGTTTCCGTCATATCGGTGTTATGTTCCTTGATTTTGCGTTCCTTACGCGGTTGGGTTATGATGGGAACCCCTTGACAGTTCGCCTTGAATAAAACTCCTCCAGCAAGGCCCAACCTTGGTTTTAAAATTTTCCACCTAAGCCTTTTTCCCTTGGGTTCTGCAGACTCAAGGGTCATCTTTATTTTAACCCCCCCCAGGCCAGTGCTCCTCTGAGTGTTGGTCCAAAACAGAGCCACTTGCAGCGCCACCTCGGGGAAACTTGAGGGTTGGTTTTAGTTGTACGTAGTGTTCATCCGATGTGCCCTGAGAACGAGATATGTGCAGCTCCTATCGGGATTTGTCGGCACATCGGGCGGCTTTGCTGGTCTTATTTTACCATTGTCGAAATGTCTTGTAACCGGGATTCCGAGTATGATCGGGTCGTCCCGGGAGAAGGAATATCCTTTGTTGACCGTGAGAGCTTGTGATGGGCTAAGTTGGGACACCCCTGTAGGGTTTTGAACTTTCGAAAGCCGTGCCCGCGGTTATGGGCAGATGGGAATTTGTTAATATCCGGTTGTAGAAAACGTGACACTTAATTTATTTTAAAATGAATCAACCGCGTGTGTAGCCATGATGGTCTCTTCTCGGCGGGGTCCGGGAAGTGAACACGGCTTTGGAGTTATGTTTGAACGTAAGTAATTTCAGGATCACTTGATCACTTCTAGTTCACGACCGTGCTTTGCTTCTCTTCTCGCTCTCATTTGCTTAAGTTAGCCACCATATATGCTAGTGCTTGCTGCAGCTCCACCTCACTACCTTTTTCCTACCCATAAGCTTAAATAGTCTTGATCATGAGGGTGTGAGATTGCTGAGTCCCCGTGACTCACAGATACTTCCAAAACAGTTGCAGGTGCCGATGATGCCCGTGCAGATGATGCAAATGAGCTCAAGTGGGAGCTAGATGAAGATCGTGTTCGTTATGTTGTTTCATTTCCAGTAGATCAGTAGTGGAGCCCAGTTGGGGCGATCGGGGATCTAGCATTTGGGGTTGTCTTTCTTTATTTGGTTCCGTAGTCGGACCTTGATTGTATTCTGGATGATGTAATGCTATATTCATGTATTGTGTGAAGTGGCGATTGTAAGCCAACTCTTTATCCCTTTCATATTCAGTACATGGGATGTGTAAAGATTACCCCTCTTGCGACATGCCTACTATGCGGTTATGCCTCTAAGTCGTGCTCCGACACATGAGAGATATAGCCGCATCGTGGGTGTTACACGACTGGCCCAAAAGAGGTGTATAGCGGTCTCTTCGCCCGACGACGCTGAGGAAGCTGATGACCATTACTAGTGGCAGGCACTCAAGCAGCGGGCTAGAGTATGCGGACATGTCTCTGCCGCCGGCTACGACATTGAGGTCATCGACAGTGATGGCCTGAGGCGGGCTATGTCACAGGTTAAGTGGCCCACCCCAACCCCTCGGGTTCGACCACCGTCGATCTCATCCATGGCCCCGCCACTGATCTCCTCTGGCTCACTGTCAACAATTTGCCATTCTACATTGCCATCGAGCCCCTTTTGTCATTTCTGAAGGACACGTTCTGCGGTGCTGGCTTGGGATCCACAGCTTCCAAGTCAGACCTCATCGACGGCGACCACGAGGAGGGCACCCTCTCCGGCTCTTCCAAGGGGAAAGAGCCCATCTGCTCTTCCAAGGGGAAAGCGCCCATCTGCGACATTAGCGAGGGCACCCTACAGTCGTGCTCTTCCAAGGGGAAGGAGCCCATCTGCGATAACATGGATTGCATCCAGGGTTCATGCTCTTCCCACGGGAATGAGCCCATCTGTGACAAGTGAGGAAACCCATGATTTGTTTTGCCATGCCTCTTCACATGGGGAAACCCATGATTTGTTTTTTCGAGTCCCTTTTGTAGTGTAGTGAGAATATGTCCAGTTTTAATTGCTATATCTGGTTGTTTGTAGTATGCATTGTCTATTTCAGTTGTTCACAATGTGATGCTCTATATGTGCAATTATTTACTGTGCAGTACATTTCATCAATCCAGTTTTAAACATACTAATAGGAATGCATATATTTGCTTGCTGTTAAGCCTGTTATACCTAGCATATGCCTCTTTTAAAGTTTTTTGATTGTTCGGTTGTTTGTAGTTAGCATATGTCTAGTTTCAAATGCTATCTTTGGTTGTTTGTAGTATGCCTTGTTTATTCTAGCTATTCACAATGTGATGTTCTATATGTGCAAGTATGAACTGTGCAGTTCAATTTCATCAGTACCAGTTTCAACAATACCACTATGAATGACTATATTTGGTTGTTGCATCTTGTAGTTAACATGCCTTTCCATTTTTATTTAACAATAACCAGTGTACTTAGACCGGCACAATACCAGTTTGAATGACTATGTTTGCTTGTTGTTAAATGTTAGGCTTGTTGTAGTTAGCACACCTTTCCACTTGTTTTACTTTACTAGCATGCTTAAACCTGCACACTGAAGCTATCTTTTGGAGATTATTTTGTCGGCCATGTATAATTTTGGTTGATGTTTAGCCTGTTGTGCTTAACATGCTTCTCGATGTACCTACACAGGAAAATTTTGGGAACGACTGTTGTTTTCCATCGAGGTTAGTTTCATCCCATGGCTTATATCTGCTCACTGTTCAGGATATCGGTAGCTGGTACCATATAGGCTGGCGGCTGATAAGGGACTAATCGGTGAATCGGACTTTTAACTGAATATATCTGCAACCCATTTATTGTTAGGTTAACTAGGACATATGTAATATATCTGAGGCTACATAGCAACATGCACTATACTTAATGTCTAAATATGCAATCCTAGGCTACATAGCAACAAGGAAGAGTGTTACATTAATGTTCTAATGATGTCTAGATACACGTAGAAGAATAGCAGCAGCAACAACAACAGCAACAACATAGCCCTGTTTGGATACTCAACTTAGCTAGAGGTTAGAGTTAGTTTCTAGCTCATTACTAACCCTGAACTAACTCCATCCAAATAGTTTTTTGGATGGCAGGGTTAGATTGACAATAAATGCACTAGGAGAACTAGCTCCAATTAGCACCTCTTGGGTTGGCTAGTTTTTTTGGGTGGGTTATAGATGCAACTAGCTCAAACTAGCCCTCATGTTTAGATATACTTTAGGGCTATTTGAGCCCGAACTAGCTCGAACAAACTGTAACCCCTGGATACAGCAGCAGTTAATCAGCCGATAATTTGTAAGAATGCACTAAACTCCTTCCGGCCCATAATATAAGATATTAATTCATCTAATATGTGAGTATATTGGATGTTATAAGATACTCCCTCCGTTCCTAAATATTTGTCTTTTTAGAGATTTCAAATGGACTACCACATATGGATGTATATAGACATATTATAAAAGAGTGTTGTACTACATCATTGTGCAATTGTACGTTGTTTAGCTTCTAATATTAACTTGGTGCTTTTAGGTACATATGTCATTGGTAAAGATCCGCGCTTTGACCCTTTCTGCGTATGGGGCAATGAGATATCGATGAACCAGCATCAAGTGAGGAAGCTGATAAAGATAGTTAGTAAAATGGGTCCAAAGATGGCAATTAAACTATTTGTTTACACTTTATCCAAGACAACAGCGAACTGCAGGATGGTAAGTAAGAACTCAGCAGCCTTCTTTTTACTGCCCATAATGAGTTGTGTTAGATGACAATGTGTGAATCTTTTCCTTAGTAGTGGTTACCAAAGCAGTTTACTCAAGATTACCTCTCAAAGTATATGATTGGTGGGCATGCAAAGGTTAAAGTATTTCTACCAGAACACGATGATTATCTAGATGTTTTCATGAAGACCGTGAAGGATGGACGGTCGACCATCACAAGGGGTTGGACTAGAGTCGTGCCTGCCTTCTGCATGGAGGAGGGAACAATATGGGCATTCCGCTTCACCTTGTTAGGAACCAGAATATATTTCACCTCTTTATTTACCGTCTTTAATAGTACAAGTATACAACTGTGGTTCATCATTCTTTATTTGGTTCTTATGTAATTCTTGAACATATGTACCTATGAATCGAATAATGCATTGGTTGTTTGAACCTGATTGATATGAATAAAGCTGTAGCATACATTCAAATTCAAATTCAAATCCGGTATAATTTGAAATAGCAGTAATTAAATTACAGTGAAATTACGCTCTCCAGGTTGTTACTGCACACACGGTTGGTAAAACACAAACGTTTGCGATACACACCATAATCCGAGATGGTTCACAAAGAGGAAACATGTGCAAGCATTCACACAGTCGCCATTTCCAAAGCGTGTGCGATGTCAGGCAATATCACAAATGGTGCGGGCAAACTAAACATTTGTGTTAGTTGCCTTATCGTACACGATTCGCAACCATGAACTGTTTCTGATGAAGTATGCATCATAAACATTGCACCACAGAATAGCGTGTGAGGTAGTTGTCATGTACGCCGATGTCGGTGTACAAAAGTAGGGGCTCTCCTTTTACACCCCTTAACTTGTGCACGGGCAGTCAGAGCCGCGCCCACGGCCACACTGTGTAGGGCAGAGGAGGGATGCCGGAGCACAAGACGACCAGAGCAACGCCAAGACCAGAGATGCAAAGAGAGCAAGAGGGCGAGGTGGACTCCCCTGGCAAGACCCTTGCTGGGGTGGCTTCCGCAGCCTCGGCAAGATCCTTGCTGGGGCAACTTGCCTAACGCCAACAGAGCGCGCCACCCTTGAGCCCAAGGGGTTCCCACACCATATTGGAACCAAGGCTCGGGAGGCACCTCCGTGGTGGCATGCAGATCTTTGTAGAGATCATAGACACATAAGATCAGATGAAAACCAAAAGACGACGATCCTTGGTGAGATCCTTGCCAAGGAGATCCACAAGACCCCCGGCAAGATCCTTGCCGGGACGACCGCGGTGCCGCAGCAAGACCCTTGACGGGCCCTCGGCAAGACCCTTGCCGAGGACGCCCGCGGGGCCGCAGCCAGGCCCACGTCCGCCAAGACTCCACCACCGCTCCCATACAGCTGCCACCTCGACCAGCTGAGCAGGCATCTGCGTGGCAGGTCACGGACTCTACACCAACTCAGCAAGCACCTGCGTGGTGGCATGCAGATCTTCGTGAAGGCTCCACCACCGCGCCATCCCACCAGGCAGCCAACGTGGCTCTACAACGCCTCGTCAGCTTGGACGCACGTCTGAGCCAGGCGAGGCGACGATAGCTGGGACGAGCTTCTTTGCCGTCCCCAATAAAGCAAGAGGGGCACGTCGGCAGCGCATTAAATGCGTTTGTACGACGGTGCCAGGGGATAGACTCAGCCCCTGTACACCTTTCCACCTCCTGTGTGCCACTGTGGCAACCCTTTTTTGTCTATAAAAGGAGGCCCGAGGCGTACTGGAGGGGGATTCGGATCTTTTGGACTAGAGAGCCACTGCAGCTAGTCCAAGGACACAAGAACACCTAAATATACATCGAAGCAGGACTAGGGTTTTACGTGTCTCCGTGGCCCAAATCTGGGTAAACGATTTGTGTGCTAACCGCCAGACCTACTCTTTGCACAACCCCGCGCCTGCCAACCGTAGAAGGGATCCCAATGACCCCATAGGTGTTGTTTCCCACCGACATCTCTGGCGCGCTAGGTAGGGGGTGCGCAGTTGTGAGAATCCGGTCTAGCAGTTAGTTTAGTAGTTCTTCATCGCCATGGCTCCCAAGAAGAAGACGATCATGGCGATCGACTCGTCGGGGGCCGAACGGCCCGTACTAGTGCGGGCGAGTGGTGGGCGGTCGCAGACGGAAGCCGAGCCGCGGCTCGCGAACACCCGGAGCGCTCTGGTAGCCAAAGCCTGGCGAGCGGCGTCGTCCGTGCATGAGACGACGGGACACATGCCACCAAATCCAAATACGGAGCCAAGCCCCTCGCAGGTGGCGCGGGGCCCTCGATGGGCAGTGTCGTGCCACCCACGGGTGGCGCGGCGACTTCTGAGGCACCTACGCCGGCGCCCCTGACATGCTCTTCCCAGGTTGTGCGCGACGAGCAGCGTCACCACGCTGGCGACCCTGGGCACCGTCATGGGAAGAGTCCCGTGCATCATTCGCGGGACGTAGAAGGCCAGCACGCGCGCCGAAGTGCTGGCAAAAACAGCGTACGGCCGCCGGGCCATGATAGAGATCCTTCTAACGTGGTTAGAAGTCGGAGCGCATCACGGTCCATGCAGCTTTCGCCACCACCCATGCCAGCGGAATCTTTGGCACGCGCGTAGTTGCTCCTCGACTTTCCTCCTGCTGCAGAGAAACTCGATGAGTGGAGATCCACCATCCGAAGCCTCGTCGGCGTTGCCAAAAAAGATGAGCCATGACTGGTGGGGCCCTCTAGTTAGCGCTCCGTCGAGCTGACGCAGGCCAGTGGTGGAAGGATCGAGGGCGTTGTGGCCATGGTGCATTCTCCTCCATGCCAGCCACCGCGGGTGTCGATCCGTCGTGACGACGCTTGTGATAACATTTCCGTAGCGTCGTCCGACCCAAGGACCCAACACGATCAGCGCCAAGTTCTTCGGGAGCGAGCCCGTGAAGACGCTCGAACCACCATCGAACGCCGACGTGATGCGTGCCACCAGTCAGATAGGTAGGCGGGGCCCACTATGGACCACCCAGCACCGGGGGGCTCTGGCGACCTACCCTACGAGGTGGGTTGCCCGACCTTTACTCATGAGCTCTGGCAGTTCTAGTGGCCCTCCCACCGCACGTTCAAGCCAGACGTTGGCGAGAAGTACAATGGCAAGACCCACCCGTCAGAGTTCCTCAGCATCTACACCATCGCGATGCAACCTGCTGGAGCCCGCGGCGACAAGGTGCTTGCCAATTATTTCCTGCTGGCACTCAAACCTAATGTCATGTCATGGCTGATGCACTTGTCGGCGGATTCCATTTCTTCTTGGTCGGACTTGTACCATGAGTTCGTTGGCGCCTTTACCAGAGGCCACCAAGCTCATGGCCAGGCAAGCAATTTGCATATCATCCCCCAGAAGGAAGGTGAAACCCTGCGCAAGTACATACATAGGTTCAGCCAGGTGCAATACAACATCCCAGATGTTCATCCCGCCGCTGTGATCAGCGCATTCCATTAGAATGTGCGCAACCACAAGATGCGTGAAGAGCTGGCAATGAACAAGGTCAAGGATGTGGCCAAACTTTATGTTCTGGCCGATAGGTGCGCTCGAGCGGAAGAGGGGAGGAAGTACCCCAGCGAGGACTCCGGCGCGGAAACCGACTCCACAAACAAAGACGCGTCCACCCCGATGAAAAAGGGCCGGCGCTGCAACAAGAAGTGCAAGGGCAAGACCGTGCTTGCCGTCGAGGGATCCGAGGACGCCGGTGCTGCCAAGAAGGCCAAGGCAGACGACCCCGGCAAGGAAATTGCCGGGTGCTCTGCTTGCCGGGCCTTGGCGGCCGCTGACAAGCCAGGAGGCTCCGATAATCAATATTGCAAGATCCATCGCACCAGGGGCCACGACCTCCAGAACTGCCGGCAAGTCGAGCTGCTTGCTGAGAAGCAAAAAGCCGAGTATGAAGGCGGGACAAGGAGAAGGGCCAGGATGGTGCGGAGGGGTCTGGCAAGAAGCGTGGCGGCCAAGGAGTCTGCTGCGGAAGGGATAATCAACAAGAGAGGCCCGCTCGGGGCCGCGACAAGAAGCAAGAAGATGATGATCATGACGAAGATGACTAGTCCGGCGAGCACGAGTTCCAGAAGGCCGTGGAGGCCATGTGCGTCGACGGTGGCGCCTCGTTGCACACTTCTCACCGCCAACTCAAGCAGTGGGCGCGTGAGATTACAACAACGGAACCATCCCTCGATGCTCAGAGGCCACTAAAATGGTCCAGCACACCTATCATTTTCGACGCCAAGGACCACCCTGACCGCACGACTGTGGTCAGGTGTTTGCCGTTGTTGGTCTCGCCAACAATACGCAACCTCAAGGTGACGAAGATGCTAGTTGGCGACGGGGCTGGTCTGAACTTGATCTCGCCTGTTGTGATCAAAAGGCTGCAGATTTCTGATGGAGACCTCGAAGAGACGGGCACGTTTCAAGGGGTCAACCCGGGGAGGAGTCAGCCGAAGGGTAAGGTCACACTGCCCGTGATTTTTGGAGGCGAGTTAAACTACAGGACGGAGAGGATTGTTTTCGATGTAGCCGAGATCCCCTTGCCCTACAATGGTATTCTCGGCCACCCGACACTAGCCAAGTTTATGGCGGCGTCGCATTACGCCTACAACACGCTGAAGATGCCGGGGCCGATGACCATCATCACCGTCCCCTCCGACAAGAAGGATGCACTGATCTGTGCCGACCAACTCTACCGGGAAGTAGTTGCAGCGACTGTCGCCAAGGCACTCGCTCCTGCCGCTGGAGCCCTGGCAGGGAAGAAGACCGGCAAGACCTCTCGCACCCACTCCGAAAAGTGCACCTCTTCGGAGTGTTGTGCTCCCATTGAGGACGTGCCAGAGAGCTCCACCGGCAAGAGCAAGAAATCCAGAGCTGCACCACTAGAGACCAAGAGGGTTTCCGTCGAGGAGGATGGCACGAGAGGGGCTTTCACCATAAGCTCCACCCTAGACAGCAAATAGGAAAGCGCGCTCGTCACCTTCCTGCGGGCAAATGTCGACGTGTTTGCATGGCAAGCATCCGACATCCCCGGTCTTCCCAGGGAGGTGATTGAGCACCATCTTGATGTCTGTCCTCATGCGTGACCCGTCAAGCAGAAGGTAAGGAAGAAAGCTTTGGAGTGGCAGGAGTTCATTACAGAGGAGATCAGGAAGTTGGAAGCGACAGGCTTGGTGAGAGGAGTACTCCATCCGACGTGGTTGGCTAATCCGGTAGTAGTGCGCAAGGCAAATGGGAAGTGGAGGCTGTGTATTGACTACACTGATATCAATAAGGCTTTTCCCAAGGACCCTTTTCCGTTGTCACGCATTGACCAGATTGTTGACTCCATGGCCGGGTGTGATCTGCTGTCATTCCTTGACGCCTACTCGGGGTACCACCAAATCTTCATGGCGAGAGAGGACGAAGAGAAGACAATGTTCATCACCCCATGTGGCACGTTGCTTTTTACGGATGCCTTTTGGGTTGAAGAGTGCTGGCTCGAGGTTTGCAAGGGTGGTCCAGATTGGTTTTGAGCCCCAGCTACATAGAAATATGTAAGCTTATATGGATGACATGGTGGTCAAAACCAAAGACAGGGCGACACTTGTACAAGATCTGGAAGAGACGTTTGTGAATCTGCGCACGATCAACCTCAAGTTGAACCCTGAGAAGTGTGTCTTCGGTGTTCCGTCTGGCAAACTTCTTGGGTTTTTTATGTCACAGCATGGGATCGAGGCAAATCCAGACAAGATCAAGGCTATTGAGCACATCAGGGCACCCAAGCGGATCAAGGACGTGCGTCGGCTCACCGGGTGCGTTGCCGCCATGAGCAGATTCATCTCCAGGTCTGCTGAGCGTGCCCTTCCCTTTTTCAAAATCTTGAAAAAGGTGGGCCCAATGGAATGGACCCCAGAGGCCGAAGCAACGTTGTAGGATTTGAAGAAATACCTCTCCTCTACACCGGTACTGGTTGCGCCCAGACTCCAAGAACCGTTGCTGTTGTACGTGGCGGCAACGAACCAAGTGGTCAGTGCCGCACTAGTGGCGCAAAGGGAGGTCTACGAAGAGGCAAGGCCCCCAGCAGGGTCCAACGCTGGCGGGGCAGGGCCTACGCAACCAGATGAAGTGCTGCCGAAGAAGAAAATGATGCAGCACCTGGTTTACTTTGTCAGCTCCCTCTTGAAGGGAGCTAGGTCAAGGTACTCCGGTGTGCAGAAATTGCTCTTCGGCCTCCTTATGGCCTCGAGGAAGTTGCGTCATTACTTCCAGGCACACGAGATCACCGTCGTCACCCGCCTCCCGTTGCAACTGATATTGCATAACCCAGATGCAACCGGGAGGATTGTGGAGTGGGCTGTGGAGCTGTCGAGCTTTGGTTTGAAGTTTGAAAGTACTTCGACAATCCAGAGCAGAGTCTTGGCAGAGTTCATTGCCGATTGGACCTCGGTGCCAGGCGAAGAGATCCAGGAGACCACCCTCCCCGGCAAGGAGGCAAGTCGCAACTGGATTATGTACTTTGACGAGGCTTTCTTGCTGCATGGCGCCGGTGCTGGTGTGCTGCTCGTCGCACCCACCGGAGAGCACCTCAAGTATGTAATCCAGATGCACTTTCCCAGGGAGATGTCCACAAACAACACTGCCGAATATGAGGGGTTGCTTGCCGGTCTTAGAATCGGGCAGACCTCGGGATCAAGAAGCTCAACGTCAGGGGTGATTCACAGCTTGTTTTCAGGCAAGTCAACAAAGATTATCAAAGCCCGTTGATGGAGGCCTATGTGGATGAGGTGAGGAAGCTGGAGGAGCGCTTTGACGGTATACAGGCGGAGGATGTTCCCTGAGTGGAGAATGACATCACCGACTAACTGTCGAAGCGCGCTGCCTTCAAACTACATGTGGAACCAGGTACTTTTGTGCTTCGGCTGACTCAACCATCCGTTGAACCATCAACAGAGCAGAGCAAGAGAAGGAAATCAGGCCTAGGCAAGTACTTTCCCGCCGAGCTCCCAGGAGATGTCGGCAAGGATGTTGCTGTGGGCATTGAGCCAACCGTGGGACAACCGACTCCGGCGGGGCGTCAAGTCCTGGCAGTAGAGACATCTGCTCCCATGGCTGAGGAAGTGCCTTTAGTCCTTGCCGTCGAGCCTCAGGCTCCGGCATGGGCACAACATACCGTCCGATTCCTCCAAACAGGGGAACTCCCCGAGGAGCAGGAAGAACCGGAGAAAGTAGCCCGCCAGTCTGCCATGTATCAGTTCGTCGATGACGTCCTGTACAAAAAAAGACCAAACGGTGTGAAATTGAAGTGCATTCCCTGGGAGGAAGGACTGGAGTTGTTCGCAGAGATACACAGAGGCATATGTGGCTCCCACATAGGGTTAAGGGCCCTTGCCGGCAAGGCATTCCGGCAAGGTTTTTTCTGGCCCACCGCCCTCCAGGATGCAATGACACTAGTAACCAAGTGTGAAGCATGTCAGTTCCATTTGAAGAAGCTTCATCAACCAGCTCAAGTGCTCCAAACAATCCCTCTCTCCTGGCCATTCTCGGTCTGGGGGCTCGACATACTGGGCCCCTTTCCCCGTGCTATCGGGGGCTTTGAGTACTTGTATGTTGCAATCGACAAGTTCACAAAGTGGCCGGAGGTGGAGACAGTGAGAAAGGTGACAGCACAATCGGCCATCAAATTCTTCAAGGGGCTAGTCTGCCGTTTCGGTGTCCCAAACAGGATCATCACCGACAACGGCACACAGTTCACGAGCCACGTCTTCGTGCAGTACATCCAGGACCTCGACAGTAAGGTTTGTTTCGCTTCTGTTGCACATCCATGAAGCAACGGCCAGGCTGAGAGAGCAAATGCCGAAGTGTTGCGAGGCCTCCGGACAAGGACTTTTGACAGGCTATGCAGGTGCGGACGACGCTGGATTGATGAATTGCCGGTGGTTCTTTGGTCAATCAGAACGACGCCAAATCGAGCCACCGGTCAGACACCCTTCTCCCTCGTTTACGGGGCAGAAGCAGTTCTCCCCACAGAACTCACATATGGGTCACCTCGACTTCTCACTTACGATGAGTTTGAGCAAGAGCGGTTGCGGCAAGATGACGCGACGCTCCTTGAGGAAGATCGTCTTCGGGTGGCTGTACGAGCAGCGCGCTACCAGCAAGCCTTGCGCCGCTACCATAGCCGCAAGGTTCATGCTCGAAGCTTTGAGGAAGGCGACCTTGTTCTTCGGCACGTTCAGTCGGCCAAGAATTCCAACAAGTTGACGCCGAAGTAGGAGGGCCCTTATCAGGTAATACAAGTCACCAGGCCTGGGAGACCGAAGATGGTGTTCCAGCGAGTAACTCCTGGAACATCGAACTTCTTCGCAAGTTCTACCCATAAGGCACGGTTGCCGTCCCCCCGGCAAACCACCTTTTGTACAAGCCTTGCCGGCAAGGCATGTAACCCTTTGTACAAAGCCAGGCGCAGACCCTGAGCATAAATAAATGAAGCGATGGCGCCCTAAGTTATAGCATGCATGCTAGGTTGAGTCTCTCCCTTGGTTAGGGTTGATAGTGCTTAGCGGCGGCTAACCCCTAGCATAGAGGTCGAGTGTGCGTCACTCTGTTCCTTTCCATCTTCTTTGGTTCGCAGGGTACATGGATATTTCTATTGAGCTATTGGGAGGAAAAAGAACGGGCCGACGCTCCGGCCCCGGCAAGCCAATGTTGCCAAGGGCTGCAGGCACAAGGATCTAACCGTGGCAGGCCAAGGTTGCCGGGGGCTGCAACATCAGATAAGTTTTTCTCCCCACTCTGTGCGCCCGTGTGAACCTTGAACGTATAAGGCTTCGCTCGCTCTCGTACCATCTTGCCGGCCCCCTCCGTCCCGTGTCCGAAAACTCTACCTTGGACCGGAACTTGGTTGTAGTGCGGTGGGAAGAGGGCGAGCGAAAGGCCTAATCCTACTCGGCCCCTACCTCCGCCAAGAGCATGAGCGTAGTCAGGCCATAGAACAGGAGGACGGCAAGGCCTGTTGCCGGGAGACCATGTTTATGTTAAGATAAAGAGGACGTGTTCCTCGGTGTGGCCCTCGCCCACGCGCAAACAAAACCCGGCAAACACCCTTCCTTTCATTCATACGTTGCAAACAAGTACAATTCATAAGGAATGGGTACACGAGCAAGGGGATTACAAATTTCGAAATCTAACGAGTGCCCGCAGTCTTACAAACTAGAAAAGATAAGTGCCTCGTGATCCCCGTTCTTGCCCCTTTCCTCCCAGGTGCGGTAGGTGAAGGCAAAAAGGAAGGGACGGGGAACGCACCGATGGAGAGCTTGACGAGGAAGGCCCTCGGCAGAGCGCACGACGGAGGGAGGGGTGACGCGGTCAGTCGAAGACGAGGTCGATGTGGCCTCGCTCGACGCTCTCATCGTCGTTGTCGCTGTCCTCCTCATCACTCCCGCTTGAAGAGGAGTCTTCATCGTCGGAGGAGCTCTCCACACAGCACTTCAGGCGAGTCCCAGAGTCTCCAAAGACCTTGATGGAGAGTAGGCCATTCTCCATTAATTTGAAATAGAGAACGAGCCCCGCTGTTAGGCTATCGATGCGAGCGAAGGTCTTCCATCCGCAACAAAGATACATGACCTGAGGGGCAGGAAAGTTGACATCGACCCGTGTGCCGCTGTTCCCGCAGCCCCTCATGTGCAACTGCAGGGTCTGGGGCGGATCAAGCTCCATCTCTCGAGCGAATGGCGCATGAAGACGAAGGCGATGACGCGGTGGCTAACGCAGCCCGATGAAGAACTCACGAGGCTGGTCCCCGACGTGGCCCTCCATCAGAGGAGGCATCGCTGGCGGAGGCAAGGCCGGTGCGCCGCCCCATCCCCCTCTTCCCCGAGCGATATGCCGGCCTCGGCCCCGCCCCCTCCCCTTCCTCTCATGGCTGGCTCCACCGCCACGGGCTCTTGGGAAGGAGGGGCGCGCTGTCGAGCGGAGACCCTCGCCGCCACCGTCGAAGGACCGGCACCCCCTCTCACCATGGCAGATGAAAGAGCGGAGCCGAAGTGGAAGGAGAGGGACGATAAAATATTGTGGGATGTCATCCCCCCATCTTATAAAGGGGCGGGGTCGGGACTCGGCCGCCCCACTCAGCCAATCTGACCATCAGGGGCGCAGAGACTTGAGGCCGACCAACTGCCCCAATCAGCAGCGACCCGTTTCCCCGCCTCGCCATTCAAGGCCCGCACCCATCGCCTACCATCTTCAGAGCATGGGCGACACGTGGCAGGCGAGCAGAAATCGAGGGGACAGATGAGACGGCCGTTCTCCACCCCGTGGTCATGGGGCGCGAGCGCCTTGAAGACCATGACCCGATCCCATTCAGTAAATGAGCCGTGGCTCTGCGTTTTCCTCTTTTTACGGGGAAGGCGTGAGCCTCCTCTTTACCACGATGTGACACATGCTTGTGGAAACCGCCCCACGCATGACCCCCATGTCACACATGACCCTCCACGTCACGCGTTCAACGTGGGTCATGGGGAAGCGCAGCGGACGGAGAAATTACTGCAGTAAAAATCCGCCCCACCTGCCCGCGCACCATTCTGGGCCTAGCCCAACAATGTGTCGCGCTTATGTGTGGCCCAGGCCCGGGGGCTCCTGTCGGTGTATAAAAGTAGGGGCTCTCCTTTTACACCCCTTAACTTGTGCACGGGCAGTCAGAGCCGCGCCCACGGCCACACGAAGCAGGGCAGAGGAAGGATGTCGGAGCACAAGACGACCAGAGCAACGCCAAGACCAGAGACGCGGAGAGAGAAAGAGGGCGAGGTGGACTCCCCCGGCAAGACCCTTGCCGGGGTGGCTTCCGCAGCCTCGACAAGATCCTTGCCGGGGCAACTTGCCTGACGCTAGCAGAGCACGCCACCCTTGAGCCCAAGGGGTTCCCACACCATATTGGAACCAAGGCTCGGGAGGCACCTCCGTGGTGGCATGCAGATCTTTGTAGAGATCATAAACACATAAGATCAGATGAAAACCAGAAGACGACGATCCTTGGCGAGATCCTTGCCAAGGAGATCCACAAGACCCCCGGCAAGATCCTTGCTGGGATGACCGCGGTGCCGCAGCAAGACCCTTGTCGGGCCCTCGGCAAGACCCTTGCTGAGGACGCCTGCGGGGCCGCAGCCAGGCCCACGTCCGCCAAGACTCCACCGCCACTGCCATACAGCTGCCAGCTCGACCAGCTGAGCAGGCATCTGCGTGGCAGCTCACGACCTCTACACCAACTCAGCAAGCACCTGCATGGTGGCATGCAGATCTTCGTGAAGGCTCCACCACCGCGCCAGCCTAGCAGCCAGCCAATGTGGCACTACAACGCCTCGTCAGCTTGGACGCGCGTCGGAGCCAGGCGAGGCGACGACAGCTGGGACGAGCTTGTTTGCCGTCCTCAATAAAGCAAGAGGGGCACATCAGCAGCGCATTAAATGCGTTTGTCCGACGGTGCTAGGGGATAGACTCAGCCCCTGTACACGTTTCCACCTCCTGTGTGCAACTGTGGCGACCCCTTTTTGTCTATAAAAGGAGCCCCGAGGCGTACTGGAGGGGGATTCGGATCTTTTGGACTAGAGAGCCACTGCAGCTAGTCCAAGGACACAAGAACACCTAAATATACATCGAAGCAGGACTAGGGTTTTACGCGTCTCCGCGGCCCGAACCTGGGTAAACGATTTGTGCTCTGACCGCCAGACCAGCTCTTTGCACAACCCCGCGCCCGCCAACCGTAGAAGGGATCCCAGTGACCCCATAGGCGTCGTTTCCCACCGACAACCGATGTTACGATGGTCCAACGTTTCGTAATCCTGTCCGATACTCGTACGACGATTAGCTAATCTTCTTAACAGTGAACCATTTCTAATGGGCCGCGCATCATACACGTTCCATAATAGTGAGCCGTTTGTGATGGGCCGTGCATCATAAACGTAGCACCACATAATACCGACTGCGATGGCAATGCGAGCAGAAACAAGTAGGAGTACTGTAGGGTCCCTATCCCCAACGGTTTCTGGGTGGTGTGGGAAGGACCCCCCTATCGCCCACACTCACTTCGCGACGGTTCAAAATGCCGTTGCAGAAGGGGTTAACAACCGTTTGTTTAGCACCAACACGCACCAGTGAAGATTTCACTTTCTAAACCCAATGTGAAGCTACCACTAGGCATGATATGATTTCAACTTCATGAAATTAAATTTATTCAACAATTTACTCATAGGATATAAGTGAAGCACAAGAGTAAATGACATAGAAAAGAGCTTTGTTGACGGGATGTGAATGTCGCTTACTTAGCCTCCTTGGCAACTATTTGAGGACTCTATTTTATTTAAAAAACTTTCAGATCTAAGTACTTTATTAAAACAACAAGCAAAACAAAATAAAATGACAATCCAAGGATGGCACACATCATGTGAAGAAGCAAAAACTTAGGCTCAACCGATACTAACCAATAATTGTTGAAGAAGAAAGGTGGGAAGTTTACCGGGGCATCCCCAAGCTTAGATGCTTGAGACTTCTTGAAATATTATTTTGGGGTGCCTTGGGAATCCTCAATCTTGAGCTTTTGTGTCTCCTTAATTCCTCGTATATCACGGTTTCCCTAAATCTCAAAAGCTTCATCCACACAAAACTCAACAAGAACTCATGAGATAAGTTAGTATAAACCAATGCAAGAACCTTATCATTCTATATGCAAACATAACAACAATCTGCCAAAACCGTACAGTCTGTAAAGAATGCAAGAGCATCAATACTTATTCAACTCCAAACATTATGAAAAGTTACCACACTGTAGAAAATTTATTAGAGCTCATTTTGCAAAAAGTTTCAACATTTTATCACATTTTGACTTTTCTAGGGAATTTTTGCAACAGCGGTAAACTTTCTGTTTTCAAACAGCAACATGTATACTTGCAAAATAAGCATGGCAAAGGCTATCATTGCCAATTTTATTGAAATAAAAGATGCAAAACATTATTATAAATAACATCAAGCAAATACTAACAAAATAAATTGACGCTCCAAGTAAAACACATATCATGTGACGAATGAAAACATAGCTCCAAGTGAGGTTACCGATAATGTTGAAGAGGAAAGAGGGGATGCCTTCCGGGGCATCCCCAAGCTTAGTTGCTTGGATCTTACTTGAATATTTCCTTGGGGGTGCCTTGGGAATCCCCAAGCTTAGGTTCTTGTCACTCCTTATTCTCCTCATATTGACATCTCAGCCAAAACTTGAAAACTTCAATCACACAAAACTTAACGGAACTTGGTGAGATAGGTTAGTATGATAAAGAGCAAACCATTTCACTTTGGTAATGTCAAATACAAGATTCATAATTGTTTGCAAACAATGCCTACTGTATCATATCATTTCTACAATTTATATTAAGCAATATAAGCCATAGAAACTAGAAAACAAGCAAACTATGCATTGAAAACAGAATCTGTCAAAAACAGAACAGTCTGTAGTAATCTGTACTCAAACCATACTTCTGCTACTCCAAAAATTCTGAAAAATTAGGACAGCCCGAGCAATTTGTCTACTAATATTATGCAAAAAGAATCAGCATTTTATCACTCTTCTGTTAAAAATGAGAATTATTTTCCTAAGCGCAAAAGTTTCTGTTTTTCGGCAAGATCAAATCAACCACCACAAGCCATCCCAAAGGTCTTACTTGGCACTTTATTGAAACGAAATCAATAAAACATGATTACTACAGTAACATAATCATGTGAATACACAAAAACAGTAGGTAAAAGTGTTGGTTTATCTCCCAACAAGCGGTTTTTGTTTATGCCTTTTAAGCTAGGCTTGATGATTTCAATGACGCTCGGATAAAAGATAAAAATTGAAACATAACAAGAGCATCATGAATCACATGGAAAGCACATTTAAGTCTAACCAACTTCCTATGCACGGGGATTTTGTGAGCAAACAACTTATGGGAACAAGAATCAACTAGCATAGAAAGCCAGAACAAGCATAACTTCAAAACTTTCAACACATAGAGAGGAAACTTGATATTATTGCAATTCCTACAAGCATAAGTTCCTCCCTCATAATAATTTTCAGTAGCATCATGAATGAATTCAACGATATAACCATCACATAAAGCATTCTTTTCATGATACATAAACATAAAATTTTTGTTACTCTCCACATAAGCAAATTTATTCTCATCAATAGTAGTGGGGGCAAACTCAAAAAAATAACTATCATGTGATTGAATATTAAAATCATGATGACAAGTTTCATGATTATCATTATTCTTTATAGCATGCATGTCATCACCATAATCATAATAAATAGAAACTTTGTTATCATAGTCAATTGAAGCCTCATCCAAAATGGTGGATTCATCACTAAATAAAGTCGTGACCTCTCCAAATCTACTTTCATCATTATAATCATCATAAATAGGAGGCATGCAATCATTATAACAAATTTGCACATCAAATCTTGGGGGACTAAAAATATCATCTTCATCGAACATAGCATCCCCAAGCTTATGGCTTTCCATATCATTAGCATCATGGATATTCAAAGAATTTGTACTAACAACATTGCAATCACGCTCATCATTCAAATATTTTGTGCCAAACATTTTATTGACTTCTTCTTCTAACCATTGAGCACAATTTTCCGAATCATCATTTTCAAGAAAGATATTATAAAGATGATCAATAATATGATGCAACCTCAATTCCATTTCCCCTTTTTCTTTTATAAACCAAACTAGTGATAAAACAAGAAACTAAAAGATTCAATTGCAAGATCTAAAGATATACCTTCAAGCACTCACCTCCCCGGCAACGGCGCCAGAAAAGAGCTTGATGTCTACCATGCAACTTTATTCTTGTAGACACGTGTTGGGCCTCCAAGCGCAGAGTTTTGTAGGACAGTAGAAATTTTCCCTCAAGTGGATGACCTAAGGTTTATAGATCCGTGAGAGGTGTAGGATGAAGATGGTCTCTCTCAAACGACCATGCAACCAAATACAAGAAATCTCTTGTGTCCTCAACACACCCAATACAATTGCAGATTGTATTGGTGCACTAGTTCGGCGAAGAGATGGTGATAAAAGTGTAATATTGATGGTAGAAATATATTTTTATAATCTGAATAAATAAAAAAAGCAAGGTAGCAAATAGTAAACGGGCACAAAAATGGTATTTCAATGCTTAAAAACAAGGCCTAGGGTCCGTAGTTTCACTAGTGCAATCTCTCAAGAGTGCTAACATAGTTGGATCATATGATTATCCCTGAAAGTGCAATAAATAATCACTCCCGAGTTCCTATTAGCGAAGAACAAAAGATAGGAATTGTTTGTAGGGTACGAAGCCACCTCAAAGCTATTATCTCCGATCGATCTATTCAAGAGTTCGTAGTAAAATAACACAAAGCTATTGTTTCCGTTGGATCTATCCTAGACTTCGTACTATAATAACACCAAAGCACATTCTTATTCATAATACTCAATCCACACAAATAACTATAAAGAGACCCCGAAGTTTCTACCGGAGAAAAACGTGCATCAACCCCTATGCATAGATTACCCTAATATCACCACAGGAATCCGCAAGTTGAATGCCATAACATATATCAAGTGAATCAATAAGATACCCCAATTGTCACCTCATGTATTCATACCGCAAGACATATATCATGCGTTGTCATCTCAGAATATTCAATCCGTCATGACAAAACTTCAAAGGGTAAAGATTCAATCCATCACAACAAGAGTATAGAGGGGATAAACATCATATGATCGGACTATATTAAAAAAGCCCAAGATATAGATCACGAGAGAGAGAGAGAGAGATTAAACACATAGCTACTATCACAAACCCTCAGCCCTGAGGGTGGACTACTCCCTCCTCACCATGGTGGCCGCCGGGATGATGAAGATGGCCACCGGAGATGATTCCCCCTCCAGCAAGGTGCCGGAACGGGTCTAGATTGGTTTTCGGTGGCTATGGAGCCCTGTGGCGGTGGAACTTCTAATCTAGGTTAACCCCAAAGGGTTCGGAATATTTGGGAATTTATAGTGCAAATAGGGGGTGCGGGAGGCCACCAAGGTGGGCAGAACGCACCTGGGCGCGCCCTTGTGGGTTGTGCCCCCCTGGGGCACCCCAGGTGCAGATCTGGCCCATTGGGTTCCTTCTGGTAAAAAAAATCTCCGTAAAGTTTTGCGGTGTTTGTACTCTATTTGATATTGATTTTCTGCGATGTAAAAAACAAGCAAAAAACAACAACTGGCACTGGGCACTGGGTCAATAGGTTAGTCCCAAAAAATGATATAAAGTTGCTATAAAATTATTGTAAAACATACAAGAATGATAAAATAACAGCATGAATACTTCATAAATTATAGATACGTTGGAGAAGTATCAGGAAGCAGCTGACATGGCGCGGCCGCGGGCGTTGATCCTGCCCCCGGCCTCGCCGACGGCTTCTCCAGCAGCAGCGACGACTCCTGGGAATCCAACAACTCTCCCGAGCCCAGCGAGTCCCCGGAGTCCAGCGACGATAGTTACATGCCACCGAGCTCTCGCCGCGCCTGGAGCGCGGCAGGGGCATCCGCTCGGCGTCGATGATGATATGGATGGGGTTGGCGTCGGCCTCACGTGGCCCACTATTGATGATGGCGTTGATGGTGATGCCCGTAGCCAGGGCTCCTTAAGTTTTTCCTCTTTTGTTCCCTGCGAGGAATCGAGACAAACCCCGTGGGGGTATGTAAAAAAAACTTGTGATGCTTTTGCTTTGAAGTTTATTGTTCCTAGTATGAGCTTGCAATTGTGTGTCTCGCTCTGGCATTACTCCTCCTTTTTGTTCTCGTGGTAGCTTTGCATTCTACGCCGGCAGGTCCCAGTCCCCAGGCAGGCTTCAGCTGTAGCTGGTATGCCAGGTCGTGATGTTGTGGTCAAGGCCAGGAGGTGAGCGGCCCGAGGTCCAGTAAGAGCTCCTGAGGCGCGATGCTCAAGAGGTCCCCTTTGGCGTGCAAGCAACTCCCTAGAGGCCGAAAAGGGTAGCAGCGTTGCCGGAGTGAGATTACGGGAGTGGAAAAACATCAGACGGAGAGATTCACGCCAACATGCACGGGTAACTTATCTTTTGGCAAGCCTGAGGTGATTCCTTTGTGAAGCGTCTCGCAGTATTAGTGGCGATGCTTCCAAGTAGGGCTCCTGGAGGCCTTCCCTTTCCCGCTCATCTGAGTGCTCTACGTCCTTGGTCCCGACCCTCGAGCGCGGCTCAGCCATTGCTGGTGTGCCAGGTCACGATGTCGTGGTCAAGGCCAGGGGGTGAGAGCGGGAGAGTTAGTAGGAGCTCCTGAGTTGCGATGCTCAGGAGCCCCCCTTTAACGTGCAAGCGAATTGCGTGAAAAATGGATGGCTGGCAGGGCCACCTGCAGCCAAACTCAGGGCTCCTGTGGGTTAGTCCAAGAAGGGAGCATAACTCGTAAGCGCGCTTGCTGTCTTGCCGCTAATCTTTCCGCAAGAAGATGAAGGCACTGAGGATCTGGTGAGGTGACATGCGCGGGGCGGGCCGCGAGCCAGAGCTCGGTCCCTCGATTTGTCAGCGTTGCAGGGACGGACCGAGCACAAGCACCGTGCCAACATGTGTAGCCCCCATTGCAGGATGAGCAAGAGGTCGGTCAACAGTGCGGGAGGCCGCGAAGGGCGTTAAGACATTAGGCAACCGGTGGCTACAGAGCCTTGCGGCTGCGGAACCTCTAATCTAGGTTAACCCTGAGGGTTTTTGGAATATTTGGGATTTTATAGGGCAAAGAGGGGGTGTGGGAGGCCACCGAGGTGGGCACAACCCACCTGGGCGCACCTGGGGGTGGGTTGTGCTCCCCTCGGGGCACCCCCCAAGTGGTGCTCTAGCCCATTGGTGGTCTTCTGGTCCATAAAAAATCCACAAAAAGTTTCATGGTGTTTGGACTCCGTTTGATATTGATTTCCTCCAATGTAAAAAACATGCAAAAAACAACAACTGACACTGGGCACTGGGTCAATAGGTTTGTCCCAAAAAATGATATAAAGTTGCTATAAAATGATTGGAAAACATCCAAGAATGATACTATAACAGCATGGGACAATAAAAAATTATAGATACGTTGGCAACGTATCAGTGGTAGCTTCACATTGGGTTTAGAAAGTGAAATATTTTGAAGTTTGACAATCACAATATTGGTCATACAAGCAATTCATGAATAATTAGTATAAGGAAGAAAACTTTCACATGAAAATACACTATCTTGGAAATATTTTGTGATTGTGAGTCCCCATCAAAATATTATATGCCAAAATTATTGACGTTGGACAAGGAAGACAACGTAATGGTTTATGTTTGTTCATATTCACATAGAAGTTATACTGTCATAGATCCTTTAACATGTGGTGCTTTCCCCCTATCTTTGCTAGCCAAAAATTCCGCACCAAGTAGAGATACTACTTGTGCACCCAATAACCCTTAAACCAAAATCTTATTTTCAAGAGTCCACCATACCTACCTAAGGATTGAGAAAGATCCTTCAAGTAAGTTGTCATCGGTGCGATAAGGCAATAAAAATTGCTTCTAAAAGTGTGAGATCATTTAGTGTAAGAGAAAATTGAGTGTTGTACGAACTTGTGATGGCAAAGAATAAAAGCGGCAGACTGCATAATAAAGGTTGCTATCATAAGGGGCAATATAATGTGACATTCTTTTGCACTAAAGGGTTGAGCATACAACAAAATAAGTGCATGGAAACCTCCGCTTCCCTCTACGAAGGGCCTATCTTTTACTTTTATGTATTTACTTTCATGCAAGAGTCAAAGTATTTCTCTCTATTCCTTTTTATTTTTCTGTTTTGGCAAGCATCATGTGGTGAGGAAAGATCTAGGCACATATATCCAGTTGGATATGGGTAGCATGAGTTATTATTGTTGACATCACCCTTGAGGTGAAGACGTTGGGAGGCGAAATTATAAGCCCCTATCTTTATATGTGTCTGGTTGAAACATTTTGCTCATGTGTATGCGGTGAGTGTTAGCAATCATAGAAGACTATATGATGGTTGAGTATGCGGAGCTCTTACTTAAACTCTGTTGAATAAGTTGAATTACAATTTCTTGGTGACTAAGAACATAGGTTGTTGAGTTTCAAGAGGATTCATTGTTTGAACCTTAACATGTGAATTGGTTGCTACTTTAACATGAGAAGTTTTATAAGAAAGAATTGATGTTATGATGCTACAAAAGTGATTGAAATTGTCATTGATCAACCTTGTGCAATTTGCTAGCATTCACACTTCATAAATTATTTCTTTTATCATTTACCTACTCGAGGACGAGTAGGAATTAAGCTTGAGGATGATGATACATCTCCAACGCATCTATAATTTATTAAGTATTCATGCCGTTATATTACCATTCTTGGATGTTTTACAATCATTTTATAGCAACTTTATATCATTTTTTGGGACTAACCAATTGACCCAGTTGTAGCGACCCGATCCCAATGGACCATAGTGTCTGTGCTTAAGTGTCATCCCTGGATCAGTATTGCTAACACACACAATACTCGAGGATTTATAACAGAGTTCAATCACACACCTATTACATCAAGTGTCTCATAAAGAGTACTTATTACAATAATATGGCTGATGACCATCTAAATAACTGTGGAAGCTTCAAAGATAAATGAGTCCATCCAACTCCATGGCAAAACTAAGTGCATGACAACGACCTATCGCACCTTACTCTCCGTCTGAAAATTCTACAACATGATATGTTGCAGCCGTGCAGGTCAGCACATGGAATATGCTGGCAAGATCACACTATAGAGAAAATGATGAAATAATAGCTATCACTACATGCATATTTGGCTGGTGGAGGCTCTAAGTTTATCATTTGCATAAAGCTAATTTTCCCTACCACAAAGGAATATATTTTATTCAACTACCAAGTTTATACCAATATTGAGAAGGTTTCCCCAACTCAATCCCAAATTACCATGTAATAAAATTTATAACCCAACAAATTCATTAAGTAAAGTGATGATATCAATCAATAATTCAAATACTAGATACTCAAGATGTCCATAACCGGGGACACGGCTAACTATGATTAGTTTATAAACTCTACAGAGGTTTGCACACTTTTCCCCACAAGACTCAACCACATCCATGATCGAAAGATCGAGACATAGTCTTTCTGAAGCATTAACTCTTTACTCTGGGTAGACAGAACCACCTACTTCCCCCTACATCTGCTAGCCTACCACTGAAAGAGGTCAGACGACTTACTCAACTATGCGAGAGCCCATAATGGCTTGTGGCTGCACACAGAAGTTTCTAGCATGAATAATATTATGACCCCTTTGAGCATGGGTGGCATTCCATAGGATGATCACACGGGTACTCCAGGATATCCTAGGACAACACTGGATTCTCCAGGTGCCCGCAACCAATCCACCCAGATGTGTATTAAAGTAGCCACCTTAAATTTCCCTTAGTTATTATCTCGCGCAACTTGCATGATTCTCACATACCAATCCCCGTCTATGAGCATGGCTAAGAAATATGTACCAAAACGTATATTCCCGGGGTTGTTAAAAGGATAATAGGTTCCTACCTCATCAACTACTTAACAACAACCACATGTTCCCAATCCTACTCATGCAAATGTTTGAGGGTTGAAACTAATGCATAAAAACTGGGTAATAAAGGGATATGATCAAAGTGTAACTTGCCTTGCCGACGTTCGGAAAATCCTAGAGATTCGTAGTAGCAAGCTTCGCACTGCGGAAAATCTATCATAGACAAACAATAGCATACACAAGCAATCAAGCATAAGTGGCAAAATAAAAACCAAATAAAAAGATCTAAACAGAAACTTCAACTGAAGAGCCTTGATTTGCAAAAAGAATCAATCAAATCGGAGATACGAAACTCAAGTTATGATCAAAAGAAGTTCAAATTCAAATTTGTTTGAAACCAAAATTTAAACTTTCCAAAAACATGTTTAAGTTGATTATCTGAACAGAGGGGATCGTAATGAAGAATTTGGCGTTGGTTTTGTTGGATTTGGATAAACGAGCAAAAAGTTGTGATCGTTTAAAGATCAGGGACTAAACCGCGAAGAAAATAATTATAGATAGGTCCCTGACAGAAAATAAACAGACAAAGAAAAAGCTAACAAAAGAATGTTTGCTATAGACACCTAACGAACGAAAACCGTTCGCTATCGAAGACTAACGGACGAATGTCCGCTAAATAAACTAACCTAAAATAATAAACCGGTTTTAGGAAAAAATTGAAAAATGAAAAAAATCGGGTCGAGGTCGGCGGTTTATACTGGTTCGGCCGGTTCGGGCGGATCGGGCAGTTCGGCGGCGGCGAGTCGGCGGCGGCGGCAAGGCGGGACGGCGGCTTCGGTGACGACGCGAAGGCGGTTACTGCTGGGTGAGGCGGCGACTGCGGGGTGAGGTGGCGACGCTGGCAGCGGGGAGGTGCGACGAGGCGGCGGCTCTGGCGGCAGGCTACGACGGCGCGGGGCGAGCGGCGACGCGAGGCGGCGTGGCTGGCAGCGTCGGCGGCGGGAGGCGGCGGTTGTGGCGACTTGTGGAGGAGGGGCGGCCGGGTCGGGCGGTGGATTCTTGGAGGAGGGGGAAAGGCGGCGTGCGGCAGAGTCCGAGCCGGACTCGGCGACGGCGAGGCAGGCGGCGGCCGGACTCCTGGCCGGAGTCGGTCGCGGGCGGCTGGGCCGGCCCAGTTTGCCGGAGACTTTTTTTAAAAAAATAGCGTCGCGAAGAAAAATCTGAATAAAATAAAATAAAATTCCAGAAACAATTTTCACCACCCCCTCCTAATATTTGGGACAATGTGAACTTTTTTCTAGACTAAATGCAATTTTTGAAAATGGAACTTTTTCCCTAATTCAATAAAATGCGACCGAATAAAATTGCAAAATAAAATTCAAATAAATATATTTTTATTCAGAATTAAATTTCCAATATTTCCTAGTTGTTTTGAAGAAGTCATATTATCTTCTCTTATTATTTTATTTATTTGAAATAATTGGAAAAATAATTTTGAATAAAAATCACTTTGATCCAATTTTGCCAATTTTGAAAATCCAAAATGGAGTTTTGTGAAAACCTCCAACTCTCTCGATTGGTCATTGAGTTGCTTAAGGTTTCTAGGATCAAAAGTCCAAATAAAACAAATTCAAAAATGCACAAATTATGGATGCATATGATGACCTAATAAATAACATCCAAATTGAAAATCGGGATGTTACAAACCTACCCCCTTAAGATTAATCTCGCCCTCGAGATTTGGGTTGGCTAGCAAAAAGGTGTGGGTGGTCTTTTCGGAGGTCTTCTTCTCGCTTCCAGGTGGCTTCCTCCTCGGTATGGTGACTCCATTGAACTTTGCAAAACTGGAGAACCTTACTGCGGGTAACTCGGTTGGCGAACTCAAGAATCGTGACGGGTTTCTCCTCGTAGATTAGGTTACTCTCCAACTGAATTGCTTCCAGGGACTGTATCTCTCAAAGGAATATCAGCCATCTCTGCATGGCATTTCTTCAACTGGGAAACGTGAAACACATCATGAACTCCTGACAGACCTTCGGGCAACTCCAACTTGTAGGCAACTTCACACATACGTTCCAAAACTCGGTATGGTCCTACAAATCGTGGTGCTAACTTTCCTTTAACTCCTCGAAGTGGTGACACACGAAGATATGCTATGTCTCCGACTTCATAGGCTACCTCCTTGCGCTTAGTATCGGCATAACTCTTCTACCTGGACTGAGCTGCCTTGAGTCTACCACGAATCAACTTGACCTTCTCCTCAGACTCTCTAATTAAATCTAGCCCGAACAATTGTCGGTCTCCAACTTCATCCCACATCAATGGTGTCCTGCACCTCCTTCCATACAAGGCTTCCAAAGGGGCCATCTTCAAACTAGCTTGGTAGCTGTTGTTGTACGAGAACTCTGCGTAAGGCAAATTATCATCCCAACTAGATCCATAATCTAGCGCACAAACTCTCAGCATGTCCCCCAGAATCTGGTTGACTCTCTCGGTCTGTCCATCTGTCTGCGGATGAAAGGCTGTACCAAACTCTAGCCTGGTACCCAAAGTCTGGTGTAACTAATTACAAAACTTTGAGGTAAACCGTGTTCCTCTATCTGATACAATGGTCCTCGGAACTCCATGCAGACATACGATCTTGGTCTTATATTTCTTGGCCAACTTTGTGCTTGTATAAGTGGTTTTCACGGGGATAAAGTGAGCCACTTTGGTCAAGCGATCAACTACTACCCAGATGGAGTCATATCCTGATCGTGTCCTGGGTAATCCGGTGATGAAATCCATGCCAAGCTTATCCCACTTCCATTCGCGTATCGGCAAAGGCTGAAGTAATCCCGCGGGCTTCTGATGCTCTGCCTTAACCCTCTGACATACGTCACATACTGCTACATACTCTGCAATATCCTTCTTCGTACCCGTCCACCAGAAACGTTCCTTCAAATCCAAATACATCTTGGTGTTGCCTGGGTGAATCGAGTATGGCGAGTCGTGAGCTTCCTGAAGAACTAACTTCCTGATCTCTGGATCATTTGGCACATAGATACGATCCTCAAACCATAAATTTTCGTGTTCATCCTCACGAAAACCTTTGGCCTTTCTTTACTCATCTTTTCCTTTATCTCCACAATCTCCTTATCAGTCTTCTGAGCTTCTCGAATCTTTCCCAACAATGTGGATTGAACTTCCAACGCCGCAACAAAACCTCTCGGAACTATCTCCATTCGAAGTTCTCTGAGATCGTCGGCTAACTCCTGAGGTAATCCTTCGGTTATGAGAGTATTGACATAACTCTTGCGGCTCAACGCATCTGCTACAACATTTGTCTTTCCTGGATGATAATGCAGTTTCATGTCATAATCCTTTATGAGCTCCAACCATCTCCTCTGCCTGAGGTTTAACTCCTTCTGTGTGAAGAAGTATTTCAAACTCTTATGATCCATGTAAACATCACAACGATTTCCAATAAGAAAATGTCTCTAGGTCTTGAGCGCATGCCATATGGCTGCTAACTCCAAGTCATGTGTGGCATAATTCAACTCATAAGGTCGAAGCTGTCGTGAGGCATGTGAAACAACTCTTCCTTCTTGCATAAGAACGCCTCTAAGTCCCTGACGAGAAGCGTCGCAATGTACTTGGAAATCCTTGCGTATATCCGGGAGAATTAGCATTGGGGTTGTAACTAAACGTTTCTTCAACTCCTGAAAACTGGCCTCACATTCCTCTGTCCATTTGAACTTGGTGTCCTTCTTTAATAACACCGTCATGGGGTTCGCAATCTTGGAAAAATTCTCAATGAATCTCTCCAACTGAGTCCAAGGAAAAATTCTCCTTGGCGCATGCCTAGACATATACTTGATCCGTCTCCCCTCTGGGGTGCACTACAAAAAAAAGACACATCCGTGACATTTTGGGCCGAACGAAATTTTTTCTGTCATACATATGACACTTCTATGACGATAATTGTGACAAAACCCGGTATCATCATAGATGTGGTGGGCTCCTACTTCTATGACAAAAAATCATGATAGAAAATGGGCTTTTCGTCCTGGGCGGGCCGGAGACGCAGCTGCATGACATTCTTTGGGCCGTCCATGACGGAAAAAACCGTGGTAGAAGCGAGGGCGAGGAAAATTTCGGGGAGTTCCTGGTTACGGTGGGAGGTCGGGGGCCGAGCGATGCGTGCTTCTCTCGTACACGTATGCACGTGTGTGCGAGGCGTTGGTTCTAACTGAACCCGAGTGAGGCGTTGGGCTCTAACTGAACCCGAGCGATTGCACTACAGACTACGCGTTACTGAACCCGAGCGATCGATCGATGGCTATTAATTGAACCCGATCTAGCGATTCCTTCGCTACTGCATCTAACTGAAGCCGATCGATGCTGCCTCTGGATGAACAGTGAGCGTTGCGGGGGGGGGGGGGGGGGTTGGATGAACAGTTCCCGGTGGGGGTGGATGAACAGGACCCCGTGGTGTTGCCTCTGGATGAACAGGACCCCGATCGATCGAGCCGGTTGGGGCTAGATGAACAGGACCCCGTGGAGGGCTGGATGAATAGGACCACCCCGTGGAGGGCAGGATGAATAGTAGAAGGTGGAGGGCAGGATGAACAGTAGCCTGTGGAGGGGTGGTTGAACAGGAGCCTGTGGAGAGGGCTGGTTGAACAATAGCCGGTGCAGTAGCGCGCGGTGGAGGCTGGATGAACAGGAGCCCGTGGATGAATAGTCGCAGGTGGAGGCTGGAGGAGGTCGACGGTGGATGAATAGTAGCTCATGGAGGCTGGAGGGGGTCGACTGTGGAGATGAACAGTATCTCGTGGAGTCCCGTTTTGCGGTACGCCACACCCCTCCCGATGAACAGGACCCCTGTTTCGACCGTAGCGCTCCAACACAAGTCTGTTTCGTCCGTTTTGCGGTACGCCACACCCCTCTCGATCAACAGGACCCCCGTTTTGACCGTAGGAGGTCCGATTCCTCTGTTTTGCGGTACGCCAGACCCCTCCCTATGAACAGGATCCCGTTTCGAACGTGGCCGGTCGAACACAAGGCCGTTTCCTCCGTTTTGCGGTACGCCAGGCCTCGTTTCCATCGCCTGTTCCGTCCAAGCCCTCCCGATGAACACGACCACACATTCCGTTGCCTCCCCATGAACACGACGCATTCCGTTGCCTCCCCATGAACACGACACATTTCGTTGCCTCCCCATGAACATGACGACGATGTTGTTTCTCCGTTCCGACCCAGCCATGTACACGAGCCCTGGCCGTACGTATGCACGAGTAGGCGTTCGAGACCCCGCCCGTATGTACACATATGTGGCCGTATTTTATTTCTTGCACCCTGGCCGCCTCTACTATGACATGTGCGCGCCTCTACATCCACCAGTATATATGTACGTACACCTTCGCGACCAGAATGACAACGCTACGTACGCTTCGACCAGGTGGGTCCCGACTGTCAGGCACTTCCTTGCGTGCGAAGATGTAGCTGGTGGGTCCCAGCAGTCAGGGGGCGAAATACGGTGGCCCGTTCGGTGGGTCCCCGCTGTCAGGTGGAGGAATAATTATTTTGCACGTAATAAGGAGGCACTTCCTTGCTACGGCCGTGGACCCAGCTGTCAACCTCTCCATGTACAGTCCATGTCCGATGGAAGCCGTTCCTTGACCATGTTGACCACGCCGCACCGAGAGCACCAGGGCGGTGGACGACAGCGAGGCCTAGGAAGGGGATGACGCGGAGCCGGGGAAGACGCGGCAGTGGATGCCCACGCGTAGAGGAGTACGAGGGTTCACTGGTTCACTGCGGTGTGAGGCTACCATTGCCGCAGAATAACAGGGGGTGTGGGTGAGTAGAGGGATGGCCTGGCCAGCGGTGGGAGTAGTAGGGGGCGGTGAGGCCTCCGCTGCATCGCAGCCGGCCACGGGAGGCAGGAGCATGAGGCACGACCGGCGCTGGTTTGGGCGGCTGGAGCAAGAAGACCAGAGGTTGAAGAAGCACTACGGCCGTTGGATGGACATCATACGGTCATTGGAGCTAGAATCGTGCATATTGACTAAGTTGACAAAGCCCTCCCTCCCTGTCAACTTAGTAGGCCCACAAGTCAGCCTGCCACTATACTGGGTCCCAGCTAACAGGGGGAGTATTCATTTTTTTGTACGTAATAAGGAGGCACTTCCTTGCGTGCGAAGATATAGCTGGTGGGTCTAAGCTGTCAGCGGCGGTAACGTTTTTTTCGCGAAATACAGAGGCCCTTTCGGTGGGTCCCTGATGTCAGGTGGAGGAATCGTTATTTTGCGCGTAATAAGGAGGCATTTCCTTGCGTGCGGCCGTGGACCCAGCTGTCGGCCTCTCCACGTAAAGTCCACTTCAGATGCATGTCGGTCGTTGACCATGTTGACCAGGCCACGCTGAGAGCACCAGGGCGGTGGACGACGGCGAGGCCTAGGAAGGGAACGACATAGAGGCAGGGAAGACTTGGCAGTTGTTTCCCACGTGGAGGGGAGTACGACTGTACGAGGGTTTACTGGTTCGTCTGCCATCGCCGGGGAATACAGCAGGTGTGGGTGAGTAGAGGGATGGCTAGGCCCGCGATGGGAGTACGATGGGGCGGTGAGGCCTGCGCAGCAGCAGAGCCGGCCGCGGGGAGGAGGGAGCAGGCAGTCCCGCCGGCGCCTATTTGAGCGGCTGGAGCAGGAAGAGTAGAGATTGAAGAAGCACGACGGCCATTGGATGGCCATCCAACAGTCACTACTTGTGCGTCAACCTTTTTTTAGGAAAGCCTCAAATCTGTGGAAAACAGCATACGGCCCATCTGCCATTATTTCTAATAATTTACAACCCATTTTCTAATTATTAAGGTTTTTTTGGAGCCCATATTCTTGTTGTTAGCATTACAACCCATATTGTGGCCATGGTTAAAAAATTATACGAAATTTTGCATATTTCGGTGCGGTCCGAACTGTTTTTAATCCCAAAATTTCGACACACATTCAAACTGATTTTAAAAATAAATGTATATCAATATAAAATCCAACAAATTCTCCACGCATAAAAATTAATGTAATTTCAAATCTCGAAATGAAAAAAAGATATTTGAAACTAATTGTCGGTTTGATGTGTTTTAAAAATGTACATCCCATTTCTCATTACTGATGGGCCATTTTCTTGGCCAGCCGAATGAAAGCTCTCCTCAACTTGAAAGATTTGCAGCCCAACAGGCCTGACAAAGCGACTTACTTGGCAAATAAAAAAACTGGGCTGTGGCCGTGGACCCAGCTGTCAGCCTCTCCACGTACATTACTCTTCCAATAGAATGTCGTTGACCACGTTGACCACACCGCGCCGAGAGCACCAAGGCGGTGGACGACGGCGAGTCCTAGGAAGGGGACGACGCGGAGCCGGGGAAGACGCGACAGTGGATGCCCACACGGAGAGAGTACGAGGGTTCACTGGTTCGGCTGCGGTGTGCGGCTGTCGTCACCGCAGGGCCTGGCTAGCGGTGGGAGTAATAGGGGGCGATGAGGCCTCATCGGCAGCACAGCCGGCCACTGGAGGCAGGAGCAGGCGGTCTCCCCGGCGCTGATTTGGGCGGCTAGTGCAAGAAGAGCAGCGATTGATGAAGCAGCAGGACCGTTTGATTCAAATCCAACGGTTATTGCTGCTAGAATCATTTGTTGACTAAGTTGACAAGCCCTGCGTACGCGTCAACATAGTAGGCCCACAGGTCAGCCTCCCAACCGGTGCGCCCCAGATGTTAGTGGGAGGAATCATTTTTTTGCGTAATAAGGAGGCAGTTGATTGCGTGCGGCCAGGCCAGCGGAGGGAGTAGGGTGGGCCGGGGAAGCCTGCGCGGCATCACAACGGGCCACAAGAGGAGGGAGTAGGCAGTCCCGCTGGCGCTAGTTTAGGCGGCTGTAGCAGGAAGATCAGAGATTGAAGAAGCACGTCGGCCGTTGGATGGACATCCAACACTAGCTGCTGCTAGAATCGTGTGTTCACTGACAAAGCCTTGCGTAAACAAGTCAGCCTCGAAATCTATGGCGTGTACAGCCCATTTGCTATTATTTTTACAATTTTTACTCATTTTCTAATTCATATGGAATTTATTGCAGCCTGTTTTCCATTTTTAGAATTGCTGGCCATTTTCTGGTCAGTACCAGGGTCAAAAAATTAACTAAATATGTGGGAAATTTTGAAAATTCGCAAATTTTTGCTGGGGAACAAAATATTCTTAATCCAAAAATTAATAGCCATACTAAAACAAATTTAAAAATAAATTAGTACTATGTCATGTTAAATCCAATGAAATACGTATAAGATATCAGTGAAGAACAAAAACAAAAAAAGAAACTTATATCCCATTTGCTATAATTTTTTTGGAATTTTCGACCCCTTTTGATATTACTTTTAACAGACATTGACCATACTCTTAAGCCAGGCCGGAATGCATCCCTCCTCGTCTTGAAATATTTGCAGCCCAGTAATTCAGAGAAAACAAATAGGCCTAGCTTGGGTATTCTTCAAAAAGAAATACTGGGCTACCTATTTTCCCAAAGAACTGGTGCATGAGGATTTAGCTTTATTTATTTATTTACTTATTTATGTTTAGGGGACCATGAACATGTACCTGGGCCGGATTCATGTGAGAGGCTCCCTTCCAGTTAATTATGGGCTTCTCTATTGGGCCTTCATCAGTGGGCTGCATGTTATCAACAAGTGGAAAATGTGTTCCGAGGTTCAAAAAAATGTGTTCCGTACGATAAATAGTATGTGATACGTACGGTATGGGGCACTAAAGGATCGAACCGTGCAACGACTTCCAAAACATTGTGTTTGTCGTTCTAACAACACATTTATTCAACCAACAGATGAAATATACTACTAATTGTACATTGAAAACAACAGCAACAACAACCATGGCTGGGGGTGCAACAGAAGCAGTAAGCAGGCCAGAAGAGTGAAGACGCAGCTCTCTCTTCCAAACCAAACATCATCCATCATTACAAAAGGGCTACCAAAAAAGAACAACTGTATGCATCAAACTAAATAAAGATCCTACTACACCAAGTGTACGCATCTAACTAATTGGCTCAGTTAGACGTTACTATTTATTTTTTTTCAAAACGGAGGCAAAAGAATTGCGTTGTCGATTAATTAAGAAGAAGAGAATTGCCCGGTTAATCTACGGAAAACCAGGCTAAAACCGAAGACGTTACTATGTATTAAGCTGCAGTGGAGTCACAGATGTAGAGGAGTGGGAAACTTCACTAGTTCGGGTGCGCGGCAGCACAGCCGCGGTGCCACCCACGGGAGACAGGAGCAAGAATAGAGGTTGAAGAAGGAGCACAGCTATTGGATTAACATCCAACGGTCCACCTGCTAGAATCATTTGTTGATTAAGTTGACAAAGCCGTGCGTACACGTCCGCTTAGTAGGCCCACAAGTCAGTCACCAAATCTGATGGGTCCCAGCTGTCAACGGGATGAATAATTTTTTTCGCAAAACAAGGAGGCACTTCCTTCCGTGCGAAGATATAGCCGGTGGGTCCCAGCTGTCAGGTGGAGGAAACATTTTTTCAGCTTAATAAGGAGGAACTTTCCTTGCGTGCGACCATGGACCTCGTGGGTCCCAGTCGTCAGGCTCTCCACGTAAAGTCCTCTCCTGATGACTCTCGTTTGTTGACCACGCCGCACTGAATGCAGCGAGGCAGTGGACAATGACGAGGCCCCAGACGGGAATGACTCGAAGATGGGAAAACGCGGCAGTGGAGTCGCAGATTGAGAGGAGGAGAAGGGTTATAACTAGTTCTGTTGCGACGTGGGGTTGTAGTCTGTGGAGAATAATAGGAGGTGTCGAGGGTTGGAGGGATAGCTTGGCCGGCGGTGGGGTAGCGCTTCGCAGCGATGCGTGCTAAGCAGAGCCGCTAGCCGCCGGAGGCCGGACCAGGCGGTCCCGGTGACGCTGGAGGAAGAAGACGAGAGATTGAAGGTGCATGCCGGCCGTTGGATATAAATCCAATGGCTGTGGATGACACACTCATTTGTTGACCAAGTTGACAACGCCCTGCGTAGGCTTCGACCTATTGGCCCACATGTCAGCCTGCAAAAATGTGGCATATATTTAACCCATGTTTTCTAGAATGTAGAGTCTATTTGTTGGGTTGGGTGAACAAATAATTTCGCGTCAATCAGGCCCATTTATATTTTCTAAGAAATCCCATCCCATTTGCACTTCCTTGAAATACACGTATTAGGTGGTCTCGTTATATATACTCCCTCCGTCCGGAAATACTTGTCATCAAAATGGATAAAAGGGATGTATCTAGATGTATTTTAGTTTTATATACATCCCTTTTTGTCCATTTTGACGACAAGTATTTTCGGACGGAGGGAGTATAATGTTATGTTAGAAGGAGCAATTAATATCAAAGAATAAACCGAAGAGGCACATTTTTTATATATATATAATTAAGAAATTAGCGAGTTATTGCTCAAAATAAAAATGAGCGTGTTATTATTAAATTGGTCCTTAAAATCTTCGCAAGCTTTTGTACACAATCACCAGGATTTTCCTTGCCTGTGAGTCAAAAACAACCAGGATTTTCCTTGCCAACTTCCGTTAAACATTTACTTTTATAAGTTGGGATGTTTTTATAATGTATATATAAGTCTCTATAAAATATACGATAATAGTAATAATATAAATATATATATATAATGTGGTTAGAAGGGAAAACGTAAATTGGACACAACATTACTTTTATAAGAGACCTGCGTTTTATACCCCACAGTAGGCATACTAACAAGTTCACACACAAATACAACAGAAAAGGTAAACATTCATATAAAATCAGGTTCACAAGACACGTTCATATCCATAGCCAACATTCACAATCAACAACTCAAAAGATTCATATATACACAAGCTCAGCATATCTATGCATCCAAATGATTGATAGATCACACGACAATATTCATACATAATTTACAAAAAGATTCAGATATACACATGTTCAGTATGTTTATGCATCCAAATGATTGAGATCACAACCAATATGATCCATGGACGAACTTTAATTACCTAGGGTACAGACTGGTAAATGGCGTTCAATCGGAGGTACTTCTTGCTAAAATTAGTTCTTGTATGAGTAAACTTTTGAGTACATAAGAGGCAGCACAGACAATCTGAACTTTGCTTGTAGGTTTATCCTCAAATAGTGGCCTCGTGCCGAGGGAGGTTTGAGCAACTTGTGCACTACTTTCATCCAACCAGTTTACTGGCTCATCTTGGTCATGTATCTCACCAAAATTCTACATTGAAGATGAGAAAGGAGGCGGTTGAGAAAATGAACCACCCAAATTTTTTGTGCAGTTCAACTGAAATGGAGCATCCTTGGCGTGCAGACTGATTAAGTGCCAGATGAATATACGCGTCAACCAACTTGTCTGGAATCTTTAGACTCCATGCCATATAGTTCGCTACCATATGTGCCGATAACCAAAAGGCACAAGTTGGGATCAAAGACTGGACTACGTTTTTCTAGTCTATGCACCAAGCAATATTTTTGGCATTCACTCTCCTAACACTTGGAGTTTGACAATTGGTTGACGCCGGTTGATACTCAAATGAATATAGGCACTTCTTGTCAACATCGATGTTTGTCTGAGTGAACTTTGGAGTACATAGCAGCAGCATAAGTACCTGTCCATCTGATCATTTTGTGTAGTTCTACTGAAATCACCCAATGTAATGATTTGCCTGCGAGTTCAGGCTCCAAATTACTCCTTTATGAAATCGGCAAATAGTAGCACAATACCAAATTACCAATACATATGACATACACAATAATCAGGATAAAGACCAGTACCAACCTGTGTGAGGTAGCATATCAATTACTATTTCCTTTGACTGGAAGCCGAGATAAGCCAAGCGATTGACAGCAAAGGAAGAAAGCATGCGGAATTTAGCGACTGGCAGGAAAGGAAGGAAGTTGTCGAGGCAATGAAGCACCCAAAGTTTTTGTGCAGTTCCACCAAAATCGAGCATCCCTGTTGGCACATATATTGAGAGAGTGAGATTACTGTAATAGTGGGACTAGTTTATGAAACATACACTAACAAATAGAAGCACCCTCATTATCTTAATGGGTAAAGTTAGCAACATAGTAGTCTTGCTTAAAGAGAGGTATTAGTTTATTTAATCAGTGCCAATTAGCTCAACTCAACACTCAAAGCATTACCATTTATCATAGGTTGCAAAACTTTAACGTGCAAAGATAAAGGAGTTTCTCTTGACAGTAGCACGATACAAATAGAGATGACAGCAAACTAATATGGATGAAGGCCTTAGGCCCGTACCAACCTGAGAAAAAAAGCTTATTCATGTAGTCCCATAAGAGATGATAAAGCACTCACTCGAATCACACAATAGTATATATTTTTGTGCACTTCAAATGTATGGTTGAAATCACTCTTGTTTACCAGTGCTGAGATTATATCGAAAGATTATCAAGAACTTCCAGCAGAGTTAAAGCACTGGCTGGTATACAGTTCATTGAATTGTCTTGTGTAGTTCCATTTAATGTATGATTGGCACAACATGATCCCTGTTTGCACAAGTAGGAACAAGGTGAAACCTTCATTAGCTTAGTGAGAAAGGATAGGAAGACATTAGCATATTACTCAACCAGTAGCATCAAATTCATGATGGACAATACGCAAAACATAGCCTCATTGAACCAATGGCAATAAATTGACATGCAAAACAATAGCACTATTATGTCATGACACTAATAATATTCCCTCCCTGCTCCACCACATGATTCACCTCCATAGACAAACATACACACGTACATGATTCAACATAGGGTCCTACTAAAGTTTTGTTTAACTCCAACAGGAAAATTAGGCAGTAATAAATTAGTGGTACTTAAGTACTCCTAATTAATTAAGTGAGACAGCAGAAGTGGAAGGGCTCCCTGGAGGATCGTCTCACATGTAAGGTAGTCGTTGCCGGAGCCCTTGAATGGCCTCGACTGAGGCCTCTGGCTTCAGCAAGATCGCCTTGGCACTGTTTATTCTTCTTCTTCTTCTTCCTCTTCATGCTCTGTTTCTCTTTCTCCTCACCAGTTGGTGAAACCAAGTACATGATTGGCCTTCTAATTCAGAATTGGTTTTTTCAGTGAGGGAGTACAAGTGTACTATTAAAAAACAACATTATTTTCTCATGGCAGTTGGAAAATAGAGATGAACACATGCATTAAATATCATTCTTCCCTAAAGGAAGGTTATGGCGCCAATATGGATGATGAGGATTGGAACACAGATCTCCCTTTGTGCAGTTCCACCAAAATGAACCAACTGTTCCATTCCGACATTCCAGTTAAACAGCACAAAAGTCACTTCTTTTAAGAAGAGTTTTGCGCAGTGCACCAAAAGGTCACAACAGCAACCAGGTGAATTAGATATCCCTGTTTGCACAAAAAGGCACAGAGGAAACAATCAGAGTCTCAAACAATTACAGGCAAAAACATTTGGCTAAACTTGTCATGGCTTATAACAGTGGCATGGCTTCATTTTTACCAGGTACATTAGATTAAGAACAGCTAAGGCTGCGTTCGGTTCACAGGTTTGGTGCAGGATTTTCGTAGGAACACAATTCCTACGGTATTCTTTCCCTTCCAACTGTTCAGAACACGGAAAAGGTGAATAGTGTTTCATAGGAAAGCTGGTCTGGTAGTACTGATTCCATAGGATTAGAAACATCCATGCGCTGCTCATTTTTTGGGCGGAAGCCTGAGGCAGGCGCTTGCTGCCATGCGTTAGACAGGTTGCTGTGCTATGTTGCCGGAATAAAAAAATCAACCTATGTGTGGTACGTGAGGTGAGGACAAGAGTAGTAACTGTGCAGCTGAATAAACAAATAGCATCTCATACTGCCAAGCATGCTACTCTAAAAAACAAATCTGTACATTTCGTAGTCCATCCGAACACATTCTCTTGAGAGTTTCCTCAGGTTCGCTGTTCCATAGATTTATACCTACATTCCTTTCCAATTCCTCTATTTTCATCAAGACCTATGTTTTCTGCCCCTTTATTCCGAACGGAGCCTAAATATTTGGTATAAGGGCATGGGACAGTGGGTGCACCAGCAGTCCAGCACCATGTACGTAAACAGGGGCATAAAGTGGTGATTCATAGTTTGTTGCCCCAAGAAACAAACATCCAAGAAACATATCTGGGTTGGTCCCATTTTTGTTCACTCTAGCCACCTACTCCTATGTGTGGATAGCAAATCTAGTTCTGGTCATACCACTGTGTACAGCGTTACCCCTATATTTCCCTTTTCGACCAAGAGACCGGTTGGATGACCAGTCTGTACTACTTTCACCCCCTTTCCTTCCTGTTTGTACCAAGTCCGATGTACATACTAAATTCCCCCACCCCCACTTTATTTCTTGTTTGAACCAAGTACTCCCTCCGTCCGTAATTACTTGTCATCAAAATGGATGTGTCTAGAACTAAAATACATCTAGATACATCCATTTCAATGACAAGTATTTTCGGACGGAGGGAGTACAAGATTCGACTCCATGAAGTAGCTTTACCTCTAAAAATAGAAGAAAAAATATGTGACGTTGGGCCATCCGATCGAGAGGGGATGAGAGGTAGAAAATGATGCACATGCAGCAACGTAGCGAGCTGGGAAGTAGAGCTAAGGCGGTTTCGAATGAAGATATACCTGAAGGTCGTCGGGATGTGGATAGGTGGGCGGCGGGAGGCCGAATCCGCCCACAGGCAATGGCGAAGGGATCGGAGGACCTCCCGCGCCGGCGCTCGGCCAGAGATAACGGTGCTGCCGGCAGTGGGTCTCCTCCCTCGCTGTCGACGACGGCCTAAACGCTGCCCCTCCTCCCCTTCACCGGCGGAGGGGGATACGTCCGGATCTGTAACCAGCGGTGAGGATAGAAAGCCAGTGTTTTTCGAAGTGAGAAAGACAGTGTTACTACCCCTATCTTGTTTAAATCTAGAGAGGATGAGAGTGTGTGAATAGAGCAACCCTAGCAAGCAAGCGCGGAGGCTCCGGCCTATATATACGTAGTGAGCAACCCTAGCAAGCAAGCAACCCCTATCTTTGTCAACTCGTACAAGACCGAGAAATTTGATTACTACAACGCCCTCTCCCTCGCGGACTGAGCTCCGGTGCCTTAACTGCACCTGCCTTTGGCTGCATGACAGGAGGGCCAACCACCTATTGGGCCCACCTGTCATAGACGCAAAGGCAGGAGCAGTAAGTTGAAGCTTTCGCTATCCCTCCCGCATGAGGTGGACGGACATGCAGCAGTGGATTCGATATTGTAGAAGTAGGAATAACATCATTATTGTTCGTCTTCTTGAAGAGGCGAAGAGCCAAGCGCAACCCGAACATGGCAGTTGCGAACGCTCGCGTGGTGCGGTTCCTTGGAGTACTAGCCAGGCTCTTGCATGACACAAAATTGCTATTGTTTAACAACTAAACTCCATTATCCATTGGTTGATACTCATTCTACATAGGTCCATGCGCTTAGCACCGTTTCCTCCTGGGGTCACCAATGTTTATTTGCTAATTAATAGCATTGCATGCAATGAACTAGCCATTACAAGTCATTAAAAGCATGCACACCTCTCATCTCTTATTGGTTGATATGTCAAGAAACAAGAAACAAGGTAGAAGTTAATGCACCGCGCCTAAGTGTTTTGGGACTATTTGGTTTTCATAAGATGACTTACACACCTAGACGGAGGGAGTAGTATAGCCCTGTAAACCGGAAAGGAGTATTTGCCTTTCTAGAGATTTCAACAAGTGACTAGACTACACCGTGTGCAGTACTCCCTCCCTTCCGGTTTATAGGGCTCAAATCTCAAATCTCATGAACCACGGCATTTTGCGATGGGAGGAATGTATCTCATACTTTACAAAACTACCCTAATTAAACTCATGCATTAATTACGTAGTTCTCTCATTTTCCTCTCCGCCTTGGTTGCGGTGCACAATATTGAGCACTCCTATATGACTAGCCGCTCTATCTACACGAGGGACATTTCAAAGAATCCGGGCCCACGTGCCATCCACCAAATCACAGCGAGGTGCTATAGTCGAGACTCACCTGTCACCCCTGTGTGGCTGTCATGACACGTCATATCACAAAACCCACAGCTTTACCAGCAGTGGTAAGGTGGCCTCCAAGTTGGACTGGACGAAGCAACCATCATTTCACTGGAACGCTCATTCAAACCCTTTCTTCCCTTTCTTGAAGAAAACCTTACTCCAGGCTACTCACTTCTACCATTTTTCTTCTGTACCGATGAAGGAAAGGTGGGCAAATCAGTTATGCTGCTATATTTTCATTCCAAGAATCTTCTTTTTGCGAGGCACCGACCGATTCTCACATCCTATTCTTTTCCCATTTTCATTGCGATTGTGGTTTCCTTTCGATTGCTTTTTGTTTGTCAGTTCATTGATGGATCCTGGAGCACTAGGCAAAGAGTTGCCGACGGACAACCCACTGGAGACAGCGATCTCCAGGAAGCGAGCACCGACCAACGAGTTGACCATGTTGGCGGGCCAACCCATGGAGACGAAGATCTCCAAGAAACAAGCATTGGCCCAAGAGTTGAGGACGTTGGCGGACGAACTCCTCAAAGAAAGTTGGAAGAACAGCAAGGGCCCCAGCGTGCCTATCCCAGGAACCCTGATTGCCACCTATGTGAGGCTCAAGACCGAGTTTGAGGAGATAGTCGCCGTTGAGAAGCAGTATTCCCCTGGCAAGGTGATGGCCCCCATCGAGGACGAGGAGATGGCCCCCGGAGGGATGAGATCCCCCGGTGAGCCGCACAAGGTAAAAAAATAATGGCTTATTACCATAGTTGTGGTTTTTGATTATTTGCAATGTGCTTGCTAATATGTTAGGGTTGTGCAGGTGCCGGTGGACGTCCTTGATGATTCCGATGTCGTGGCCTGTCCTGTTGGCATCGCCCCAGAGATCGATTCCGATGCCGCTGTCCATCCTGTGGACATCGCCCCAGATATCAATTCCGATGTCGCAGTCAGTCCTGCGGACATCGCCCCAGAAATCGTTTCCCATGCCGCTGTCCGTGCTGTGGTCATTGCCCGTGTAACATCCCAAATTTTCAATTTGGAATGTTATACACTAGATCATCATTGCATATCATATTTTATTGCATTTTTGGTTGATCCAGAAATTTCACGCAACTCAAGGACCCTCGGAGAGAGTTGGGGATTTCGTTATTTTCCTATTTGAGTTTTCTCAAATTTTGAAAATAGGATCATTTGATTTTATTTATTTTATCTTCAATTATTTCTATCACAAAATATGAGAGAGGGAATAAAATGACTTTCCCAAAAATAAAGAAATATTGAGGATTTAATAATAAAATCAAATAGGATTTTATTTTGGATTTATTTGCTATTTTATTTGAATTTAGGAAAAATGCGCGTTTTTCAAAATTGCATTTAGGACCCAAATAAATGTTCATCCTGTGCGGCTTGAATTTAGAAGCCGGGAAAAATTTATTTCGGGATTTTTGGAGTCCGTTTAGTATTCCTTTTGTCTGTTTTACTGCGCGTAATAATTTAAAAAAAATCCGAACCGACCTTGGGCTGTGTCCGGCCAGGACTCTGCCTGGCCGGGGGCTTTATATAGCGCGCCACCTGGGCCGCCTCAGCCTAAAGCCGCCGCCGCCCCAAACCCTAGCCGCCTACCTCCGCCGCCCTAGTCGCCGCCGGAGCTCGCCGCCGACGAGATCGAACTGCCCGACGGTTTTTTTAGAAAACCGTTGGTTTTCACCGGTTTTTTTTTCGGTTTTTAGATTCGTTTTTTAGATAGATTGTTTTTTTCTCGGTTTAGTTATTTAGCGAGCGTTCGCTCGTTCATTTGTTTTAACGAACGCGTTCTTCGTTTAGATCCAGATAACGAACGTTCATTCGTTAATCTGTTCGTCGTTTTCTTTTTCTCGGATTAAATCCGCGATTTTTCTGATCACGATTTCTGATCCGATTTTTGTTCTAGTATAACTTTTCGCTCATTTATCGGAATTAGGCAATTCAAGCCCCTGGAGTTTCGTCTCGAAACGCTCTTTCCGTTTAACCAACTCAAACCAGTTTTTGCTTATGTAAAATTTGACCTAGATCCAGAATAGTAAACGAAGCTTGTTTCTTTTGCCGTTTGTCTTTCGTTGCTTCGTTCGATTTGATTCTTTTTGCCAATCGGAGTTCTTAAGTTGAACTTTCTAGTTAGTTCTCTTATTTGAGTTCTACCTGTGCATTAATTGAGTACTTATTGTGTGCTTGTTTGTTTGTGATAGAGTACCCGAAGTGCGCCGCTTGCTACTTCGAATCTCTAGGTTTCACGGATCGTCAGTAAGGCAAGTAACACTTTGATCATACCTCCTACTACCCAGTTTTATTGCATTAGATCAATCCTCACACATTGCATGATTAGGATCTAATTAAATTGTGGGTTTTGGGAAGTAGATGAGGTAGTACCTATTACCTGTTACTATCAAACCTTTGGGAGTTACTTCTACGTTTGCTTATATTGCTATGTTATGCTAGTAGACGTGGATTGGGTGAGTGTATCCATGACAGATGTGAGTTTGCTAAATTAATGGTTTATCTAAGGTGGTAACTTAAATACACATATGGGTGGATTGAGGCACCTGGGTATTCCAGCGCTTGCCTATTTTTCTTTTGGACCGCCACCCAGGCTCAAAGGGATCATGACATTATTCATACTAGAAACTTCCATGTGCAGCCACAAGCTACTATGGGCTCTAGTGTAGTTGATTAAGTTGTGCGAACTCTTACAGTGGTAGACTAGCAGATGTAGGGGAAAGTAGGTGTAACGGTCTACCCGATCGTAAGGTGTGAGCGCTTCTGAAAGACTATGTCTCGGTCATCCATTTCTCAAACACCATGTAGTGCGAGAATCCCAACGGAGGAGATTGAGTCTTATGGGGAAAAGTGCGCAAACCTCTGCAGAGTGTATAAACTAATCATGGTTAGCCGTGTCCCCGATTATGGACAACTTGAGTATCTAGTACTTGGATTATCATGTGAATCTCATCATGTTACTCTAAATAATTTTGTTGGGTTTTAATGATGATGCTTAATTGGGATTGAGAGGGTGTCTACACTCTCAATGTTTAACAACCACCATTGATAGTTAAATAAAATTTATTCCTTTGCAGTAGGGAAAAATTGGCTTTACACAAAACTGTAACCATAGAGCTTTCCACCAGCCAAATATGCATATAGTATAGTGTTATTCTTTCTTTGCTCTCTATGTGTTATGCAACGTTCATGTTGCAGACTTTTCAGACGACGAGTAAGGAGCCTTTTAGGTCGTGGTTCTATACTCAGTGATGCCGTTGGAGTTGATGGACTCACTTATCTTCCAAGCCTTCCACTGTTATCGTTATTAGATGGCCTTAAGCCATATTTATTGTAAAAAGTTCTATTTTGAGACACTCGATGTAATAAGTGTGTGATTGCTACTCTGTTATAAATCCTTCAAGTACTGTGTGGTGTCAGCATTACTGATCCAGGGATGACACCGGAGCACAGAGATTGGACCGTTTGAGGTCTGGTCGCTACAGCCCGAGAGATCGATGACAAGAAATAGTTGGTCGCGCTAATCCTTCAGGGTAGTTTGCATTGCCCTGTGTTTAATTACCAGAATGATGCGTTTTATCAAACCATCTTTGGGCTAGTGCACTGTCTTGTGTGGGCGGATCTTGCTACTTTTGTTTTGATAGTGAATCATGCGATGAATCATGCGAACCCTCTCCGAGTTATGGGATCAGATGTATCCTCACCAGCTTTTGATGCAATATATGGCATGATTAGATGTAAGTTTGAACTGTTTATCATATCAGTAGGGCTTGTTTGATGATTCTTGTTGTTAGTAGGCTAGCTACTGTGCGAGCTATAGTACTTGCAAAACACTCACCGAAGAGAAATGTTGGGGCTGATGAGCTCGTGGTACGCTTATACTTATCCCTCGTCGATCGACCAATAGCCCTAGCTCCTAAAATTGTAGGCTTAGCGATTGATGACCTAGGCGGGCTAGTTTGGCCTTGTGGGTTTCAGTGATATGACGTGCAACACAAAATCATAGCAGTGCAGAGACGTACTCCCTCCGTTCCAAAATAGATGACCTAGGCGGGCTAGTTTGGCCTAGTGGGTTTCAGTGATATGACGTGGTACAATGCCGTCCAGTCTTTGCGTGTGGTAGCAGTATTGCGGGTACAGTAAGTTTTCTTGAAGAAGCGGAATTCAACTAAGTCATGATGGTTCCTTCGTCCGAACACTTACAGTGGGAAAGGTTGGGCCTGCGATACGACCGGGGTAGACTAGGATAATTTTGTGCATGGCAGGTGGACCAGGATTGTCGATGTTCCACATGTCGGCGAATGAAAGTATTCTTTCCGATATAGAGGACGAGCAACGAGTATTCATTGTTTATTTTTGATGAAAGCTATTGTCTCCACTGTTATGACGGAGGAGTGTGAAACACGGCAGCCCAGTGAACTTGGCATGTGCACCACTCCCTCCTTCCTCATATAATGCCTAGGTTATAGCTTTTTCTCACTTTCTCTCTATCTATTTCCTCTCAAATGTTTTTTACCTTTCTTTTTTTAAGACACAATTGTTTTTTATGCCTTTTTTAGAATTATTTTTTATACCTAGGAGCACGTGTAGAGACGGGCTCTTGCAGAACACACTCCTTGACTTTGTCAATGCCTCTCTCTCCTCCACATAAGGAGTACTACTTGCTATGCATGCATGCGGCGGGCAGCTGGCGTCTTGAGGGGCCAGGGCGGTGAGAGCGGGCTCCGGAAGCGGTCTGGACTCTAGCATAATTTTGGTTTTTACAGTATTTCTTTCTCCATTGACAGGTAGGCCCGCGTAGATAGATAAAGAACACGAGCTGATGAGGCGCATGTGGACTATTTGACTGGTCAACCAGACAAATACGGAGCTATACGCTGAGCCAGTGACCGTATAATCACCATATCTCGTATACAATGATCAAAGTGAGCTATCAAGACAAGTTCAATGACCGCCAATGCATTTTACTCGGTAATAAATGACCAGGATTGAAGGGGAATCCAAATTTGCTTCATCTTCTGTCCTTGAGCTCTTGACAAACCAATGCACTATACGGTTGTCCGGCCACTCCACCCCAGAGCTCTCACCAAGCATCGTTCATGCCACCGCACCGCATACTAACCGGTAAGGCAGCGATGGCATCCCGCCGCGCCGAGTTCCTCGCCGCCCACGACCGCACACAAAATGGTAGGGAAGCGATGGCATCCCGCCGTGCTGAGTTCATCGCCGCTCGCAGCCTCACAACTATGTGGGAGGAATTTGAAGATGCCAAGGCCGAATGGGCGGTAGAGCAAGAGGCGGCCAAAGCCGCACAGAGGGAGTGGAAAAGTCAGAAAGCACTCAAGAAAAGAGAGGCCCGCCGCCGCAAGAAAGAAAAGGACGCATGCGCTGCCGCGGAGAGGTCGCCGGAGATCCAAGCATGGTGGGGGTGTCACCGACAAAGCCGGGACGGAGAGCGACGACGTCTTGCCAGCATGTGAGAAGTAGTAGTACTAGTAGTTAGTGTGGGTGTGTGTGTCTGAGTACGAGCATGTACCAGTACTACTAGTTACTACTGTAGTTTTTAGAGCAAATTACCAGTACATTAGCCTAGACTAAATGGAAAAATTCCTATCCTAAGCATCAAATGGCATCTCTTTCTCTATAGGAAGTGAGATGCATGTCATCTCACTTCCTATGATTTCCATATTCCTATCCTATGAACGAAAGGAGGCCTCTGTTGGAGTAACTACTGTAGCTAGCAGTACTGCTGGTACAGTAGTTTTCTTCAAGAAGCGGAATTCAACGAAGTCATGATGGTTCCTTCGTCCAAGCAACTTCAAAGTGGGAAGTGGGCCTGTGATTTGACGGCTCATTAGTCATTGTTACTGCGGCGCGACGACCTGGGTGACTCCCTTGGAGTTCTGCGTGCATGGCAAGTGGACCAGGATGGTCGACGTCCCACATGTTGGTGAACGGAAGTATTCTTTCCGATATCGAGGAGCAAGGAAACCTCGTGGTATAGTATCACTGCTGATTGGTTCGCAAAAAAATAGTATCACTGCCGACTTATAATTATTTTTTATTTCTGATGAATGCTAGCGTTTCAACTCTTACGACGAAGGGTGCCAAACACGGCACGTGCTGGATGTCCCACACGTCAGCAAAAGGAGTGGGACACGAACAACGTGGTAGAGCCCAGCGTAAAAAAACAGCGTGGTAGAGCGTCTCCACTTCTTCCACTTCTGGGTCGGAGACCACACGTAGTAGTACTTAGTGGTATGAACGATACAAAGTGCGACCTGGAGACAAAGACAGGCCTAGTTGGAAGGTCTTGGGGCATACACGTAAACAAATATAAAAATTAATATGTGCCTCCAACTAATATAGTAGTAGTAGAGTACTTAGGCACGTACTCCATAACATCACCGTGCATTGCACGTACAACATTTAGTGGTAGTACGTAGTAAGAGACAAATGCCGCCCAAGAGTTCCCTTCTCGACCTACTTTTGGGTGTTTGGTAGAGTGTATGGAGGGTGCATGAGTCCACACTAGTTTAGCACAAATGCACTAGAAGCATGCATGAAGAGAGCATGCATGAAGAGGGGTGTTGAGTTGAGCATGCATGAAGAGGGAACAACTATGCTGAGATGAGAACGCAACCAAACACACCCTATATGCCACGCATGTTCATACCATTTGTGCCTTTCTACTTCACTTACTGTGCTACATTACTCAGGTTCGTACGTCCACTCCTGGGTACATGTTCGTCTCGTAGTTCCAGTCCCACGTGTTCTTCATATAGATGGAACGATCCTTGCATAACACGTGCACCTTGATGCTAGATGTCTCGCGTGTTGGCAAAAGGATGAACAAAGCTCACGTAAAAAAATAGAGTGGAAGAACATAGCTTCCGGATGACTGAGAAGGAGCAAGGAACCTCGTGGTGGAGCGTCTGCACTCATAATATTTAATATTATTCAGCGATATAAAATTAACCAATCATCTCCACAGTGGACTGGAAGAGTATGAAACACGACAGCCCAATGTAGTATCATACTAGTACATGGCTAACCCATGCTATCACCATATTTCTTGGCTTCCGTGCGACACCTATCTCTAGTAATCCAGCAGCCTATATCGCTTCTCCCTCCTCGTCTCTATCAAAGTGCAGCGGGCTGGCGTTTCTGCCGTCTATTGATGTCGGTTAACTATCACATGTTAGCGACATGCCAAGAGCATTCTAAAAAAATTCCTTTCACGTTCCGTTTTCAAAAAGAAAAAAAATCCTTTCACGTACGAATTTGCCTGTATGCTTTGAGCAACTTGCATGTCCTATACTGCTCCTGTTTGATACTCTAACTTAGCTAGAGGTTAGACTAACTCATGACTAACCCTGAACTAACCGTAGCCAAAGAGGTGTTTGGGTGACAGGGTTAGATTGACAATAAATGCACTTCATGGAGAGATAAAAGTGATTTTTCAGTGGTCCCAATGAGAACTATCTCCAGTTAGCACCTCTTGGGTGGGATAGTTTTTTTTGGTGGGTTCGGTGCAACTTGCTCCAATTTAAACCCTCATGCTTGGATAGTTTAGGGCTATTTGAGCCCCAACTAGCTCAAACTAACTCTAACCCATGGATCCAAATAGGGCCTATGGCCAGTCTCGACGCGGAGCAGTCGCGTGCACCGGGAAGCGGCGCTCTCTCGGCCGCCGCGCCACTTCAAAGCCGGCGCCAGTGAGAGGTCGCCTCCGCTCTGGCCGGGCATTAATTCGGCACTGACGCTCCAGGGCGACGCTGACCGTTTCACGCGGGAAGCGTGCGCTGGCAAGGGAGTATAGGTTTTGAACCGTTTCAGGTGTAGTACTGGTAGTTTGCAAAACTACTCAATTATTGCACTCAGTTTCCTAAGAAATTGTGGTAAAAATGTTACTCCACAGCCCACTTCCCTTCTCCTTCCTCTTCCACCGCCCGCGCACGTCCGCGGAAAGCGACCGGTCAACCCTTATATAGGAGTGCTAGCACAAAAAGATGCATGCATGACCACTAAAATTTCCATATTAAAGCGCCGCTCCGGCGGGAGTATGGCGTATGTTGTTACCTTTGTCCGGCCCATGGCTACCGGGCGACGGCGACCAGAGAAGAGGCGGCGGGAGGGGAATGAATGCAGCTACTGTTTGGGTTCGCCTTCCGGCTTAAATAAATGCGCAGCATCATGTGTACCCACTAGTGCACAAATTGTAACATACGTGTCTGCTTAAGTGGGCGTCACGTAACTGGTGTGTGTGTGAGAGAGATTCTGAGAGACAGAGTGCGTGTGTGCGACTCTACTCTTCAGACATGTACTCAACCTTTTGCATCGGGATATAAGTATAATGGTATTTACTTTAGCTAGTGATTTACATGGCCATGTTAACGTGGTTGTGTCAAAAAAATGTCACTTCCTGCTCGTGATTTGCGTTATATAATTACAAGCAAGATTTTCGTGCATCGCACGGAACATCAATATGCATTTTTTTATAGAACACCTATTGTGATTGACCCATGCAGGAGTAATCCCATGTGTAAAAACTAATGATATCTCAAGAATTTTATCGGAAAACTGGTATCTCGAGAATGTCATCGAAAAAATGAAAGATGAGAGATAAGGCAAGGAGGAGTGGAGCGTGGTGGTGACCGGTGGTCGGAATGGGCAGAGGCATGGGGATGGACGGCGTCGGCAGGCGGCAGCAACCACCATGCATGCTAGATTGTTCCAGAGACTTATTCCGTTTTTAATTGCTGAGCAATGAGGTTGCGGGAGATAATGATGTGGAGAGAGGTGCGGGTATCTTTTGTAAAATTATCATAGTTTGCTTTCTATCCTCAGATATAGATCATACGGTCTGTATTACAAGATGGCAGGCACACCATCACCACCAACTCGTTTTTTTATAAGGGTACAGATGATAAGTTTGCTGACTACTAAAGTAAAGTGGAATTTGTCCATGTTATGCAAGTAAATAAAGGTGATTGTTTATCATACGAGTAAGGTTGGATGAAGGGTGGTAGGAACAAATGCTCCACCTAGGGCATGTGTGTGTGAGATGGAGTCTTAGTGTGTGTGTGTGTGGGTGTGTGTGTGTGTGTGAGAGAGAGAGAGGAGAGAGAGAGATGGAGTCTTAGTTTGTGTGTGTGAGAGAGAGAGGGAGAGAGATGGAGTCTTAGTGTGTGTGTGGGGGGGCGTGTGTGATTGCATGTGTGTGTGTGTGTTTGTGTGTGTGTGTGAGAGAGAGAGAGATGGAGTCTTAGTGTGTGTGTGTTGGGGGGTGCGTGCGTGTGTGCGTGTGTGTCGCGGGGTCCTCTGTGGCGGATGTAATTTAAGTGTGCATGGCTTTCATCATAGAAAGGTGATGTGTATGGCAGAGGCCACCAACGATGGGGTGCGGGAGAGAAAATGCCCATAGAGAGGGAAGAGAAGGTGTGTGCGCGTGAGAGGAGTCGACTTCGAGAGAACGTGTTTGTTCGAGAGACACCGAGGAAGAGTACTGTATATCGATGGTGCATGTAGGCAGGAATTAAATTAAGGGATGGTCTTATTGGTTTCCGGGATATAGTGGAAGAGTGAGAGGCAGGGGGGGTAGCTAGAAGGAGATTGTTAAGTGTGAGTGTGTGTTTTACCCATCCAGGCGGAAGTTATGTGCACAAAAGAGGAGAATGATTCGATGTGGCGTTAGGATTGAGGGTAATTAACTACGTATGGAGACATAGAGACCTTGAACGTGCATGTGTGAGAGGTATACATGTATATGTGGGATGTGTGTGTGTGCGCGCGCATGATCGAGATAAAAGAAAGAAGACATAAGTCATAAGATCAACGACATGGGAGAGACGGATCGGTATGACAATATGCATGCATGTGAGAATGCATGGAAGAAGTCCCGACAATTGAGCATGTGTTTTTTTAAGAGATAGTGGCGTGGGCTGGAGCATGCATCTATGGCGAGCAGAGGGAGTGAGGCGCAACTATTGTGCAAAAGAGACCAACCTATAAATGCATATGTATGGAGAGACATATATAGTGTGGGTGATAGGAAGCAAGACTCCGTGCGAGAAAGAAATGTTGACGGAGAAACTACAGATAGATACAGAGATGGAGATGCTAGCTAGAGGGACATCCGCTAGTTTGGGTGTTGGAGATGACCGTCGGGTGGTTCAAAGGGTGAAGTTATATATGTGTGTGAGAGGGCACTTGATTGCATGTAGAGAGAAACATATGTAGTGTGCGTGATAGGAATCAAGAGTGAGGGCGAGAAAGAAGGTTGATGGAGAAACAGATAAATAGAAATATAAAGATGCTAGCTAGTGTGCGTTAGAGATAGGAGTCGAGTGGATCAGAAGGCTGGGTTATGTGTGTGGGTGTGAGAGAGATAGAGAGAGGGTGCGTGTGAGTCACATACAAACAGATATCAGAGAGAAATGAGATCCAGAGAGATGGAGTTTTGTGTCTGCGAGAGAGAAAGACATTTCACAACGAGAGTGATAGCTAGAGAGACATACGAGGGAACGCAAGATATCTCTAGGGAGAGAGGGTGTGTGTGAGCGACATACAAGAGAATAATGGAGAAATATGAGACCCTGGGAGACAGAGTTTGTGTTTGTGTGTGAGAAAGAGATATTGAAGAGGAAGAGTCGTAGGTTCTCATATCTAAGGAGCAAAAGACATCTCTGTACGAGGGGTGTGCGAGTGGCACACATGGGAATAGTAGAGAGAAATGAGACCCCGGGAGACAAAGTTTTGTGTTTGTGTGAGAGAAAGAGATTCCACATGGAGAATCATAGTTAGAGACACATAGCAGGGAGCAAGATATACTTAGAGAGAGATAGAGTGATGAAGGTCGAGGGAGAGAGTACCGTCAGTGTGTTACGAAGATAAAAGATCATTGTCGACATACAGGTAGCACGAGAGATACCTGAGACGATGAACGCGTATAGGTCCAGAGAGATAGTCCTATATAAGCATGAGTGATAGCTATATGAGACGAATATCTGGATTAAAGGGGATTCAAATATTTAAACTGGAGATCACGACATCGATAATATCATAACGCAAATTGGTGTATCAAACATGCATATTCATTTGAATTTGGGCACACGTGTAATGTTATATAGTTTATCAATATTGGTGATCCATAGATTCTTCAATTACAAACAATGCATGGTTTATATGCAATTAATGTCTAAACGGGATTACACTATATGTTGCGTGTGTGAAACACATTATACATGTTTGAGAAGTAAAAAAAACCCGCATGAAACACACATTAATTGGAGACAGTTAGCGAGGAATGCATACATTGGATTTTAACATAAAGTGGTTTCAAATATTTGAAAGTCCAAATTGATGGATACAACCTTATGAATCTGAGATCATGCCATTTGTAAACCATATTTATGTATAAATGGTGTTGTGCTTTTGAAAGTATATATAAAAAATGATGTATATAGAATGTAATTCCAATTAAAAATGGATCCCGCCCGAAAAAAACAGGATTCGAATTGAGTTGGCATGGTAAACGTGCACTCTGCAAAATTTGAACGAAGCGGGGAAAGTCGCAGTAACCGCCCGAAACCAAAATCTGCGAGATGGAAATCACTACCGCCTATCCCTGCCATGCAAAGCCTATATGCTGGATTTCTATAGGTTTCGATAAGGGTAGGTTTGTAATTTCACGCAAACGTGATGTAACCGCCTCTCACCCAAATTCATACACGGTGGGCGCCAAAACACAGTGTGTCCTCGGCCGAAATCGACTCCCTCCCCCATTCATATTCATACACGGTGGGCGCCAAAAACAAACTCTCGTCGGCAAATATTCGGTGTATGCGAGATTACCCTCCTATCCCCTACCTACTAGTGTTGCTGTGATGTAGTAGAAATTTGAAACGGGGGCTAAGTTTGTAAATTTCCTCGCATTTGAGACAAGCGCGCCCTGAATACAAGGTTCCCCCCTTTCTCTCTACCTCCCTTTTCCCCATTCGTACTCCATAGGTGCCAAAACACTCTCTCCACCCCACCCTCCTCCGTCCGCCGCCGTCCACCACCCCATCCACCACCGTCCTCCTCCACCATGCCGGAGCTGATACCCCGACGCCGCCATCCATTACAAGAGATTGACCTCTCTCATCCACGGCTTCGGACCGGGATCCTTGCATCCCGTCCTCTCGCTTCATCCCCGCCGTCGTCCACCTTGCCGGCGCCGCTCCTACGACCGTCTCGTCCACCGTGCCCCGCCGCCACCGTCTACCCTCCTAGATCTGCTTCCACGCCGCTGACAGCCATCGCTACCGCAGCACCGTCAAATTCTCAGCAGATGCGTACACGGCTGTTGACACCTGATTTTGGCAAGATACAGATTGCAATGAAGATGGTCTCGAGTGAACGGGTTTTCAGCATGAAATATTCACGTCGCCGAGTGGAACCACTTTGATGTTTCGGTTTTATTCATTCGACTTTATCTTACGGACCGAAACTATACTCCGAGTGGCATAATTCAATGTTCCGAGTGGTTTTTGGCCAATCACGTCTTCAAGATGACCTCGGATGAAGGATCACTCTTAAGGAATTATCTTTGACTTGTCGAGGCAATCGATTTTGATATATAAATCATCTCAATCCGAGTTCATATGCAAAAGTTAGAGGCAATACACTGCAGACCAAACCTCAACAGAAATATGGCGTGAGGTGCCAGACACTTGTCTGATAGGTTGCGCGAGTAATTCGGCCATCAAGATGGCCTTGAATCGAAAAACCTTCAACACGGAAAAGTTTCGTCTCGTCGAGCTGATCGATTTTCATATATAATTGTCTCAATCCAAGGTCGTATGAGGCCTGGAGAGACAAATCAAGATCGGGCTATGTTTTCAGTCGGAAATCCGAGTGAAAAGTTTACCATCCGAGTGAAAGTTTATGGTCGAGTGAAAGTTTGCTGACCGGATGAACTTATTATTATCCAAGTGGAAATATAGTCATCCGAGTGGAAATATGATCATCCGAGTGAAATTGTTGTCCAGGTGAAAATATTACCATCGGGACGAAAACTTGCCGATTGAATAAGATAGTGCCTTCCGAGTGGAAATATCATCATCCGAGTGAAAATATAGTCATCCGAGTGGAAATATAGTCATCCGAGTGAAAGATTGTCTTCCGAGTGAAAAATTCCAATCGGACGATCCGAGTGAAAGTATCTAATATCCGAGTGGATGAGCTCAAGTCCGAGTGAAATTGAACATGTGCTCGAAAGTTTATCAAAATGACCTTGGAAGAAGAAGTGTTCAATACAGAAGTTGTGCGTATCATCAAGACGGTAAACTTTGATTTTGGATTCATCATCATCAGAGATAATATATAGCCTACAAATTCACTACTAGACTCGGATAATCCAGTCTACTGCAAGACCGAGTCCGACTGGAAGATAGAGATGACCTCGAAAAGTATTCAAGATGGCCTTATTTGAAAAAGTGATCAACATGAGAGTTGTTCGTATCGTCGAGGCGCACAAGTTTGATATTTGGGCCGAGAAAGACAGAGTTTGGGCCAGATTCAGACTGAATCCGAGTTGGAATAGAATTAGGACTCTAGGATGTGAATTGATGTAATTTTTCTTGTAAGGAAAGCCTAGATGAATCCTTTACTTGTACGAGAAGTCTAGCCGCCTCTTATATATGTTGGGGGTGACGGCCGATTGAACAACACACAATCAAACAAATCAATATACTACTTTTTCATCTACGTTTTATCTCTCCACCGTTTTTCTATCTCGTTCTTCGCTGTTATTCGTGTTTGAGAGCTGCGAATCCCGAGGCTCTAGGGGCGAGCGAATCGACCTAGGGCAGCCCATAGCCGCCGCACTCCCTAACGGGGTCCCTCCCGGGGGTGTGGGGTTTTCGGGTCTGCAAAAGCGCCTGTTGACTGTCTTGCGTATCATGCTGTCGGTCGGGCTTCCTTCGACGTGAGCTGCGGTGCAACACCCCCGGCGTCGAGGGTACACATGACGTGTTCGTGTGTCAACACACTTTTTGGCGACTCCGCTGGGGATCGAAGATCAATCATCATCATCCACCATGTCCGATCTTCCCAAGCCATCTGAGGTAGACGCCGATAACATCATTAAGCCTAGTCTTGATGAGATATCGGCCGATCATCGCCAAGTCTATGAGGAGTACAAGAAGGCGCGCGAGGAGAAGGACCTACAGGAGTTCCTTGCAAAATTCAAGAAAGATCACCAAGGCAACATCACTCTGATTGAAGAAATCAAGTTCCCTCCTCTTCAAACTGAACAGGTTAAACCCTCTATAAGTACTGCCTTTTCTCCTGAGCAGTGGGCTGAGATTGAAAGTCGTATTGCTGATGGTAACAATCTAGTCTATCAAACTTTTATAGAAAATACTAATGCTCAGAAGAATATATCTCAATCGTCTAGTGGTAATAATGGTGTAGCTGCTAGTGTGCAAAACCCTAATCTGGCTTTACCTATTGCATCGGCGCCTCCCATGCCGGTGACTTATTATCCTACCCAAACAAATCAGACCAAACAAATCAGATTGTGGCTACACCCATTAATCCTATTATGAGCATGATAGGTTCGGTGGCAACGCCGAACCAAACTCTACCTACAGCTACAACCACTCGACCACTACCAAATTATGGGTCGACATACATGCCACAATTCCTACCTACAGCTAGTAACCATACTCTTCCTATGTCACTACCACAAGCTTCATCGTCCACTACGGATGATGGTCTAGCTAATCTTAGAGAGGAGATGGCTAAGATGCTTAGAGAGAATTTTGGAGTTGAGTTACCTCGAAATCGGATTTACCAAAAGCCGTACCCCGAGTACTTTGATGCCATCCAGTGCCCTCCAGGATATAAGATTCCAGATTTTGTTAAGTTCAATGGAGAGGGCACAAAAACCACATGGGAGCATGTTAGTCAATACTTAGCACAACTAGGTGAAGCAGGCTCACTAAATGAGTTGAAAGTGCATTTGTTTCCTTTATCTTTAACTGGTACTGCATTTTCATGGTTTTCTTCTTTACCACATGGTTCCATTCGGGCTTGGTCGCAGCTAGAGAAGAAATTTCATGATCACTTTTATAGCGGCGACAATGAACTCAAGTTATCACATCTAACATCGGTTAAACAGAAGCATGATGAATCGGTCTCCGATTACGTCAAGAGATTCAGAGAAACAAAAAACCGGTGTTTTAGTTTGGTGATAACCGAGAGAGACTTGGCAGACCTAGTGCTGAGTGGTTTGAGAACTCCCATTAGAGAAAAGCTAGAAGGTTATGAGTTCTTAAATATCAACCAAGTCTTACAAAGGGCTTTGGCTCAGGAAAGCCGAAGCAAAGATCTCAAAGAAGTGCATAGATACAAAGCCGATCATCCAAAGATGAATATGGTGGAATATGATAGTGATCACTCGGATGATGAGGGTGATGTTTTTGCGACTAAATTTGTTTGGCCATCTAAGGCCAAACCCTTTACTTGCAATGATCTGAAACCGATTCATAAGAATTGTGATGAAGAGATGAAGTTTACTTTTAACATTGCTAAGTGTGATAGAATATTTGATGCTTTGCTGCAGGCTAAGATTATTAGAATATCTCATACTTTACCGCCGTTTGAAGAGCTAAAACGGCGTGCTTATTGTAAGTATCATAATTATTTTTCTCATGCTACTAACGATTGCAATGTTTTTCGACGACAGATACAATCGGCCATTAATGACGGATGATTGAACTTTTTTGAGATGCAAGTTGATAAACAGCCTTTTCCAATGAATACCATGGATTTGGAGGGGAAGAAGCTACTCATTCGGCCGGAGGTAGCCGAATCTGCTAATAAAGCTAATGTCATTGTTGGTGAGCCCAGGAAAGACAAGGAGGACAACAAGGTCTTGGGGAGACAGGTTGTGCTTGGTAAGCAACCCGATGGCAAGGAAGTGATCAAAATCACCATCAAGAATCCTACACTCAGGGGGCAACTGCAAGTGCAAGAAAATGCTCGTGTGAGATTTGTCAAGCCCAAGAGTCCAGAAATTGGCAAGTGGAAAAGGAATGAAGTTAAAGTAAAGCGCAAGCGGATCAAGCCAACTTTTGATATGTTGTTGTCCAAGTACACCAACCAGTCGGCCGGTTCTAGCTTTAATCGGCCGACTCATCTGAAGCGACCAAGGTCACCATCAGCTGATATGTTCAGTCAGTATATGAAACCGAGTGGACCAAGGGTGCTGTTTCCAGAAGAGCATAAGCAATCTATTTGGGATTGACTTGGCTATTCATATAGAGGCTGACTGGACATTGGTGGCTATCAGTCGGCTGGTCAAAACATGCGACCGGATGGAAATTATCCGAGTGTAAGAATGCACCCAGGTGGAAGTTATCCGAGTGAAAAAATGTGGTCAAGTAGATTCCATCCGACTGAATTCCATCCGTGTGGATTCCATCCGAGTGGATTCCATCCGAGTGACATCCATTCGAGTGGATTCCATCAGAGTAAAAAGGTGCACCCGAGTGGAAATTTCATGCATCTGGAAAGTCGAAAAGAATGGCGTGTTAAATCACCAAGTGTTGCAGCAGTTGAGTCGAGAAAAGGCAAGGAGAAAATGGATGTCGACTCACTTATCTTGGGCACCGAAACATTCGCCATACAGCAGCCGATTGTGCATAGCAATCCGACTGAGCCGATACTTGCTATCGCGCCAAAGCACTCGGCTAATGACCATGAGGCAAGCACCAGCCAGGTAAAAATGAGAGATCCTAAATACACTCAGCGAAAGTGGTGTCCTCCAGGGCTAACAAAGACACAAAAGAGGAAACTATAGAGGTTGAGGAGTCAAGAGATGGCAGAACAGGAGGCCAAGAAACAGAGGGATAAGTTGTTCAATGACACTCGACCCATGGTTCCACGAAAACAAGTGTGGAGGCCTAAACAAATACAAGATACAACAACTTCTACATCTATCACAGCAATACCTACATCACCAAAGGAGGACGATGCAACATATATGACATCGTCTGCGACACTTCTTACTTTTCCTTCACTCGGACAAATTTTAGAATCTGTGGATGCACTCGAGGAGGAGGCTGATATGTTGGACTATGAGTCTATGCCGGTTCATGAAAGTATGGATATCAATATGGTGTATTACTTACCTGCTGAGTTTCATGTTGTAGATGAAGAAGGGGAGGTGGCTCAGCTGGATTTTGGCCCTAAAAACGCAATATTCGAGAAGCCAAAAGAACCAGTAATGCATCTTAAACCATTATATCTCAGAGGTCATATCAATGGGTCGCCGCTCACTCGGATGCTTGTTGATGGTGGTGCTGTGGTAAATCTTATGCCCTATTCGGTCTTCAAGAAATTGGGTTTGCCTGATGAAGAATTGATCAAAACCAATATGGTGCTCAACGGGTTTGAAGGCAAAGAGAAAACTGAAGCCAAAGGTGTAATGTATGTGGAGCTTACAGTCGGAAGCAAAACTTTGGCTACTACATTCTTTGTCGCTGAGGTGCAAGGTAACTACAACATTATACTAGGCCGTGATTGGGTTCATGCAAACCAGTGCGTGCCATCCACTATGCACCAGTTTTTGATTCAGTGGGTTGATGATGAAGTGGAAGTCATTCATGCGGATAACTTGGCTTGTGTTGCTTTGGCCGATGCATCGGTGGATTGGCAACATCCCAATGCTACTTGCTTGACGGGACGTGACTTATCAAAATTTGATTTTCTCAGCGCGACCAAGAATGGTTTTGTGCCTGTCTCTTTAAAGCCGACTGAATGCAATCGGCTCCAATGTATGATATGTTTAAATGGATCCTAATTCCGAGTGGTTGCAAAAACGTCTTGTAAAGTATCGGTCCAGTGAGAACGATATGTATGAGTCTATAGAGGAGTTGGATGACATGGATAAACTTGGACAAGGTTTTACATCAGCCGTTCCGTTAGAAGAGGTAGATATTGGAGATGGTTCAGTCACTCGACCGACATTTATAAACAAAAATTTGAAAGCCGACTGTAAGGCTAAGTTAATTGAGCTATTGAAATAATATGTTTGTTGCTTTGCATGGGAATATCATGAGATGCCAGGGTTAAGCCGAGAGCTAGTGGAGCATCGGTTGCCTATAAAGGCCGGTTTTAGACCTTATAAACAATCGGCCAGAAAATTTAATCCGAAAACATATGACTGGATCAAGGAAGAGATCGGTCGACTGCTTGAAGCTAATTTCATTCGACCTTGCAGGTATGCCGAGTGGATTTCTAACATTGTCCCAGTAGAGAAGAAAGGGTCCGGTAAGTTGAGGGTGTGCATTGACTTCAGAGATTTGAATAGGGCTACACCCAAAGATGAGTATCCTATGCCAATAGCCGATATGCTTATTAATGATGCTTCTGGACAGAAGGTTATTAGCTTTCTAGATGGTAATGCCGGATACAACCAAATTTTTATGGCCGAAGAGGACATGTACAAGACAACTTTTCGATGCCCTGGTTTCCTTGGTTTATTCGAGTGGATAGTGATGACATTCGGGTTAAAAAATGCTGGCGCCACATATCAAAGGGCTATGAATTTGATTTTTCATGATTTACTCGGTGTCATACTTGAAGTTTATATTGATGATATTGTTGTCAAATCGGATGTTTTTGAATCTCACTTGGCCGATTTGCGTTTAGCTTTTGAAAGAATGAAAAAGTATGGACTGAAAATGAATCCTTTGAAGTGTGCTTTCGGCGTGTCAGCTGGCAAGTTTTTGGGTTTCATTATTCATGAAGATGGTATAGAGATTGATCCCAAAAAGATAGAGGCTATACAGAAAGTGGAGGCTCCAACATGCAAGAGAGATATGCAAAAGTTCCTTGGCATGGTCAATTATTTGAGAAGGTTCATAGCTAATCTATCAGGGAAAGTTGATGCATTTACTCCTATCCTTCGGTTAAAGAATGATGTTGATTTCACTTGGGGGGCAAAACAGCAAGAAGCATTTGATATGATCAAGAATTATTTGTGCACTCCTCCGGTGATGAGAGCACCCAAGCACAGGGAACCCTTCAGACTTTACATTGCAACAGAGGAAGGAGTTATTGGTGCTGTTCTGACTCAAGAGACCAAAGGAAAAGAGCATGCCATCACTTATTTGAGCCGCCGCTTATTGGACGCAGAGACAAGGTATACATTTATTGAGAAATTATGTCTATGCTTATATTATGCTTGCACAAAACTGAGACATTATTTAGTGCCGAGTGTTTGTGTAGTAGCTTGTCAAACCGATGTCATCAAATACATGTTACATAGGCCAATTCTTAGTGGTAGATTGGCAAGTGGGCTTATGCTTTGTTTGAATATGATTTGGCTTATGAATCTCTAAAATCCATGAAAGGCCAAATTGTTGCTAATTTCATTGTTGAACATCGGATTAATAACAAGCATGATGTTGATATGAACTTTGTTTCATTAGTACCATGGAGATTATACTTTGATGGTTCAGTTTGTAGCAATGGCCAAGGTGTTGGTATCTCCTCATGGTGCTGTTTTTGAAGCCTCATGCCGCTTAGAATATTTTTGCACAAAAAATCAAGCCGAATATGAAGCATTGTTATTCGGCCTAGAGATGCTACTTGCTATAGGTGTTACACATATTGAGGCTTATGGTGATTCGTTACTAGTGGTGCAGCAAATATCCAAAGTCTTTAAGTGTTTGGACGAATCACTTAATGTTTATCTTGATAAATGTCTAGATATAATCTCTACTTTGGATAGTTTTAGCATTGCACATATATCTAGACATGACAACTGGAGAGCAAATGAGTTGGCACAGCAAGCATCTGGATACCATGTTGATCATGGCATGTTTCATATTTCTCAAAGTCCGATGTCTTGTCTTACTAGTATAGAAGGGGCCGAACCAGAACCCACTGATTCGGTCATTAACAAAAAATCTAGTGCAGGTGACAATCCCGACTGGAGGAAGCCCATTGTTGATTACTTGTGCAATCCGAGTGAAAGGGTGGACAGGGCTGTTCGGCGTATGGCTTTCAAGTATACAATGAGAGATGATGTTCTTTATCGCCGAACAGTCGATGATGTTCTTCGAAAGTGTTTGGATGAGGACCAGGCAAGAGTTGCTATGGGAGAGGTACATGAAGGCATTTGTGGCACTCACCAGTCGGCTCCCAAGATGAAATGGTTATTGCGACGTGCTGGGTTTTATTGGCCAACTATGATTAATGATTGCTTCAGATATTATAAAGGGTGCGAAGCTTGTCAAAACTTTGGTGATATTCAATTGGCTCCTGCTGCTATGTTGCATCCTGTTATCAAGCCGTGGCCTTTCAGAGGATGGGGTTTAGACTTTATAGGGCAAATTCATCCATCTTCCTCAAAGGGGCATCGGTTCGTATTGGTGGCAACTGATTATTTCACTAAATGGTCTGAAGCAGTACCTCTCAAGAACATGACACATACAGAGGTAATTCAATTCATAACCGAGCACATTATTCATAGATTCGGTATTCCTCAAACGTTAACAACAGATCAATGTTCATCTTTCATGTCACACCAAGTCAGAGAGTTTGCCAGATCTTGTAACATAAAGTTGCTCAATTCCTCTCTATATTATGCCCAAGCTAATGGACAAGCTGAGTCTAGCAATAAAATTTTAATCAAACTCATCAAGAAAAAGATTGAAGATAATCCAAGGAGATGGCATGAGTTGTTGTCTGAAGCTTTGTGGGCACATAGAATTTCAAGGCATGGTGCTATGAAGGTGACCCCATATGAGCTAGTATATGGTCAAGAGGCCGTTTTACCAGTGAAAGTAAATTTGAATGCTTTGAGAATAGCCAAACAAAATGATTTATCGGCAGTAGACTTTTATAACTTGATGATGGACAATATTGATGAGGTTGCCGATAAACGTTTGGTTGCTTTGAAGTCCATAGAGAGAGACAAGTTGAGGGTTGCAAGAGCTTACAATAAGAAAGTTAAGTTGAAGAATTTTCAAATTGGTGATCTCGTCTGGAAAGTGATTCTACCGATTGGTTCAAGAGATAGAAAATTCGGGAAGTGGTCTCCAAGTTGGGAAGGTCCTTTTAGAATTACAAGAGTTGTTCCCAGAAATTCATATTTGGTGGAATCAATACAAGGGGCATTGTTACCTCGAGCTCTCAATGTCAAATATTTGAAGAAGTACCACCCTAGTGTGTGGCAGGAAGCCTAAGTAGGCAATGGCCGATATACGATTATCGCCCTTAGCACAAACATGGCCGATACATAATTATCTCCCTGAGAAAAATAAATGGCCGATGAAGTGTTGATATCGTCCTTAGAACAAACACTATGCATATTATTTTTCGGCGTGCAAGCTTTGCCGAAAAACAGGGAGGCATGTGTTGACACCTGATTTTGGCAAGATACAGATTGCAATGAAGATGGTCTCAAGTGAACAGGTTTTCAGCATGAAAAGATTCACGTCACCGAGTGGAACCACTTTGATGTTTCGGTTATATTCATTCGACTTTATCTTACGGACCGAAACTATACTCCGAGTGGCATAATTCAATGTTCCGAGTGGGTTTTGGCCAATCACATCTTCAAGATGACCTCGGATGAAGGAGCACCCTTAAGTAATTGTCTTCGTCTCGTCGAGGCAATCGATTTTGATATATAAATCATCTCAATCCGAGTTCATATGCAAAAGTTAGAGGCAATACACTGCAGACCGAACCTCAACGGAAATATGGCGCGAGGTGCCAAACACTTGTCTGATAGGTTGCGCGAGTAATTCGGCCATCAAGACGGCCTTGAATCGAAAAACCTTCAACACGGAAAAGTTTCGTCTCGTTGGGCCGATCGATTTTCAGATATAATTCGTCTCAATCCGAGGTCGTATGAGGCCTGGAGAGACAAATCAAGATCGGGCTATGTTTTCAGTCGGAAATCCGAGTGAAAAGTTTACCATCCGAGTGAAAGTTTACGGTCGAGTGAAAATTTACCGGTCGAGTGAAAGTTTGCTGACCGGATGAACTTATTATTATCCAATTGGAAATATAGTCATCCGAGTGGAAATATGATCATCCGAGTGAAATTGTCGTCCAGGTGAAAATATTCCGAGTGAAAAGATTACCATCGGGACAAAAACTTGCCGATTGAATAAGATAGTGCCTTCAGAGTGGAAATATCATCATCCAAGTGAAAATATAGTCATCCGAGTGGAAATATAGTTATCCGAGTGAAAGATTGTCTTCCGAGTGAAAAAGTCCAATCGGACGATCCGAGTGAAAGTATCTAATATCCGAATGGATGAGCTCAAGTCCGAGTGAAATTGAACATGTGCTCGAAAGTTTATCAAAATGACCTTGGATGATGAAGTGTTCAATACAGAAGTTGTGCGTATCATCAAGACGGTAAACTTTGATTTTGGAGTCATCATCATGAGAGATAATATATAGCCTACAAATTCACTACGAGACTCGGATAATCCAGTCTACTGCAAGACCGAGTCCGACTGGAAGATAAAGATGACCTCAAAAAGTATTCAAGATGGCCTTATTTGAAAAAGTGATCAACATGAGAGTTGTTCGTATCGTCGAGGCGCACAAGTTTGATATTTGGGCCGTCTCGATCGGAGATCATATGCAAGCCCGGCGGCCTGCGCAAGAAGGAAGACAGAGTTTGGGCCAGATTCAGACTGAATCCGAGTTGGAATAGAATTAGGACTCTAGGACGTGAATTGATGTAATTTTTCTTGTAAGGAAAGCCTAGATGAATCCTTTACTTGTACGGGAAGTCCAGCCACCTCTTATATATGTTGGGGGTGACGGCCAATTGAACAACACACAATCGAACAAATCAATATACTACTTTTTCATCTACGTTTTATCTCTCCACTGTTTTTCTATCTCGTTATTCGCTGTTCTTCGTGTTTGAGAGCTGCGAATCCCGAGGCTCTAGGGGCGAGTGAATCGACCTAGGGCAGCCCATAGCCGCCGCACTCCCTGACGGGGTCCCTCCCGGGGGTGTGGGGTTTTCGGGTCTGCAAAAGCGCCTGTCGACTGTCTTGCGTATCGCGCTGTCGGTCGGGCCTCCTTCGACGTGAGCTGCGGTGCATCACCCCCGGCGTCGAGGGTACACGTGACGTGTTCGTGTGTCAACAACGGCGCCGCACCAGAGGCGGTACTCTTTCGTATCTGCTCAACTTATTTATCGCAGCAAGAAAATAGATCGCCACTGCTTTACTCTGATTTCTTGTCTTGGTTGAGAAGTTGCCTTTGTCCGGTTTGCACCTTCAGATCCGCCATGGCACGCTCAACACCATACTCGCAATGTTTATGCTTTTCCCCTTTTATATTCCACACTAGTTAAATCACAGTAGACTAAATTTCAAAATTGGGTCAGACGATTTTTCAGAGCTCGCTGGAGTTCGCCGGTGCGATTGAAGGGGCTCGGGTGGGGACGGTGGTTGTGGGGGGCGGTGGTGGGGCCTCGTCGAACGAAGAAAACTCGACACGTGTGGGGGCGGGGGTGGGGGTGGCGGAGGAACACAGGCGGTGGGGCCGGTGGTTCGGCCGGCGGCCCGTGCGGTGTTCTGTATGGGAAGCACAGTATGTTCCTTGTCAGGAAGGGGAGCAGGGACATCTGCAGTCAATAGCTGATAGAGCTGGCCTGTACGTGATCGATAGGCTTTCAATTACTAGCGACAATACAACACCGTAATTTCCAGCCAGTTCCACTTTCCCGATTTATATATCCTGGTTATGGTGTACCCCTGTTATGTACACTATGATCTGCCTAGTTGTTGTGTGCTCTTGTTATCATGGCTTGGCAATAAACTCTCTATACAGTATATTATGAACCTATCATCTGCCAGCTATCTTTACTTCTGGAGCCTATTTTTTGTGTACTTGTGCCAGATTATATAAATGCACGCACCATATTGCAGCACACATGAGCTCTCTCATCAGAATCCAGTGATAGCACACAAGTGTTTACAGGGGCGCCCCTATATTAGAATATCATTTGCATTACAAAGGTAATCTCACAACTATTTATGTTTTCATGGTTCTCAGATATTATACGCAATTACAGTGAATATCAGAATCCGTGCATCAAAAGAATATTGTGGAACACTGCAATGACTTACAAAATTGGCAGCAAGGCATTGAGTGCCATTCTGGAAGCAATGAAACTCGTACGCTCCCCACCTGTTGATTCTTGTTCAGAACATCATCATATTGACTATTCTAACCTCGAGGAGTCAAAGGCAGATGGCCTGTCCTGTTCACCCATCAAGGTGCCTGTTCTAATTTGGCAAGGTTTTATTGATTGCGCATATCTTGCATGTGTTGTCTTGCATTTATTCTACTTTGTTGCACCACCATCTGCTTAGTTTACTCATCATATATGTCGAGATGCCATGCCCATCCATTATCAATACATATTCCATCTGTCATCATACCATGTTTTTCCACTCAAATGCTGTTCTTGTGCATCAGACATCAAAATGGAAGAGGGTCATTGCCGAACCTGAAGGAGCACCAGCAAAGTCCTTGAAAAACGTGGTGGTGCCGGAGAAATCAGACAGCACCCCACTTATATTGGTTGTAAAACCAGTGAGACAAAACATAGGACCGACTCCAGCAGACTGTACCCATACTTCACTGGCCACACCACTAGCCCCACCACACAGGACCTGCACTCTAGCAAAAGGTTTACCGATTTCATTTGCCATAGCACCAGCTGTACCACAGAAAAATCCCACTCCAGCAAAAAGTACGGCATGCCCACCGGCCGAAGACCTATCCCAACTGCAGAGACGGCCAATTCCTGCAGATTGGAACCCCATTCCATTTATTCCCAGTTTAAAAGACAATGCTTTCAATGTTGTTAGGGACTACGTGCATATATTCCCATCATGGGAAGATTATTGTGAAGACAAGCACCATTTTCACATCTTCCTGTCCAACTTACTTGTAAGTGCCATTATTCATAGTTATTATTTTCCTCTTTTCTGCTGATTGAACACATCAATGATTTACATTACATTGTTGTAACTAGGCGAGGGTTAATCTGGATAGTCATGACGAGCAAAGCTTGCTTGTGCTTTTCAAGGAAGCATTGCAGCAGTATCGGTGTTACCTGAGGAAACCACACTTTGATGGCAAGTCTATAAACGAATTTCCGGTGAAGTCTCCTGTGCTAAATTTAGAAGACATTGAATGGAAAAACCTTGTTATGCACTGGTCTCGTTCCCAGGATGAGGTACTGTCTATGAAATCACATGACAATTTGAACTTCTACTTTTCCGCATGTGCCTTACGAATCTTTTTTGCAGGAAATTTGCTCGAAGAAGAATTCCGGTTTGACAAGAACGACAGGATATCGCAAATATGCTGCCCGCTGCTTTGCTCTTGTTAGTACCTGTTGTCCTGTATCACTGTACTGGCATACATACCTGGTTCATTATGTGACAGCAGTATGCATGATAGCTTGCTTATCAATTGTTCGCTCCAAATTATCTGATTTGTATGAATGGTTACATTAGTGTAGAATATATCCAATGCCAATGTTTTTTAGCTCTGCATTGTTCTTGTAAGTACATGTTGTCCTTTATCAGTGTACTTATAATGACAGGTAGTTGTTCATGTACCATCACTCTGCAGCTTATTTTCCTTTGGCCTCCATTTTCTACACATCAGATCTATATTTACTCTTACCATAAGGTTGGTACTGAAGAAGTTTAGCTGTGCATTGCTCTTGGCTGTACCTTTTGCCTGTATCGCTGCACTTACATTTATAGCTACTTGGTTATGTAGCATCACTCTTCATGTTATCTTAAATATTCTCCATTTTTTCGTATATTATCACATATATATTTACTCTTAACAAAATGTAGAATAAAGGCAATGCTTTTGAAGACGATTCCGTGGTAAACTTCTTGAATTGCTCCCCCATCAGCATGGACAAGGCCTTTACAGAGCCTGTCTTCACCAATAATGTAATCCAGTGGTGTCGTGAAGCTGCCAACTCCTTCACAATGTCATTTCCCGCCATGTCTTGACCTGGACAATACCATATTGTGTTAATGCAAATTTAAACCGTGTCACTTTATTCGTCAGTAAGAAATGTGATGAATTGTCAGCACTGATACTTTTATGTGCAAAACCTGTCATCTGTGTGCTTGTTTATCTTTCAGAGTGAGGAAGATATAAGTGTTGAACAAGCGCAGTCTCATCATCTTGCTCAGCTGCTTGCGCTGCAGCTCCCCAGCAGGGCTAACCTTTCTTGAACTCTATTAAAGTGCTGTCGGTTTTGTATATTATTTTGTCGGTGTGTTTATTTGCACTGGTGGCGATCTTTGATGCCCAGTGTATGTAATCTGCTGTCTGCTTGTGCTTTATTATCATAGTGACGAACTTTGATGCCCAGTGGATGTAATATGCCGTAATTTCTTTATTGTATAGTCTAGGTTTTTTCTTATTCACGATGCTGCAGTTATTTTACTGTATATATATCCTGTCTTCGCAGTATACCGGCCAAACCGTAAAATTACGGTACATAATCGGGCCGTCATGCAATCACGATGTAGGTTGGGCCTGAAACATGTCGAACAGCTCATGGGCCGGTAGCAGCCCGAAATGAACCCCGGCCCATGATTGTGCGAATCAAATCACGGGCTTTTAACTGACCAAAAAATTTTCTCGGTCCTTGTTTGGCCCAATCAGATATCGGCTGCGAGCAGGCCGGATGCAAACCGGGCCATAGTTAGGCCCAACTATATGACGGGCTTTTAACAGGCTGAAATTAATATAGGGCCGGAATGTTAAACGGGCCCTTAACAGGCCAAAACTAATATCAGGCCGAATTACTAAGTGGGCCTTTAGCAAGTGGGCCCAAAAGCATAGTGTCCAGTTGACGGGCCGAATCTGATATGGGCCATAATTGAGCCCAAAGCCTCTTAAAGGGCCGGACCTGATCTAGGCCGTAATTTGGCCCAGAATGTGGTAGGCCTTTAATGGGCCGAATCTCATATGGGCCACTATTAGGCTCGGAGCGTGGCAGGCCATTAATGGACTGGATCAAATATGGGCCGGCATTTGGCCCAAAACATGGCAGGCAGTTAATGGGACGGCCTACTAGGGTCCTCAAAATCTTGTGGGCCTGCAGCTGGGCCGGCCCATTAATGTCGGCGAAATCTCGTGGGCCTTTAGCTGGGCCGGCCCATTATGATCCGCAAGAATCTTGTGGGCCTTTACCTAGGCCGGCCCATTACGGCACACAAAAATTTTGTGGGCCTTTACCTGGGCCGACCCATTATGGCCAGCAAAATCTTGTGGGCCTTTAGCTGGGCCAGCCGATTATGGTCCGCAAAATCTTGCGGGCCTTTAGCTGGGCCGGCCCATTATGGTCCGCAAAATCTTGTGGGCCTTTAGTTGGGCCGACCCATTTAAACTTGTTGGGCCGTGCCACGTGTCGACGTATCATAGGCGCCTTCTGTCCAGTGAGTGGATGACATCTGTCCCTACGATGAGCCAACACGTGTTTCCTCTAGCCAACGGTGATTTTACACGTGGAAAATGCCCATTGGTCGGGGCTGTTAACGGGTTATCGGATCCAAAACCCGACCCGATAGCTTGACGGCATTCCGTTGTGGTGGATGCCACGTGTCGGTCACCCTTGACGAAAGCACTTCCGTGACGCGCGATTTATCGTCATGGAAGTGGACACTTCCATGATGATAATTTTGGTAATGTCATGGAACACTTCTACGACAGCACAGGTATGCCTATCTTGATTCTGTCATAAATTTGTCATGGATGTACATGCATGACAAAAAACGCGACCTACTGTGACAAACACGTATCATCATAGAAGTGTATTTTTTTGTAGTGGTGGTGAGAAGAATTGACTTACTAGCACAACCGATTTTCCCTCCATACTTCGATAGCCAATCCATGCCTAGTATTATATCCAATCCTTGTGATTCCAAAATAATGAGATCTGAGGGGAAAACATGCTTACCTATGGTCAATGGCAACTGATAACATTATCGGCTAGCCATATATTCCACTCCTGGTGAGCTCACTAACATGGGTGAGCTAAGGGCTAGGGTTGGCAACTCAAACTTATTCACAAATCCCCATGATATGTATGAATGCGATGCACCAGTGTCAAAAAGAACAAGGGCTGTAATTGACTTAATCAAAAACTTACCAATAACTGCGTCAGGCTGCTCTTCAACTTCCTCCATGTTGACGTGGTTCACCTGACCTCTGGTGAAGGGATTTGGCTTCTTTCTCGAGCTTCCATTGACATTACCATTCTTTGCTTCAGGGCACTCGGTGGCTTAGTGTCCAGTCTTCCCGCACTTGAAACAAGTAATGTGACTCAGATCCTTCTTGGCGGGTGTAGCGGGGTTGGAACGACTCTGACTGTTGTTTCCTCCACTCCCATTACCATTATTAGGGCCACTGTGATTGTGTGAATTTCCTCCATTATGGGAATGGCCTCCATGGTTATGTCCTCCATGGGTATGAGTGTGTCCTCCCGAGTACGGGGAATAGCGAGGCTTCTGCTAAGCTCCAGAGTTGTACTTCCCCTGTCCATACTTCCGTTTGCGGTTCTCTCTCTGCTGCTGCTTGCCTTCAATCATGAGGGCCCTGTCTACCAACTCCTGGTAGTTGGTAAATGTTGCCACCATCAACTGCATACTTAGCTTATCATTCAGCCCCTCAAGAAACTTCTCCTGCTTCGCGAGATCTGTGGCCACATCATCTGGGGCGTAGCATGCTAACTTGCTGAACTCATCCACGTACTGCGCCACGTACGATTTCCCTGGCATAAGTTGTGAAACTCACGCTTCTTCATACTCACGCTTCTCTCTCTAAACATATGGACATATTTTTCGATGTTGGCTTCCGCTTGAAGACGAGCGAGGTCTAAGCTTGGGGGGGGTTGATACATCCATTTTGCATAATGCTTTTATATCGATATTTATTGCATTATGGACTGTTATTACACATCATGTCACAATACTTATGCCTTTTCTCTCTTATTTTGTAAGGTTTACATGAAGAGGGAGAATGCTGGCAGTTGGAATTCTGGGCTGGAAAAGGAGCAAATATTAGAGACCTATTCTGCACAACTCCAAAAGTCCTGAAACTCCACGGAAGTCAGTTTTGGAATATATAAAAAATATTGGCGAAGAAAGTACCAGAGGGGGGCCACCCATCATCCACGAGGGTGGGGGCACACCCTACCCCCTGGGCGCGCCCCCTGCCTCGTGGGCCCCCTGGCAGGCCTCCGGTGCCCATCTTTTGCTATATGAAGTCTTTCGCCCTAGAAAAATTACAGAGGAAGCTTTCGAGATGAAGCACCACCGTCTCGAGGCGGAACCTTGGCGGAACCAATCTAGGGCTCTGGCGGAGCTGTTCTGCCAGGGAAACATCCCTCCGGGAGGGGGAAATCATCACCATCGTCATCACCATCAATCCTCTCATCGGGAGGGGGTTAATCTCCATCAACATCTTCACCAGCAGCATCTCCTCTCAAACCCTGGTTCATCTCTTGTATCCGATCTTTGTCTCAAAACCTTAGATTGTTACCTGTGGGTTGCTAGTAGTGTTGATTAATCCTTGTAGTTGATGCTAGTTGGTTTATTCGGTGGAAGATTATATGTTCAGATCCTTTATGCATATTAATGCCCCTCTGATTATGAACATGAATATGATTTGTGAGTAGTTACATTTGTTCCCGAGGACATGGGAGAAGTATTGCTATAAGTAGTCATGTGAATTTAGTATTCGTTCGATATTTTGATGAGATGTATGTTGTCTCTCCTCTAGTGGTGTCATGTGAACGTCTACTACATGACACTTCACCATTGTTTGGGCCTAGGGGAAGGCATTGGGAAGTAATATGTAGATGATGGGTTGCTAGAGTGACAGAAGCTTAAACCCTAGTTTATGCGTTGCTTCGTAAGGGGCTGATTTGGATCCACATGTGTCATGCTATGGTTAGGTTTACCTTAATACTTCTTTTGTAGTTGCGGATGCTTGCAAGAGGGGTTAATCATAAGTGGGATGCTTGCCAAAGGAAGGGCAGTACCCAAGCACCGGTCCACCCACATATCAAATTATCAAAGTAACGAACGCGAATCATATGAGCATGATGAAAACTAGCTTGACGATAATTCCCATGTGTCCTCGGGAGCGTCTTCCTTTATATAAGAGTTTGTTCAGGCTTGTCCTTTACTACAAAAAAGATTGGGCCACCTTTCTGCACCTTGTTCACTTTTGTTACTTGTTACCCATTACAAATTACCTTATCACAAAACTATTTGTTACCGATAATTTCAGTGCTTGCAGAGAATACCTTACTGAAAACTGCTTATCATTTCCTTCTACTCCTCGTTGGGTTTGACACTCTTAGTTATCGAAAGGACTACAATAGATCCGCTATACTTATAGTTCATCAGTTCCCAGTCCTACTCATGCAATGTTTGAGGGTTGAAACTATTGCATAAAAACTGGGTAATAAATGGATATGATCAAAGTGTAACCTGCCTTGCCGACGTTCGGAAAACCCTAGAGATTCGTAGTAGCAAGCTTCGCACTCCGAAAAATCTATCATAGACAAACAATAGCATACATAAGCACTCAAGCATAAGAGGCAAAAGAAAAAAACAAATAAAAAGATCTAAATAGAAATTTCAAGCGAAGAGCTTTGATTTGCAAAAAGAATCAATCAAATCGAAGATACGAAACTCAAGTTACGATCAAAAGAAGTTCAAATTCAATTCAGTTTGAAACCAAATTTTAAACTTTCGAAAAACATGTTTAAGTTAATTCTCTGAACAGAGGGGATCGCAACGAAGAATTTGGCGTTGGTTTCGTTGGATTTGGATAAAGAGCGAAAAGGTGGGATCGTTTAAAGATCAGGGACTAAAATGCGAAGAAAATAATTATGGATAGGTCCCTGACTGAAAATAAACGAAAAAAGAAAATTATAACAAACGAGCGTTCGCTACAGACACCTAACGAACGGAAACCGTTCGCTACCGAAGACTAACGGACGAACGTCCGCTAAATAAACTAACCTAAAATAATAACCCAAGTTTTAGGAAAAAAACCGAAAAACTAAAAAAAACCAGGTCAAGGTCGGCGGTATATACCGGTTCGGGCGGATCGGGCAGTTCGACACCGACAGAAGCGGCGAGGCGGGATGGTGGCTCCCGCGATGACGCAACGGCGGCGGCGCTGGCAGTGGGGAGGTGCGGCGAGGCAGCGACTCTGGCGGTGCGGGGCGAGCAGCGACGCGAAGCGGTGTCATTGGCGGCATCGGCGGTGGGAGGCGGCGGTTGCGGCAATTTGTGGAGGAGGGGCGGCTGGGTTGGGCGGCGGCTTCTTGGAGGAGGGGGCAAGGCGGCGGGCGGTAGAGTTCGAGCCGGACGCGGCGACGGCGAGGCGGGCGGCGGCCGGACTCCTGGCCGGAATCGGTCGCGGGCGGCTGGGCCGCAGCCTGGCTGAGCTGGGCCAGCCCAGTTCACCGGAGATTTTTTTTTAAATAGCGCCGTGAAGAAAAATTTTCACCATCCCCTCCTAATATTTGGGACAATGTGAACATTTTTCTGGACTAAATGCAATTTTTAAAATGCAACTTTTTCCCTAATTTAAACAAATGCGACCGAATAGAATTGCGAAATAAAATTGAAGTAAATATATTTTTATTCAGAATTAAATTTCCAATATTTCCTAGTTGTTTTGTAGAAGTCATATTATATTTTCTCATTATTTTATTTATTTGAAAAAATTGGAAAAATAATTTTGAATAAAAATCACTTTGATCCAATTGTGCCAATTTTGAAAATTCAAAAATGGAGTTTTGTGAAAACCTCCAACTCTCTCGATTGGTCCTTGAGTTGCTTAAGATTTTTAGGATCAAAAGTCCAAATAAAACAAGTTCAAAAATGATGTAAGTGCATCTAGTGCCCCTTAGTGATTTTGGTGTATTGAAGACTTATAGGTTAAGGGACTAATGCGTTTGTGAGTGTACACAGGTCTATAAGTCTATGAGGAGTTTGATATTTACAGAGAAAGTCGATCCCTAAAAATGAAGTTCTTCGACTGAAGACTTTGGACTTCTAAAGACTGTCGGATTTCGGGTTCCGGCAGACCCTTGAGGTTCGAACACCGGGGTGCGCGTGGAGATTTCGCCTCCTACCTACCTGCACTCCTCTGCCTTGCTAGGATCTAAGCTAAAGAAAGAACAACACAAAAGACACAGGGTTTATACTGGTTCGGGCCACCGTTGTGGTGTAATACCCTACTCCAGTGTGTGGTGTGGTGAATTGCCTCTTGGGCTGATGATGATGAACAATACAAGGAAGAACAGCCTCGCGAGGGTCTGTTCTTAGCTGGGGCGATGAACTGCAGGGAGGAGTTCAATCACCCTTCTCTCTCTCTCTACCTGATCTTCTTTATCCTTCGATCCCTCCTATTTTCTTCCTACCTCTCAACCTCGAAAAAAACCCTTTGCTCTGTGGGTGGCTGGTCCTATTTATAGAGGCCCTGGTCCTCTTCCCAAATATTGAGAGGGAAGGGAGCCAACAATGGCGGGCTAATTTGAAGGGGGACAGCTAGTATCAACTATCCTGACAAAAGTAGTCTTCGCCTGCGGAAAGCTCTGGTGATGACGCCGTCTTGGGCTCCACGGTGACCTCTGTCTCGTAGTCCTCCTGGTCTTGGTCTCGTTGCACCGAAATGGCAACCTTTGCCTGATGCCTCGGTACTCCGCGGCTGCGCTTGCCCCCTCTGCACCAAAGAGGAAAGGAGGACACTGCGCGGGCTGGCACCCGCCTGGCACCCTCGGTCATCATGGCTTGCGTCATGGGCACCTCGTGAGGTACCCCGCCATGATCTCTCCGCCTCCTCGTGAGCCAGCCTGACGAGGCCGTGCCCGAGGAAGCTCCGCGTCGTCCGCCCCGCGAGGCTTGGCCCCTCGCGAGGGTCTTGTGTTTGTGTTGGTGAAGATGGGCCACGCTGGGCCCCCCTTTGAGCCATGCCGCAGGCCGCAGGCAGGCAAGTCTGGGGACCCCCGTTTCCAGAACGCCGACAGTAGCCCCCGGGCCCAAGGGGCGCCCGGACTTGGCCGTGCAGGGAGGCGGAAGGGCAAGAGCGAAGCACCGCGGGCCCTAATAGCCTGCGGCCTTGGGCGCCGCATGGCGGTTGATTGGACGTGGGCGCCTCCACTTCCCGATGGCGCCTCGGCAACTGCACGGACTGGACAAGTCCCTGCATGCAAAGTGGGTCATGATTACCTGCAATCGTGGAGGTCGGCGGTTGGCCTTCGCCGGCCATAAGTACGGAACAGCGCGCGCCCTTCCAGTCCATCCCGCCTTGCTTCTCCTTCTTCCCAATCCTTGCTCCGTCTTGCTGCGATGGCTCCGATCCGCCGGTTCTCAACGGCAGAGAAGGGAAATGCTCCCCGAGAGGAACCTGACCCGCTCCCGCCGAAGAAATGGCTCGCCCCCCGTGGCCCGGACGAGGGGGCCCTTTAGGTGGTGTCGAGGCCTTGGTGCGAGCGGGCGCCGCCAGGGTTCCCGCTTCCATTGTACGCCCACGTCGAGGGCCCCGAAGGAGCTGATGCTGACCGCCACGGGCGGCGCCACCGTCGGCGCCGACGGGTCACGAAGGTGTGGGTCGTCCCCCCTGGGGTCCACACCGAGGGCTCCTCCCAAGAGTTTGTGCTCCACGTCGCCATTCCTCTTCAGTCTTGGATCCGCCTTCCTCCCTTCTTCGCCTCCATCATCCCGTAGGGGGAGCCCCTGGAGCTCTGGCTGCAGCATGCCGGCTACAGCACCCTCACGACCGAGGCAGAGGTCGCGGTCGTTGCCCCGGGTGAGGTCTTCATGACTCGGGGCTGGAGAGAGATTGCCCGGGTTTGCAGGGTAAGGGGCGTTTTCATGGTCCACTTGGATTATGACGCTGCTTCGGTGATGCTCTTCAAGGTCTTCGATGCGAGCAGGCGCCGGCTGGAGTGCTGCCCCGGGGAAGGTGGCCAGGACCCTGCCGCGACGAGGACTGGGCCCGCCAACCGCTCCCTTGGTGGCTCCTCAGGCGGTGGAGGCGTCGGAGGTTCCAGCGACTCCGACGAGCTCTTCGTGACTCCGGAGACGAGCGACGACAGCTACGAGCCCCCGAGCCGGCGCCGCTCCTGGAGCAGGGCGGGCTCGTCAGGCCGCCGCCGACTCTGATCTGGATGGGGTTGGCGTCGGTGCTTGACGGCCCACTGTTGATGATGGCGTTTTTTGTAGGGACGCGCGTAGTTTGTGTCCCTTTAGGATCTGTTCCTTGCGAGGAATCAAAAATGCGTCCCGTGGGGGCTTGTAAGGTGCCTGTGATCCTGTTTTGTTAATATAACCCTTTCCATAGAATTGCGCGAGTTGCTCATCCCGTCTTAGCTCAGTCCTCCCTTTCGAACCTCATGAGGGCTTGGTGTTCTACGCCGACAGGTCCCAGTCCCAAGGCGGCTTCAGCCGTCGCTGGTATGCCAGGTCGCGATGCCGTGGTCAAGGCCAGGAGGTGAGCGACCCGGAGTCCGGTAAGAGCCCTTGAGTCGCGATGCTCAGGAGGTCCCCTTTGGCGCCCAAGCAGCCGTCGTTTGGTGAGAAAGGAGAGCGGCGTCGCTAACTCGGGATAGCATTAGGTGCGGGGATGGTGCCACGGTAGCTGGCGCTTCCGGGTGATGACTTATATCGAGGATCACGGGCCACTCTCTGGTGTGTCGCCGGGTCCGTGCATCGGCAAGCGTGAGGTTGCTCGGCGAGGTCCTCGTGTGTCTCTCCCCTCTCGCCTTTGCTCACCTTTCTGCTCTACGTCCTCGGGTCCCGGCCCTCGAGCGAGTCTCAGCCGTCGCTGGTATGCCAGGTCACGATGCCGTGGTCAAGGCCAGAGGGTGAGGGCTGGAGAGCCAGTAGGAGCCCTGAGCCATGATGCTCAGGCACCCCCCCTTTAACGTGCAAGCGGTTCGCGCGGACGAGAGCGAAGGAGACACGCAAGGGCCTCGCCTGACGCAGCTTCTTCAGGAGGTCCTGCAGGTCCATCATAGAGAAAACAAGGGGTTGTCATGACAATTGACAGTCAGCCGTTGGTTGCTTCCGAGGGGTAGTGAGGCACTGAAGGCTTGACGAGGTGACGCTATGCGGGGCTGTCGCGACCAGGGCTCAGCCATCCAGGTTTTTTGGCGATGCAGGGACGGACCCATGCGCAAGCGTCATGCCGTTTGGGAGCAGCTCCGTTAGTTGGCGTCAGCTGAGCAGGCAACTAGGTAAAACACATTACCCGCGAAGGAGTGGATTCGTTCAAATAGATGCTGGGAATGCGGACATCACTGGGTCAGGCCCGAGCGACTTGGGGGGTCATGCAGCCCGAGGGGCGCCCCCAACAAGGTAAGCTAACAACATGGAATAAAAAAAGGATACACGCCGCAGGGACGGACCCACGCGGCCTGGGAATAATGCATCCCTGGGGGGGCGCTCCCAGCTGGAAATAAAACTCGAAAGATGTCACCTGATGATGTTGAGGACGAAGGAGCGTTGATGTAGCAGGCTCGGTGGGCTGCGGGAGCCGATCCTCACGAGCCCCCAGGCCCAGGGGCCTCGGGAGGCTCCGGAGGCGCTGGCGGCTCCTCGCGGGCCATCTCCATCCCTGCCATGGCTGCGGAATGTCTGGCCTCTCGTGCCTCCGTGATGCCCCTCATGAGGCGCTGGTACGTGTCAGCCGCGTTCGGCAAGCCGTAAGGCATGCGAACGTAGCTGTGGGGTGGGCCTCCACAGCGCCCCACTCGCGAGGGCCAGAGGCGCTCCTGAGAAGCGACTCGGTTGAGCCCTGGTATGTCGATGCAGACACGCGGCCCACCATCCTCGCCTGGATGGGGAGCCACTGCTGGTAGGCGGCGGCCGCCTTTCATGACTCTTGACTCCCGTAGCTCCTGAATGGCCTTGTTGACGAACTCCTGAGGGTCTGGATCTCCTTGCCTTGCCCCTTCTTGAGGGAAACGTGCTTCGAAACACGCCTCCATGTGGTGCCCAAGCGCCTCCCTCGTGACCCTAGCTAGGATGGTGGCCCTCCAGGGGAGAGCCCCCGAGCCCTGCCTGAGGAGGGCGCCGGGCGCGCTTTCCTATGCGATGGAAGGAGGTTCCCCCTGGGCAGGCGCGGGCCCAGAGGGGCCTGCCTCCTGAGTGGTCGGGCCGGACGATGTCTTCTTCTTCTTAGGGGCGGTCTCGGGAGGCCTCCTGCTTCCACGATCCGGGTCTTCCAGCGACGCGGCCTGAAAGGCTCGTTCCAGGAAACACACCGCGTCCTTCTCTTCACAGGGCACCGTGATGACTCCGCCGCTTCCTAGCATCTTGAGGACGTTGTAGCCGTGGTGAGTTACGGCCATGAACTTGGCCAGCGCTGGGTACCCAAGGATGGCGTTGTACGATAGGCGAATGTGAGCGACATCGAAGTCGATGAGCTCGGTGCGGTAGTTGTCGCGTGCCCCGAAGGTGACAGGGAGGCGGACCTGCCCAATCGGGACCGTGGAGCCGTCGGTGATACCGGAGAAAGGCTTGGTTGGCTGAAGCTGGCTGTAGGGCACTTGGAGGTTGTTGAATGTCTCCACAGACAGGACGTTGAGCCCTGCCCCGCCATCGATGAGGGTCTTGGTGACCACCATGTTGCTGACGATCGAGGAGCAAAGCATCGGGAGAACTCCGGTTGTAGCCGCACACTTGAGCTAATCTGCTGAGCTGAACGTGATGGCGCACGCCGACCACCTGAGAGGGCGCGTGGCTTCGAGCCTGGGGAGGACTGCGTTCACTTCGCGGGAGAACTGCTTGAAGATGCGCTGAGAGGCTGGGGCTTGTGCCCCGCCCAGGATGCAGGCGATCGTGCGCGGCTCCTGGAAGCCCCCAGCCCCCTCGTCCTGGTGGCGGTCCTCGTTTCTCCTTGGCTGCGGCGGCAACGGTGGAGGCCTGCGTTGCCTTGCGGGCGATCCTCGCGAGGCTGATCCCTCCAGCTCCCCCGCGAGGCTGATCTCTCCAGCTTCCCTCGCGAGGCGGGTCTTGCCAGCGATCCTCGCGAGGTTGATCGCGCCACCCTTGGCGCGGGCCATGGTCTTCCCAGCGTCCTACGTTCCTTCCTCCTCCTCGACCGTAGCCCCGATCACTGCGGTCAGGGCGACGGCCGATCCTTCCTTTTCGCACGGCTCGGAGCTCTTGACATTCGTTGGTGTTGTGGGTGTGGAGGTCGTGGTACACACAGTACCGGCTGCCGTTGGAAGGTTTGGGCCGATCTCAGCCTCGCTTGGTGTCTGGTTCTGCCGCGAGCACGGCAGCCCCCTTGCGCTTCACATCCTTGGCCTTGGGCTTCTTCTCTTTTGGGTCTACGGCAAGCAGCTCGAAGAAGGAGAGACGCCCTTCCTCGGCCCTGGCACACTTGGTTGCCAGGTTGAACAGCTCCAAGGAAGTGCACAGGTCTTCATGCATCGCCAGCTCCTCCTTCATCTTGACATCGCGCACGCCGTCGGAGAAGGCCGAGATGATGGCCCCCTCAGTCACCTTTGGAATGTTGCGGCGCGCGTTGTTGAAGCGCTGGATGTACTTCTGCAGGGTCTCCCCGGGCTGTTGCTTGCTGCGGCGCATGTCGCTCACGGCGGGTGGCCGGTCGCGAGTGCCCTGGAAGTTGGCGATGAAGCGGGTGCGCATCTCGTCCCTGGAGGAGATTGTGCCTGGGGCCAGGTTCAGGAGCCAGGTGCGGGCCCCGTCCTTGAGCGCCATGGGGAACCAGTTTGCCATGACCTTCTCGTCTCCGTTGGCAGCTTCGATGCCCAGCTCGTAGAGCTGGAGGAACTCCGCAGGGTCAACCGTGCCGTCGTAGCGAGGAGGCAAGTCTGGCTTGAACTTGCCGGGCCACGCGACGCTGCGTAGCTCAGCGGTGAAGGCGCGGCAGCCTGCTGTGGCCACGGGAGGCCTTGGATGATGGGGAGCTTGGTCTTGCATGTCCCCACGCGCTGCAGCTGGGAGCAACGCGGGGTCTTGACGCGCGGGAGCAGGAGCATGGTCGCGACGTGCTGGAGCAGGGAGCACCCGGGCAGCTTCTTGCGGGCGAGGGACTTCTTGACAGCTCTGCTCTTGCCGTGCTGGCGCCTGATGGAGCAGGTTCCACCCAGGGGCCACGCGCCTTGGAGCCATGGCGTCGTCCTGAGGAGGAGGCGGTTGGGGCGCCGCCGGAGCTTCATCGCCCGCGCGGGGCGGGGTGCGGTGCAGCGGAACGAACAGCGCAGGAGAGCCCCCTGCGGCGCGGACGAGCTCGGTGACTCGGTCGAGCCATTCTTCGTAGACGTCGTCGATGGGACGGTAGCGCAGGAGCTCGTTCGCCACGATGAGTGCAGCCTGAGCCTCCATCGGCGCGCGGAGCGCGTGGGACGAAGAACCAGCTGGGGTGAGCGAGGGAGTTGCAGTGCGGCCGTCTTGCCGCACGGACGGATGCTGGGACGATGCTTGCTGCTCATCCCCCGCCGGGCCGGTGGCGGCGTTGATGGCAGGTGACGGGGAACGGCGAGGACGCCTGCCGACAGGGGCCGTTTGGGCAACGTGGGAAGCGAGTGCGGCCCGGCGCTTGGCGCGGGCCCGACGAGCGTCAGACATGGGCGTGATGGTCGGAGGAGAACGGGGTGGTTGGAAGACGAATCCCGGTGCACCCCTACCTGGCGCGCCAAATGTTGGATTTTGGGTTCTGGCAGACCCTTGAGGTTCGAACACTTGGGTGCGCGCGGAGATTTCGCCTCCTACCTACCTGCACTCCTCTGCCTTGCTAGGATCTAAGCTAAGGAAAGAACAACACAAAAGACACAGGGTTTATACTGGTTCGGGCCACCGTTGTGGTGTAATACCCTACTCCAGTGTGTGGTGTGGTGGATTGCCTCTTGGGCTGATGATGATGAACAATACAAGGAAGAACAGCCTCGCGAGGGTCTGTTCTTGGCTGGGGCGATGAACTGCTGGGAGGAGTTCAATCACCCTTCTCTCTCTCTCTCTCTACCCGATCTTCTTTATCCTTCGATCCGTCCTATTTTCTTCCTACCTCTCAACCTCGAAAAAAAACCCTTTGCTCTGTGGGTGGCTGGTCCTATTTATAGAGGCCCTGGTCCTCTTCCCAAATATTGAGAGGGAAGGGAGCCAACAATGGCGGGCTAATTTGAAGGGGGACAGCTAGTATCAGCTATCCTGACAAAAGTAGTCTGCGCCTGCGCAAAGCTCTAGTGATGACACCGTCTTGGGCTCCACGGTGACCTCCGTCTCGTAGTCCTCCTGGTCTTGGTCTCGTTGCACCGAAATGGCAACCTTTGCCTGATGCCTCGGTACTCCGCGGCTGCGCTTGCCGCCTTTGCACCAAAGAGGAAAGGAGGACACTGCGCGGGCTGGCACCCGCCTGGCACCCTCGGTCGTCACGGCTTGCATCACGAGCACCTCGTGAGGTACCCCGCCTTGATCTCTCCGCCTCCTTGTGAGCCAGACTGACGAGGCCGTGCCTGAGGAAGCTCCGCGTCGTCCGCCCCGTGAGGCTTGGCCCCTCGCGAGGGTCTTGGGTTTATGTTGGTGAAGATGGGCCGCGCTGGGCCCCCCTTTGAGCCACGCCGCAGGCCGCAGGCAGGCAAGTCTAGGGACCCCCGTTCCCAGAACTCCGACAAAGACCTTCTGAAGACTTTGAAAGTGAAGAAATTGGTGCAATCCAGAAGACTTGGTATTCATTCGAGGAGCATGAAGCATGAAGACTTTTGTTTTTATAGTTTCATTTTCTCTTTCTCAAGTCTTTGGAAACACCGTACTATTAAAGGGGGTCGAGGAAATACTAAGGAAAAATTTCCATGTGATGCTCAACTCAAAATCCTACACCTACCAATCCCTTCGAGTGAAGCCATCGGAAATCTCATACAGTTCAGTCATATTCTTCAGTGACAGAGACGCAGTTCTTCTGGTCTCTGAGGAATTTGTTCTGACTGAGGAGTTAGGAATTCGCCAGTGCGGATTGCCTACATAGTGAGGAACATGATGGCCCTGGGGAATTTGATACTCAAAATTCCGACCATTGCTGTGTTGTGCGCCAGCTGTCCCAAAATATCTACCCACCTAACGGTCATATCATTGAAGGGAATTTATGTCTTATCATGTCAGACTGCTCCCTAGGCTATAAATAGCCGCCCCCGACAACCACTAGTTGGTTAGCTGCTCTGAGGGAAACTGACACTTGTCATTTGAGAACATCCCATCCTCCAAGGACTTTGAGCGAAAATCATCAAGTGAAGAAAACCCAAACCCAAACACCTACAAACCCCAAGTGATTGAGCATCACTTAAGAGATTGATCCTGCGTGGATCCGACGCTTTTTACCTTTGAAGACTGTGCTTCTTCCAGACGGTTAGGCGTCAAGGTCTAGAGCATCCAAGAGGAATTGTGGATTGCCGAGTGACCAAGTTTGTGAAGGTTCAGAAGTCACCTGAAGACTTACCACGAGTGATTGGGCGAGGTTTGTGTGACCTTAGCTCAAGGAGAATACGGTGAGGACTGTGTGTCCGGGACTATGTGTCCTTAGGTTTAAATACCTAGCCGCTCAAACCAGATGTACAACTGAGACATCAGTTGGAACTGGTCTACCAAATCATTGTCTTCACCAAGCTCACTGGTTCTATTTACTCAACTCTTTCATTTCCTCATAACTGTGTTGAGTGCTTGTTCATATATGTGTTTGAAGACTTTGACTGAAGACTTTCTCAATTTCCCCAGTTCAATTTCTTCGGTCTGTTTGTCTTCATCCTGTGTTATCCTGTGCTTACACTTTCGGTACTCTGTGCTTATGTTCATTTCATCATGATGACTATGCTTGTGTTCTGTTATGTTTACTTTTGAGTACTTATTCCGCTGCTAGTAGTTCTTCGCTAAGGAATTTCCTCACCTACAAATTCCTCAGTGAAGAATTCATAAAAATCGCATATTCACCCCCCTCTAGTCGATATAACACACTTTCAATTGGTATCAGGGCAAGGTACTCCCTTGTTCTGTGTGATTTTGGTTTAACTGCCTGGAGTTTAGTTATGTCGACCACATGTATGAAGAAAGTGACATGCCCTATCTTTGACGGTCACGAGTATCCCAAGTGGAAGGCCATGATGAAGAAGCGCCTCATGGCGATGAACAGCGAGCTGTGGACCGTCACTGAGATTGGTCTGACTGATCTGTGCAAGATGGCGGAAGCAGATGACATTCGCAAGTACACTCTTATCAACCTCACGGCGAAGGACGTCATCTGCTCCTGTCTGTCTCAAAATCAGTTCAGGAATATCATGCATCTCAATCATGCGAAGCTTATCTGGGACCGTCTCTCTGCAGTCTATGAAGGTCATCGAACCTGTCATGATCCTTGGTTTGAGGACTTCAAGGAATCTCTCAAAGCGATGACATTCGAACCAGAATCATCATCTTCTGCATCATGCCTTATGGCAAAAGATGCTAAGGTAACTGAATGCTACCTATCTAAGTCTAGTGATGATGAATCTGGTGATGAATTTGGACCCAGCTATGTCAAACTTGCTTCCCTTGCCACTAAACAACAAAGAGCTTTGGAAAAAGTTCAGTACATGCTAAATAAGAGCGGTGATATGTTGGGTGAAGAAATGGATCAGTCAAAAGCTTTGGCTGAAAGTCTTCAGAGACTTCATACTAAGTATGACACCCTTCAAAATCATCATAACACTCTCTTATCTGATCATGAGAAGCTTTCTTATGAATTTCTTCAAATAAAGCAAGATCTTAAAAAGCTAAGAGTGAGTTATGAAGATCTTCAGAAGGAGCGTGATTCATTACTTGCTCAACAAATCAGTGCTTCTCAGGAAGAATTTGTTCCTCCATGCTTGAAGTGCATTGAACGTGAATCTGCTAATTCTTCACTTGAATGTTCAAATGTTATTAATGTTTCAAATTCTTCATCTGCCTTTGCTATCACTAATTCCTCATCTGAGGACACTACTAGTATCACTGACGATGCAGGACTGAAGGAATTGTACATGACAGGCATGTACGAAAGCCTCAAAGGGCATCAGACTCTTTGTGATGTGCTTAAAAAGCAGATTCTCAACAGGAACCCTAGGAAAGAGGGTATTGCCTTTGAGAGGAAACTCAATGCTGATGGTACATATTGGAAGCCTGAGCAATACCCCAAAACCTCATGGGTTGCTGCAAAGGGACCTCCAGTTGATCCATCTAACTTATCTGGCTTTGCATATGAATCTCCTCGTTTTGATGATGAGTCATTTGACTCCAACTATAAACTGTTCAAAAATCAGAATGGTGAAATATTTGCTAGATATGTTGGCACTAACTGTAGGAACGGTCCTCCTATGAAGAAAATCTGGGTTCCCAAAAGGTGCCTTGAAAGTCTTCAGGTGAATGTCCTCAGGACACCACCTGTGAAGACTAGGAACCCTAGATCAAATTCTTCATATGGACCAAATTCCTCAAAAGGATCAAAGTCCTCATATGAATATCATCGTGCTAACAACTCTGTTTTGCAGGGAAGAGCTAAGGGCTATGAATATGGGCATTATTCTTCTAATCATTATGTTCATAAGTCTTCGAAGGATTTCTCTGCTTATTCATATGCTTATCCTAACCCCTCTTATGTGAAACGAAATGGAGTGGCTTCTATGCCACCTTTCTCGTATGGAGCTCGCAGAGTGATGAACTCTTTGCCACCCCTTCAGATGTGGGTGGTGAAGAAAAAGAACTAATCTCTTCTGCAGGGTCAGGTCTCCAGACATACGTAATCGTCTGAAGAATTTGCTGGAGACCTGAGTGTGCCTGATAGGACGCAGGCTAACCATGAAGAAATGAACTTTCATTTCTCATGTCCTCATACTACTTTATCTGTTCTATTGCTTGATGAAATTGATCTGATGAATTGATGTCATATTCTTCACTAATGAAGTATATGAGTTCGTAGGCTGCATTAATTCATCTGCAGGATGATCAACCCAAAGCCACTGAGTGGGTCCTTGATAATGGATTTACAAATCACATGACTGGTGACAAGAATCTATTGATGGATGCTCCATTATCTCTGTTGCATCTGAAGCATATCATCTTTGCTGACAAAGGCAAAAGTCAGGTATTGGGTCTAGGTAAGGTTGCGATCACAAAGGATCGACACATGGACAAAGTCATGCTTGTCCAGTCCTTAGGATACAACCTCATGTCTGTCTCAATGCTTTGCGATCTTGATATGGATGTTGTCGTTGGCAAGTACCATTGTGTTGTGGTTATGGAAGCTGACAATTCCAAAGTCTTCGAAGGCATTAGGAGAGGAGACCTGTATACTGTTGATTTCTCTACAGGACCACTACCAGCCGTGTGCCTACTTGGAAAAGCTTCAGAAGGCTGGGTCTGGCATCGACGACTTGGTCATGCAGGCATGAGGAATTTGTACACGCTTGCGAAAAAGAAGCATGTCATTGGCATCGAGAATGTAAAATTCCTCAAGGATCACTTATGCGGAGCCAGTGAAGCTGGGAAGATGACAAAGGCTAAGCATCCAACGAAGACTATCATGACCACCACCCGTCCATTTGAATTGCTTCACATGGATCTCTTCGGTCCTAACCATTATTCTGCAGTCTGAAATGAGGCATCTCAATATGGCTTTGTTATTGTTGATGATTACTCTCGATACACATGGGTACACATTGTTACTTACAAACATGAAGTGCAGGGAGTCTTCAAACAATTTTCCTCGAGGGCTTCAACCAACTTTGGTGTGAAGATCAAGCACATCAGAAGTGACAATGGAACTGAGTTCAAGAATTCTAGTCTTGATGACTATCTTGATGAACTTGGTATTACTCATGAGTTATCTGCTCCTTATACTCCTCAGCAGAACGGCATCGTGGAGCGCAAGAACAGGACTCTTGCTGAGATGGCTCGCACTATGCTTGATGAATACAAAACGCCTTGTCGTTTCTGGATCGAGGCAATTGATACTACGTGCCACATCATCAACAGAGTATATCTTCACAAATTCTTCAAGAAGACTTCCTATGAACTCCTCAATGATAATAAACCCAATGTAAGTTATTTCAAAGTCTTCGGTGCTAAATGTTGGATTAGAGATCCTCATCACAACTCAAAATTTGCACCGAAAGCACATGAAGGTTTTATGCTTGGTTACGGAAAGGACTCGCACACCTACAAAGTCTTCAACAACGTTCTTCACAAGGTTGTTGAAATTGTAGATGCGCGGTTCGATGAAACTAATGGCTCGCAAAGAGAGCACCTACCTACTGTGATAGATGAACCAGCACCTGAGGAAACTATCAAGTTCAAGGTTACCGAGGATGTCATTCCTACTGAAGAATCTGCTGAAGAATTCATTCCAGAACATGAAGAACGTCGAGCTAATGCACCTGAAGAAAATACTGAAGAAAATGGTGCTGAAGAAAATGCTGATCAAATTCATCAACGACAACCAGCTCATCCTCGCATTGCAAAAGAAGTGCAAGTTGAAAAGATCATCAATGACATTAAAGCGCCAGGTCCTGTCACACGCTCAAAAGCTTCACATTTATCTAACTTTTGTGGGCACTATGCTTTTGTCTCTATCACAGAGCCCACTAAGGTAGATGAAGCATTTCTGGAGCCTGAGTGGATTCAGGCCATGCAAGAAGAATTACATCAGTTCGAGCTCAACAACGTCTGGGAACTGGTCAAACGTCCAGATCCTCACAAGCACAATATCATTTGCACAAAGTGGATCTATCGCAACAAGCAAGACGAAAATGGCCTTGTGGTAAGGAATAAGGCACGGCTTGTAGCTCAAGGCTACACACAGGTTGAAGGAATTGATTTCGATGAAACTTTTGCACCTGTTGCTAGACTTGAGGCTATTCGCATATTACTTGCTTGTGCTAACCATCATGATATCACTTTATATCAAATGGATGTGAAAAGTGCATTCCTCAATGGTAAGCTTGAGGAAGAAGTATATGTTGCTCAACCCCCAGGTTTTGAAGATCCAAAGAATCCTGACAAAGTTTTCTGACTCAATAAGGCCCTCTATGGTCTCAAGCAGGCCCCACGGGTGTGGTATGATACTTTGAAGGAATTCCTTATGAAGAAAGGCTTCAAACCCGGTTCACTCGACCCTACTCTTTTCACTAAATCTTATGATGGTGAATTGTTTGTGTGCCAAATATATGTTGATGATATTATCTTTGGCTGTACTGACCAACGTTATAGTGCTGAATTTTCCTATATGATGAGTGAAGAATATCAAATGTCTATGATGGGAGAATTGAAATTCTTCTTAGGTCTTCAAAATCGTCAACAACGCAATGGCATATTCATATCTCAGGAGAAATACCTCAAGGATGTACTAAGGAAATTCGGCATGCAAGATTGCAAAGGCGTCAAAATTCCTATGCCCACAAATGGCCATTTGTGCACTGATGAAAATGGTATTGACTTCGATCATAAGTTATACCGCTCCATGACTGGTTCTTTATTGTACTTATGTGCATCTAGGCCAGATATAATGCTTAGTGTTTGCATGTGTGCCCGATTTCAAGCTACACCGAAGGAATCACACCATAAGGTTGTGAAGCATATTCTTCGATATCTAGCTCACACACCAACACTTGGATTATGGTACCCCAAGGGCTCGGCTTTTGATCTCATCGGATATTCTGACTCTGACTATGCTGGTGATCGTGTGGACTACAAGTCAACATCTGGCACATGTCATTTCCTCGGACGATCTTTGGTCTGTTGGTCCTCGAAGAAACAGAACTGCGTATCACTATCTACTACTGAAGCTGGGTACATTGCTGTTGGTTCTTGCTGTGCTCAATTGCTATGGATGAAGCAAACTCTCAAGGACTACTGCGTCAACATGAAGAATGTGCCTCTCTTCTGTGACAATGAGAGTGGCATCAAGATTGCTCACAACCCAGTTCAGCACTCAAAGACAAAGCACATTCAGATTCGTCATCATTTTCTTCGTGATCATGTGTTGAAGGGCGACATTTCTATTAAGCATGTGAAGACTGAAGAAGAGCTAGCCGATATCTTCACAAATCCCTTGGATGAGAAGAGATTTAGCAAGTTACGGTGTGAGCTAAATATCCTAGAATCTTCGAATGTTCTCCGAAATGGACACTCATCCTAACACTTATGCAAAACTGATGACTTAGATCTGCAACACATGAATAAAATGTTTTTCTTCAATCAATGAAGAATAACACTCTAAGTGTGAAGAAATTAACGAAGAATTTGATTCTCAGAACCCTACAACAATTGTACGCGGTGTCTGAAATCATCATTCTTATACGGTGGGTCATGCCACCACCAAAAGTTGAAATTCCTCAGTTGTTCAAATTCTTCAACTTTTCATTGTCTTCACTGTTTCCGTCGTTTTTCTTCATTGGCTATATATATATATGAGTTTATGTCCTCTACAACATTCACTTATGGCTATTTCTTCAAGTTGGTTTTTCTGCTAAGTGAATGTGATCGGACCCTTCCCCCTCTATGCTATACTCAACCCAATCTGTTCACAAATTCTTCATGTGCGTTCTATTCGAAACTCGTTCAAAATCTTCACTGTGTCCTTGTCAGCTGAAGAAATTGTGAACGGAACTTTAAAACCTAGCTTATCCAAATTTTCGGCTTTGCTGCTCAAACCGTTCCGCATCCCACGATATACTTATCTATTCACCCACAATCTAACACGATCTCCACTTCTCAGTACGTGGGTGACACATGTCATGCGAATGAGAAGGGTCAGGGGAACGTTCGTCCAAATTCTTCGGGCGAACAGTTTTTCACCGTGGCTATAAATACCCCATCTCCCCTTCCTCACTTCCTTTACTCCGCTCGACCTCCTTCTCTAGCTCGAGCTTCTCAAACCCTAGCGCCGCTGCTACTTCATCGTCACCGGTGAGTAAGAGCTTCACTGCCTCGACCTCGTCGCCGCCGTACTCGCGCCGGCTGTGAAAATCTTAACTTCGCTACCGCCGTAGCCGTCTTCCTCCACCGAGTTAGGGCGTGGAAGATCTGCACAGACGAACTTCACTTCTCCACCTCACAGTTCGTCGTGTTCTTCGTTTAGGGTAATTAAAAGATACTTTTACTGTCCTCTGTGATTCAAATGATTATCTACAAAATCTTCAAACCTGTTTTTCTTCAAATATTCACACACTAAACACCTCACATGTCATATGTTCTTGATTCATTTCTCTAAGCTGCAAATTTCTCTTCAAGATTCCTTAATTGTGCGGATTTCTGATCTATACAACTCTGCAACCTAAGACTAAGAACACTCTGTGAAATTCTTAAAGACTCGTCTGGTCAAATTACTCAAACTTGTTCTTTTAACAAAACCTTCTGAGAACGCATATGACCTCTCCAAATTCCTCGCAACTATACTCTGTTCATAGGTACTCATGTCCGCTGCTGAATCACTAGGTTCTCATTAACTTAACTCATTTGCAGCATTCCTCGTAGAAAAATTGCACACTTCTTCAGAGAATTCAATTGTTAAAATTCCTCAACTGAAGAAAATGGCTGACTGTAAGAATCCACAGAAAGGAGGAAAGAGGCCTGAAATCAATACTGCCTTTGAAATCCCTGATGACATATACAAAGATTACTGCAATCCCGATGAGGCCAAGTTTGGAAAAGAGGACAAAAATCAGCGCAAGGTGCGCATACAGAAGATGGAGAGGAGATGGGCAAGAGAGTGGAGGGAGTACAAATATGTTACTCCCAAATACATGAAGAAATTCTCACTCAATCCTCCATGCCCAAGACCTCCATTGGCACCTGGCCAAATAGCTAATCCCACCAGCCTCAAGCATGGTGAGGATTATCCTGATGAATGGGCCAAGCGCCAGGCCAAGTTAGCTAGAGAAGCTGTGAAGAAATTCAATAAAGACTCTGCTGCTGCTGCTGCCGCTGAGGCCTCTGTCAAGCCTAAGAAGGTCGTGTCAAAGAAGCCTGCGCACAAGCCAAGTGCTTCGTCTTCAATGCCTTCAAGGCCAAGTTCCTCAGCAATGCCCTCACGGCCAGAATCTTCAAAGCCCTCAAGGCCAATTCCTCATGCTACTCCTGCTCCTCCCAAATCCTAAGCTCCTCAAAAGTCCTCAGCAGCTCCTCAAAAGTCCTCAGCTCCTCCAAAGTCCTCAGCTGCTCCGACAAAGTCCTCTACACCTGTGCATCTTGCCACGTGCCAAAGGACTACAAGCATCTCTATTGCCTCAGGAGCTTCAGCTAGTTCCTTAGCTGCACCCAATTCTTCAACAGGACCCTCTCTGCTGAAGACAAAGGCCACTGCTGGACGAGGTCCTCACCCTAGTCCTCAGAAGAAGCAGGTCGCCTTCCAAGTGTCGTCTAAAGAAGACGAAGCTGATGATGAAGAACTTGCTAAGATCATCAGAGATAGGCAAGTCAGGGCCGCTAGAGCCAAAGGCACAAATGTGCCACTGCTTTTGGATCCAAGGTTGATCCTCGACTATATTGATCTCTGGCACAAGGACCCAAACACTCCTATGCCTGATTTCAAGTTGACTCCTAGCCAAAGTCACATGCTAACCCATTTCATCCAAGAAGAAAAACGGAAATATGAGAAGGCCAGGCAGATCAAGAAAGCGCAATATAAGAAGGAGAAATTTCTGAAGAACAACGTTGTCACTATGACAACTGATGAACTTGTAAAAATCTAGTCTAAAATCAAAACCCTCATCGATGACTTCAACGCCTACTATGCTGATTGGCAAGGAGCCAAGGTCAGGTTTGTTAAACTGACTCACAACTTCACCTCAAATGTTGCACCCCCAATGCAACAGGAAATTCCTCAGGCTGAAGCATCTGCTCAGCTAACTGAAGAACATGCCAGCACCGCTGATGACTTTCAGGCTGCTGAAGAAAATGTGAGTTCCAGGGCTGATGACTGCATTCCAGCTGCTGAAGAAATTGCCAGGGCATCCACTAGTGGTGCGCCTGAAGAAAATGAAGAAGTCAGGAAAACTGCATCTGTTGTGCCTGAAGAAAATCAACCAGATTCCTCTGCTCCTCCTGCGCCTACACCAACTCCGGTCCTTCCATCTGCATCAGATGTGAAGAAGACCAAGGCTGCAGAGCGTGTAGTAGTGAAGAAATGGAAGGAATCAACTTCATCAAATTCTTCAGCCCCGAAGAAGATGAAGCCACTAACAAGCTTGTTTGCAAACCCAATTGATGTTGTTCCTATCTCAACCATGCCATCAAAGGACCTTGTTCCTTTTGATGAAGAATATGCGATTCCAAGTGAATCCGATGAAGAGAATCCCTCTGCTGCTTCGTCAGAGCAGATGGATGAAGAAAGTGAAGCGGATCAAATCCCTTCAACACCAGTTGTTTCTTCGCCTATGCCTCAGTTCACAGCTGAAGAGGCCGGCATTGAAGAAATGGGAGATGAAGATGTGGACATTGGCTGTACCACACCTGTGCTAAGTGATGACTTTTGGGAAAGTCAGCATCCCAACTCTCCACTGTTCACACCTTTACAGCAAATACCTCAGCCCCCTGCACAAACCGTTCAAATGGGCTCTGAAGAAACTCACCCCACTTCGTCTATACGTGAAGAAATTCCAGCCACTAGTGTTGAAGAAACTGCTGCTGCTGAACATCTGAAGACGCAGACTGCCACTGAAGAGGAACCAGAAATTCCTCAGCCTAAGGAACCTAAGATTGCGATTCCTGAGGTTGTGATGCAACTCACTGACACTCCTCTACCCAAGCCAAAGGATCCATTCTCCACGAAGCAAAAATTCAAGGCTGATGATTTCTTCGGCGAGCACGTATTCTTCACAAACTACAACCCCTATGACTCTGCTCGCATTAGGAAGAGCTGTTTCTGGACTGTCAGACAGGCTAATTTCTATTCCTCAATGCTGTTCAACAAAGACAAAATCTTCTACCATGAGCACATTCCTCACGTGGATATGGAATCTCTAACGTGTTTCGTGCCAGTCCTCAGTGTTCTTCATGATGCTGGACTGTTAAATTTCTGCACTGACATCTGTGATTGGAATCAAGAACTCATTCTTCAATTTTATGCGACGCTGCACATAACAGGAGATTCTGAAGATGTGAATTCATGGGTGCTGGATTGGATGTCTGAAAACACTCACTACACGACACCAGCTACTGAATTGCTTCGTGCTTTACCACCCAGTCCCGCCCTTGAAGCTGCTCATTGCATCTACAGTGAACCTGAGCTTACAAATCACTACATGCAAGTTCTGATGAAGCCTTTGAAGCCAGGTCAGGCCCCACGAACCAAATTCCTCGTGAAGGAATTACTATATGTGCCTCGGACTGTCTATCGCATTATGACGAGGACAATGAGCCCCATCAAAGGCCACGACTCAACTGATGAGGAAATTGTCGGCATCATGAAGAATCTGGTTTTCAACATCATTCATGGCATTCCTGTCAATTATCACGATTTCTTCATGAGGACACTAGCAAATGTTGCACTTTCACCATTTGAGCTGAAACCTTATGCACCCTGGATCATGAGATTCCTCAGGACAAGGTCTTCACTCAACTACAAGCTGATTTTCAGAATCGCCTCAGCTACTTGCCCCCGATTGAAGTCCTCAAGCGGACCTATTCCTCAGCTGATGAAAAGGGCAAGGCCCCGGCTGTTATTGATGAAGGCATTCATCCATTGGATGGTCAGTTTCGCAAGGCTGCATCTTATTCCACCAATGATGACTCTGCCACACATGACTCTGCTGCCAATGCACCCAAGTCTACTCCCCAAGCCACTGCTCCTCGTGTGATGACTAACCGTGAGCTTCTTCTTAGTCTTCACCAGAAGGTGGATCAAAACCATAAATGGGTTATGCGTCAGTTTGGCTCATTTCTACACAACATGACTGCTACACACAATGCAGTGAAGAAACACCATTACTACCTCTATGAAGTTTTCGGTCGCACCTGGGCCATTCTGTCACATATGTATGGTGAAGAAGATCTCAAGAAAATGGGTCTCAAGGAGGATTTTGACTGGTCTGCACCTCCACTCAATAAATACAAGAAGGTCAAGGTTCCTCCTTTGGTGTCCAACTCCTATTCTTCATCACGCGATACCGGCGAGCATGAAGACTTGGACGACACTGCAGCATGCCCTTCCATGACAACAACCCCAACAACGCTGGCGCTCCTTCATCAACTTGATATTCTTCAAGGGCGTTAGTCCTCATTTTCGATCATTTTGGTCATTCGATGACAAAGGGGGAGAATTTTGAGTTAGTCTTCAAGCGGGTCTGTCTATATGGGTGTTTTTTTGCTAAGTTACAACTCTTGTTCTTCTGAAACTTTATTGGATCGAGTTGTAAACTTAAACCCGATGGTGCTCTGATACTTTTGATCTGTCTTTCTGCATGCTTATTCCTCATATGTGTTAATGCATCCATGCTAAATTACATCAGTCACCATATTTCATCATGCATTTCATATTCCTCATTATGATATGTCAAATGCGTGTATGAATTACAAGATATAGGGGGAGATCTCCATGATTCAACTCTTGAAGTGTGCATTGCTTCAAATGCAAATTCCTCACTATGCACATCTTCAGGGGGAGTTCTTCTATATCTTGCAATCAAATTCCTCAATATCAGTTTTTACACTTCAAATGTTTATCCCCGTTGAAAACTTAACCTATATTGTCATCAATCACCAAAAGGGGGGAGATTGTAAGTGCATCTAGTGCCCCTTAGTGATTTTGGTGTATTGAAGACTTATAGGTTAAGGGACTAATGCGTTTGTGAGTGTACACAGGTCTATAAGTCTATGAGGAGTTTGATATTTACAGAGAAAGTCGACCCCTAAAAACGGAGTTCTTCGACTGAAGACTTTGGACTAAAGACCTTCTGAGGACTTTGAAAGTGAAGAAATTGGTGCAATCCTGAAGACTTGGCATTCATTCGAGGAGCATGAAGCATGAAGACTTTTGTTTTTATAGTTTCATTTTCTCTTTATTGAGTATTAGGAAACACCGTACTGTTAAAGGGGGTCGAGGAAATACTAAGGAAAAATTTCCATGTGATGCTCAACTCAAAATCCTACACCTACCTATCCCTTCGAGTGAAGCCATTGGAAATCTCATACAGTTCAGTCATATTCTTCAGTGACAGAGACAAAGTTCTTCTGGAATCTGAGGAATTTGTTCTGACTGAGGAGTTAGGAATTCGCCAGTGCGGATCGCCTACATAGTGAGGAACATGATAGCCCTGAGGAATTTGATACTCCAAATTCCGACAGTTGCTGTGGTGTGCGCCAGCTGTCCCAAAATATCTACCCACCTAACGGTCATATCATTGAAGGGCATTTATGTCTTATCATGTCAGACTGCTCCCTAGGCTATAAGTAGCCGCCCCCTACAACCACTAGCTGGTTGGCTGCTCCGAGAGAAACTGTCACTTGTCATTTGAGAGCATCCCATCCTCCGAGGACTTTGAGCGAAAATCATCAAGTGAGGAAAACCCAAACCCAAACACCTACAAACCCCAAGTGATTGAGCATCACTGAAGAGATTGATCCTGCGTGGATCCGACGCTTGTTACCTTTGAAGACTGTGCTTCTTCCAGATGGTTAGGCATCAAGGTCTAGAGCATCCAAGAGGAATTATGGATCGCTGAGTGACCAAGTTTGTGAAGGTTCAGAAGTCACCTGAAGACTTACCATGAGTGATTGGGCGATGTCTGTGTGACCTTAGATCAAGGAGAATACGGTGAGGACTGTGTGTCCTCGGGTTTAAATACCTAGCCGCTCCAACCAGATGTACAACTGAGACAGCAGTTGGAACTGGTCTACCAAATCATTGTTTTCACCAAGCTCACTGGTTGTATTTCCTCAACTCTTCCATTTCCTCATAACTGTGTTGAGTGCTTGTTCATATCTGTGTTTGAAGACTTTGACTGAAGACTTTCTCAATTTCCTCAATTCAATTTCTTCGGTCTGTTTGTCTTCATCCTGTGTTATCCTGTGCTTACGCTTTCGGTACTCTGTGCTTATGTTCATTTCATCATGATGGCTATGCTTGTGTTCTGTTATGTTTACTTTTGAGTACTTATTCCACTGCTAGTAGTTCTTCGCTAAGGAATTTCCCCACCTGCAAATTCCTTAGTGAAGAATTCATAAAAATTGCCTATTCACCCCCCTCTAGTCGATATAACGCACTTTCAAATGCACAAATTATGGATGCATATGATGACCTAATAAATAACATCCAAATTGAAAATTGGGATGTTACACCAGTGCCCAGTGCCAGTTGTTGTTTTTTGCTTGTTTTTTACATCGCGGGAAATCAATATCAAACGGAGTCCAAACACCGCGAAACGTTTTGTGCATTTTTATGGACCAGAAGACTCTCGATGGGCCAGAGCAGCACCTGGGGGTGCCCCGAGGGGGGCACAACCCACCAGGGCGCGCCTGCGGGCCCAGGCACGCCCAGGTGGGTTGTGCCCACCTCGGTGGCCTCCTGCACCCCCTCTTTGCCCTATACAATCCCAAATATTCCAAAAACCCTGGGGGTAACCCTAGATCAGAAGTTCCGCCGCTGCAAGCCTCTATAGCCACGAAAAACCAATCCAGACCCTATTCCGGCATTCTACCGGAGGGGGAAATCATCACCGGTGGCCATCTTCATCATCCCGGCGGCCACCACGATGAGGAGGGAGTAGTCCACCCTCGGGGCTGAGGGTTTGTAGCTATGTGTTTGATCTCTCTCTCTCTCTCTCTTGTGTTCTTGCGATGTCAGGATCTTTATGTATCGTGGGCTTTGTTAATATAGTCGGATCATATGGAGTTTTCCCCTCTCTATCTTGTTTTGATGAATTGAGTTTTTCCCTTTGAGATTTCATTGTTATCGGATTGAATACTTTTACTGATTTCAGAGCTGTTGATATATGTCTTGCATATGAATACTCGTGGTGATAATGGGGTATCATATTGCTTCACTTGATATGTGTTTTGGCACTCAACTCACGGATTCCCGAGGTGACATTGGGGTAATCTACGCATAGGGGTTTATGCACGTTCTTGTCTTTGGTTCTCCGGTAGAAATCTTGGGGCACTATTTGAGGTTCTTTGTGTTGGATTGAGTATTATGAATCTGAAATTAGTTGGTGTTATTTTAGCACGAACTCTTGGATAGATTGATCAGAAAGAATAGCTTCGAGGTGGTTTCGTACCCTACAAACGATTTCTTCGTGTGTTCTTCGCTAGATAGGAATTTGGAGTGATTCTTCGTCGCACTTTGAGGGGTGGTTATATGATCCAATTATATTAGCATTGTTGAGAGATTGCACTAGCGAAAGTACGGACCCTAGGCCTCATTTTCAAGCATTGCAATACCGTTTTTGTGCCCATTTTCTATTTGCTACCTTGCTGGTTTTATTTATTCAGATTATAAAAATATATGGCTACCATCAATATTACACTTTTATCACCATCTCTTCACCGAACTAGTGCACCTATACAATTTTCTGTTGTATTGGGTGTGTTGGGGACACAAGAGATTTCTTGTATTTGATTGCAGGGTTGTTTGAGAGAGACCATCTTCATCCTATGCCTCCCACAGATTGATAAACCTTAGGTCATCCACTTGAGGGAAAATTGCTACTGTCCTACAAAACTCTGCACTTGGAGGCCCAACACGTGTCTACAAGAATGAAATTGCATAGTAGACATCAAACTACTACAAGCAGTATGAGCAAGAGATGCACACACAATTTCTCATATCCATCACCAAAGTCCCACAATTGGAATTGCCAAATTTTGATGGCACTAACCCTAGTGGCTGGATTCGTCAGAGTGAGAAATTCTTTCAGATGGCAGGAACACCAACTGAATACAAGGTGAACTTGGCACAAATGAATGTCATTGCTAAGGCTGCCATCTGGTTGAGACGTTCAGGTTTGCTGAAGAAGAAGCCAAGCTAGGGTCAGTTCTGTACCGAGCTACTTCATAGATTTTCCATCTCGAGTTCTTTTGATCTCACTGATAAGTTCAACTCACTGAAGCAGAACACTTCTACTGTAGCTTAGTATACTGAAGAGTAAGAATCAATGGCAGATGTTTAGCAAGTCAACCCATCAATTGCTGAAAGCTAGTTTGTCAGGTGCTATGTCAATGGACTGAGATCACAACTCAAATTTCAAATGAGACCACTCCGACCTATCACACTAACCGATGCATACTAGCTGGCCAATGATTTGGAGCAAGGAGCTCCTATGAAGAAACTGTTCCAGCAGTACATAAGTTTTCCAAATCATCTACTGTTTACTCCAAACACCCAATGGCTAATCAGGACAAATTAAACCCAATGATTTTAAAGCACCTACAATTACTCAAAGGCCCAGGGAAATTGCTAAGTGATGTAGGTGTGGTGACAACTAGGTACATGGCGACAAATGCAAGCAAACTCATGTCATTCATCTGCTCACTGGAGAGCAGCTAGAAGAAGGTACTATGGAACAAGAAGAGATTGAAGAGGAGAATTGGGGTGTCATCTCAGCCTGTCTATGATTTTTTAGCTCGCCAACCTAATTCAAAAAGGTCAAGGTCTTGAAGAACTTTCAATACCATTTACGAAAGAAGAAATTGACAATGTGATTAAAATCATTCCGGCTGACCGTGCACTAGGACCTGACGGTTTCAAGTATGTTGGGATATAATTAAAGAAGATTTTTACTCTCTATGTGAAGACTTCTGGAAGGGGACAATCAATTTGCAATGTTTGAACACATCTCTAATCACACTAATACCGAAGAAGCTGACACCAGAATCGGTCAATGATTTCAGACCAATCTCCTTGCTAAATTGTGTGCTCAAAGTTATAACGAAAATTCTTTCTAAAAGGCTTCAACGTTGGATTCTAAAGGTGGTGCATCGCAATCAATATGGATTCATCAAGACTAGGACAATTCAAGACTGTCTCGGCTGGGCTTTCGAATATTTGCATCAATGTAAGCAATCGGGCAAGGAAATTATGATTCTAAAACTAGATTTTGAAAAGGCCTTCGACACAATGGAACATTCTTTCATTTTGAAAATGCTAGAATGCAAGGGTTTTGACGACAGGTGGTGTATGTGGATTAAAATGTTGCTGCTGTCAGGATCTTCATCAATTCTTCTAAACGGAATACCTGACACATAATTCAAGTGTAAACGAGGTGTAAGATAGGGTGACCCAGTTTCCCCCTTGTTATTTGTGCTCGTGGCAGATTTATTACATTCTTTAATTAATAAAGCTTGGATGGATGGCTTAATATCACTCCCAATTAATCAACCTGGTTTAGAAGACTACCCAGTGGTTCAATATGCCGACGACACATTAATTATGTTGGGGATATAACTACCAGGTATGACCCGCCCAGAAGGGGCCGGGTCTATCCTAATGGCGGGTTACTAAAAGTTCAAGTGAATATACAAGGCGATGGTTTAGTATAAGACTTGTAGTAGGCCCAAGCCCAGAGGCGGCTTGAGGCCCGTGATTGTAAACCGCCATGGGTAAGAAAGACTTGTAAAGAAAGGCATGTAAAGGAAGTCACCGAGCCGGACACGTTATATGAGCCGGCCGGGACTCTGTAGGCCGCCAGGAGTCAAACCGTGTATATAAGGGGATGACCCGGTGGCGGCTTAGGGTAAGAAACAAGAGATCGAGAAGCCAAGATAGCGTATTTTTCTCCTTGGTCATCGAAACCTAGCAATACCACATCAACTGGACTAGGCTTTACCTTCACAGCAAGGGTTCGAACCATTATAAACCTTTTGTGTCCTTTGTCCCGATTAACCCCTTTAAGCTTGCTAGTTGCGATGGCTCCACGACCAAGTTCTTTCACTAGGACATCTGCCGTGACAATTCCACGACAGTTGGCGCCCACCGTGGGGCCAGCGCACAGTGGATTTGAGTTCTTGAAGGGCAACTTCAAAGGGCTCAAGGGATACGCTGTGGGCTGGATGACCAAGAGTCGTCGCGGCAAGCTCTATATGGATGACGAAGGATGGGGCCCCGACGCCGGCTCAATTGAGTACGGATACCTGGTCCCCTTCGGCGGAATGCACGTCTTCATCGGCCGGATCGGCCAGCCGGGCTCTGAGCCGGACATCTGCACCAACCTCATCGAGATGGCTCAGCGCGCGAGATCCACCAGGGCTCAACCCGTCGTGAGGCGTGCCTTTGTGGGTTGAATCCATGGAGGGGAACTTTCTGAAGGATCGGTGGACGGTGGTGAGACGTCCGTTTGCTCTGACGGTGAGTCGTCCACAGGCGAAACAGATTCTTTGTATCAGTTACAAGATGGCGGGCTTGGGGGTTGTTCCCATGGCAGCAGTATTCCGGACCCCACTGAGGCACCGAATCGAGCGGAGTCTTCATGGCTGGCACTCAACCTGGTCAGAATTCTACGGTTGCGGCAGCAATAACCACTGGGTCAGCAGGGTCCGGGTCAGGAGACCCTGTGCGCCCACTGGCTCAGGTATTAATGGACCTCATGGATAGGATGACGACCCTGTTGACTGTTGTGGTTGAGCCGGCGGATAAGGCTCAGCATGACACCGAGGTAGCACGGCTACGCGGAGAGGTAACACGGGCCAAGGAAAATTTAGCGGTGGAAGCAGAGACTTTCCGGCTCTGGATGCATGTGCTCAGCAGCTTCAAGCGGAGACTTTCTGGCTCTCGGTGGATCTGAATGCGTCAAACGAGGTCATGAGGAGAAGGCACCAGAAGGCTCAATCACGTCTGCCTCTGACTTATGATCCTAGGAACCTTTTTCACACACCCGGGGCTGGTCCCACTAACCCGCCGGAGGCAAACCGGATCACAACACCCGGGGCTGGGGCGCCGGTTCAACCGCGGGCCATGGAGCCGGCACGTGTGAATACTGCTCTGCCTCACTACACACCAATACCATCGGGTCACTTCTCTAACCCTTTGGAGAATTTAATTGTTGCATCGGCTCATTTGGCGGCTCTCCCAATGGAAGGTAACTCTCCGACGGTAATCGAAACACAAAGGGTCAGAGAACTTCTTCAGACAGCTCTGACACAGGAGGATGCATATTCTTACAGTCGAGATAGAATCCATTCAACCTCTCGCCGAAGCTGGAGCCCAAGCTATAGTAGTCATATGGACTCAGCGGCCATGTCGAGCAACGCCCAGCGCCGTAACCAACCACGCGGGCGCGACCTAGCCCCGGGTGGAGCCCTTAACTTGGTGGACCAGGAGAGGATCCGTCAAGAGGCTGAACGGGCGATTCAGCAGGCGGCAGAGCAGGCGGCTCACTAAGCTTTTCCGGTTTATCCGGCGACCTCTATTGAGGCTGGGGTGGCCACCAGGACAGGAGGTGTCCCTTATCGTGTGCCGGCTCTGCGTAATGAGTGTTTGCCAAAGGTTTTAAGGGGCCTCGTAAGGTGCCCAATTACACAGTCGACCTGCAGCCCGGAGCGTGGATTGAAAGTTATGAGATGGCCATGGAGTTATTAGAGGTCAGTGACGCAGCAATGGCCAAATACTTCACCATGATGTTGGATGGAACAGCTCGTACTTGGTTAAAGGGGCTGCCGCCCAACTCCATCAGCTCATTGGCGGAGTTAAAGGCCCGGTTCATTCATAACTTCAAAGACACCTGCAAACAGCCCATGTCGATCGTGGACTTGACCAACTGCAAGCAAGAGGAAGGCGAATCCACGAACCATTGGGTGCGTCGGGTCAAGGAAATAATACATTCATCTGATAAGATGGATGCCGGCTCCACGGTCTTAATGTTGGACAAAAATTGCCGTTTTGAACCCCTGAAACAGAAGCTGGGGCGGCTCAAGCATGACTGTAATGACATGGGCCAGCTGATGGCGGCTCTCGTCAAGTACACCGATTCTGGCACTACCAAGGACCCCATGTCTGATGAAGAGAAGACAGGGAAGGGAAAGACGAACGACAATGGCAAAGGTCACCAGCACAACCCGGCAAATCAAGGAGGTAATAAACGTAAGGCTGACGAGTTTGTGGCTAACACCAATATGCAGGGCAACAATCAACGACGCAAGGGGAGGCCGCCTCCATGGTCTGGCGGGTCAGGTCCCACCCTTGAGCATCTGCTAAACGAACCTTGTCCAAGACACGGCACCCGGGAGAAGCCAGCTACCCATCTGTGGAAAGACTATACGATCATGAAGGCTTTTAAGAAATCTAACATATTTGATGGTAACCACGGACCTAACGGCAGTTCAGGTGGTGGCGGCTTTCATGGCCCGGACGCCGGCTCAGGTGGTGGCGGTTTTCATGGCCAGGGCCATCCGGGTAGTCAAGGCGGCTATAATCAGCAATCCGGCCAGGGCAGTCAGCAACAGCAGCAACAGTCCGGGTATTAGAGTAACCCAAAACAGCTGAACAGTGGGCAATACCACGTGTTTACCACCAGTTTGTGCAAGGGGGATCAAAAGCTTCATAAGAGGGCTGTAAATGCTGTTGAGCCGGCGGTTGCGCGTTATTTGAGATGGTCTGAACATCCTATTGTGTGGAGTAGGGAGGATCACCCACCCCGGGTTGATAATCCAGGTCATCTGGCTTTGGTGGTGGCGCCTTAGGTTGGTGGATATAAGTTCACTAAAGTGCTCATGGACAGAGGCAGTAGCATCAACATCCTTTATTATGAGACGTTTCGTCGCATGGGGTTAACTGATAAGAGTCTTAAAACATCCAACACTGTTTTTCATGGGGTAGTGCCTGGTAAGTCAGCGTACCCAGTTGGTAAGATTGAACTGGAAGTAGCCTTTGGAGATGAGTATGATTCTAGGGCTGAGAAGTTAACCTTTGAAGTGGTTAAGATCAAAAGCCCATATCACGCTCTGTTTGGACGGCCGGCTTATGCTAAGTTCATGGCTCGGCCGTGTTATGTGTATCTGCAGCTCAAAATGTCGGGTTATAAAGGCACTATCATAGTACATGGAAGCCGGAAAATAGCCTTGGAATGTGAAGAAGGTGATGCCGCTTATGCCGAGTCTGTTTGTGCAACCGAGGAGTTGAAGTTTTATGAGGATAATGTTGACCCGACAGACATGACATCTTTGAAGAAGCCAACTACGGAGCATGATTCGGCGTTGAAATTCAAATCAGCTTATGACACCAAGATGCTTGATTTCCTGCCTGGCGATTCATCCAAACAGTTCATTATCAGTGCTAACTTGGATCCAAAATAGGAAAGCGCGCTCATCGAGTTCATCCGTGAGAACTGGGACATCTTTGCATGGAAGCCTTCTGACATGCCGGGTGTATCGAGAGAACTCACTGAGCACACTCTCAATATTGATCCAAAGCTTAAGCCGGTCCGACAATACGTGCCTTGCTGCCCTTACTGTCACCGGGAAAGGACACCGCAAGATTGAACCCAAAGCTAAGCACTTCTCCCATTGCAAGAAAGATCAATCTAGTAGGCCAAACCAAACTGATAATTCGAAGAGACTTGCAAAGATAACCAATCATACATAAAAGAATTCAGAGAAGATTCAAATATTATTCATAGATAGACTTGACCATAAACCCACAATTCATCGGTCTCAACAAACACACCGCAAAAAGAAGATTACATCGAATAGATCTCCACAAGAAAGGGGGAGAACTTTGTAGTGAGTTTCAAAGAGAGAGAAGAAGCCATCTAGCTACTAACTATGGACCTGAAGGTCTGAGGTAAACTACCCACACTTCATCGGAGAGGCCATGATGATGTAGAAGCCCTTCGTGATGACGACCCTCTTCCGGCGGAGCTCCGGAACAGGCCCCAAGATGGGATCTCGTGGATACAGAAAGTTGCGGCGATGGAATTAGGTTTTTGGCTCCTGTTCTGATCGTTTGGGGGTACGTGTGTATATATAGGAGGAAGAAGTACGCCGGAGGAGCAACGAGGGGCCCACGAGGCAGGGGGCGCGCCCCCCACCCTCGTGACTGCCTCTTTTGTTCCTTGGAGCAGGGTCCAAGTCTCCTGGATCACGTTCGGTGAGAAAATCACGTTCCCGAAGATTTTATTCCGTTTGGACTCCGTTTGATATTTCGTTTCTCCGAAACACTGAAATAGGCAAAAAAGAGCAATTCCGGGCTGGGCCTCCGGTTAATAGGCTAGTCCCAAAAATAATATAAAAGTGGAAAATAAAGCCCAATATAGTCCAAAATAGTAGATAATATAGCATGGAGCAATAAGAAATTATAGATACATTGGAGACGTATCAGGCATCCCCAAGCTGACGAGCAGGTAAATGATAAAAAGAGAATTTTTGATGCGGAGTGCTACTTGGCATAATTTCAATGCAAATCTTCTTAATTGTGGTATGAATATTCAGATTCGAAAGATTCAAGACAAAAGTTTATATTGACATAAAAATAATAATACTTCAAGCATACTAACAAAGCAATTATGTCTTCTCAAAATAGAATGGCCAAAGAAAGTTATCCCTACAAAATCATATAGTCTGGCTATGCTCTATCTTCACCACACAAAGTATTCATATCATGCACAACCCCAATGACAAGCCAAGCAATTTTTTCATACTCTAACTTTTTCGAAACTTTTTCAATCTTCACGCAATACATGAGCATGAGCCATGGATATAGCACTATAGGTGGAATAGAATGGTGGTTGTGGAGAAGACAAAAAGGAGGGGAAGACAGTCTCACATCAACTAGGCGTATCAATGGGCTATGGAGATGCCCATCAATAGATATCAATGTGAGTGAGTAGGGATTGCCATGCAATGGATGCACTAGAGCTATAAATGTATGAAAGCTCAACAAAAGAAACTAGTGGGTGTGCATCCAACTTGCTTGCTCACGAAAACCTAGGGCAATTTGAGGAAGCCCATCATTGGAATATACAAGCCAAGTTCTATAATGTAAAATTCCCACTAGTATATGAAAGTGACAACATATGAGACTCTCTATATGAAGAACATGGTGCTACTTTGCAGCACAATATATGAGACTCGCTATATCATGGTGCTACTTTGAAGCACAAGTGTGGAAAAAAGGATAGTAGCATTGCCCCTTTTTATTTATTTTCTTTTTTTGGGACTTCTTTTTTTCTTTGGCCTTTCTCTTTTTTTTGGGACAATGCTCTATTGAATGATGATCATCACACTTTTATTTATTTACAACTCAATGATTACAACTCGATTCTAAAACAAAGTATGACTCTATATGGATGCCTCCGGCGGTGTACCGGGATATGAAATGAATCAGGAGTGACAAGTATGAAGAAATTATGAACGGTGGCTTTGCCACAAATACTCTGTCAACTACATGATCATGCTAAGCAATATGACAATGATGAATGTGTCATGATGAACTAGATGGTGGAAAGTTGCATGGCAATATATCTCGGAATGGCTATGGAAATGCCATAATAGGTAGGTATGGTGGCTGTTTTGAGGAAGGTATATGGTAGGTGTATGATACCGGCAAAAGGTGCGCGGTATTAGAGAGGCTAGCAAAGGTGGAAGGGTGAGAGTGCGTATAATCCATGGACTCAACATTAGTCATAAAGAACTCATATACTTATTGCAAAAATCTAGAAGTTATCAAAGCAAAGTATTACGCGCATGCTCCTAGGGGGATAGATTGGTAGGAAAAGACCATCGCTCGTCCCCGACCGCCACTCATAAGGAAGACAATCAATAAATAAGTCATGCTCCGACTTCATCACATAACGGTTCACCATACGTGCATGCTACAGGAATCACAAACTTTAACACAAGTATTCTTTAAATTCACAACTACTCAACTAGCACGACTTTAATATTATCACCTCCATATCTCAAAACAATTATCATGCTTCAATCTTTTCTTAGTATTGAACACACTCAAAATAAAGTTTCATAAATCTTGAATACTAAGCATATTATATTAAATAAATTACCATGCTATTAAGAGACTCTCAAAATAATTTAAGTGAAGCATGAGAGATCAATAGTTTCTTTAAAACAAATCCACCACCGTGCTCTAAAAGATCTAAGTGAAGCACATAGAGCAAAATTATAACGCTCAAAAGATATAAGTGAAGCACATAGAGCAAAACTACTTAGCTCAAAAGATATAAGTGAAGCACATAGAGTATTCTATCAAATTTTGATTCATGTATGGCTCTCTCAAAAGGTGTGTTAAGCAAGGATGATTGTGGCATACTAAAACACAAAGACACAAATAATACAAGACTTTTTGGTGTCCTTGGATTATCTTGGGGGTGCCATGGGCATCCCCAAGCTTAGGCTCTTGCCACTCCTTTTTCCATGATCCATCAAAAGAATTCACCCAAAACTTGAGAACTTCACAACACAAAACTCAAAATAGAAAACTCGTGAGCTCCGTTAGCGAAAGAAAACAAAAGACCACTTCAAGGTACTGTAATGAACTCATTATTTATTTATATTGGTGTTAAACCTACTGTTTTCCAACTTCTCTATGGATTATAAACTATTTTACTAGCCATAGATTCATCAAAATAAGCAAACAACACATGAAAAACAGAATCTGTCAAAAACAGAACAGTCTGTAGTAATCTGTAGCTAGCGCAATATCTGGAACCCCAAAAATTCTAAAATAAATTTCTGGACGTGAGGAATTTATCTATTAATCATCTTCAAAAATAATTAAATAAATAGTACTCTTCAAATAAAAATGACAGCAGTTCTCGTGAGTGCTAAAGTTTCTGTTTTTTTACAGCAAGTTCAACAAGACTTTCCCCAAGTCTTCCCAGCGGTTCTACTTGGCACAAACATTAATTAAACACAAAAAACACAACCAAAACAGAGGCTAAATAATTTATTTATTAGTAAGCAGGAGCAAAAAGCAAGGAATAAAAATAAAAATGGGTTGCCTCCCAACAAGCGCTATCGTTTAACGCCCCTAGCTAGGCATAAAAGCGAGGATAGATCTAGGTATTGCCATCTTTGGTAGGCAATCCATCAGTGGCTCTCATGATAGTTTCATATGGTAATTTTATTTTCTTTCTTGGAAAGTGTTCCATGACCTTTTTTAATGGAAATTGAAATCTAATATTCCCTTCCTTCATATCACTCGCACCAACCGTTCTAAGGAAAGGTCTACCAAGAATAATAGGGCAAGAGGGATTGCAATCTGTATCAAGAACAATGAAATCTATGGGCACATAATTCCTATTTGCAAAAATAAGAACATCATTAATCCTTCCCATAGATTTCTTAATAGTGGAATCCGCAAGATGCAAGTTTAGAGAGCAATCATCAAAATTACGAAAATCTAGTAAATCACACAAAGTCTTGGGAATAGTAGAGACACTAGCACCCACATCACACAAAGCATAAAACTCATGATCTTTAATTTTAATTTTAATAGTTGGTTCCCACTCATCATAGAGTTTTCTAGGGATAGAAACTTTTAACTCAAGTTTTTCTTCATAAGATTGCATCAAGGCATCAACAATATGTTCGGTGAAGGCTTTATTTTGACTATAAGCATGTGGAGAATTTAGTACGGATTGCAACAAGGAAATACAATCAATTAAAGAGCAACTTTCATAATTAAATTCCTTCAAATCCAATATAGTGGGTTTAGCAACATCTAGATTTTTATTTCTTTCAATCCCACTTTCATCAATTTCATCATTAAGATCTAAATACTCCGAATTTTTACAACGCCTTCTAGGTAAAGGAAGATCATATTCAGTTTCACCAAGATTAATATTGCAAAATAAAGATTTAATAGGGGACACATCAATAACTTTTAGATCTTCATCTTGATTTTCATAGGAATTGGAAGAACATGCTTTAATAAAGGCATCTTTGGAAGCACGCATCCTAGCGGTTCTTTCCTTGCACTCATCAATGGAAATTCTCATGGATTTGAGAGACTCATTGATATCATGCTTAGGAGGAATAGATCTAAGCTTTAAGGAATCAATCTCAAGAGAAATTCTATCAACGTTCCTAGCCAAATCATCAACTTTAAGCAATTTCTCTTCAAGCAAAGCATTAAAATTCTTTTGTGAATTCATAAACTCTTTAACACTATTCTCAAATTCAGAGGGCATCTTATTATAATTTCCATAAGAGTTGTTGTAGGAATTCCCATAATTATTAGAAGGATTACTAGGATATGGCCTACGATTAAAATTCCCTCTATAAGCGTTGTTACCAAAATTATTCCTACCAATAAAATTCACATCCATAGATTCATTGTTATTCTCAATCAAAGTAGACAAAGGCATATCATTAGGATCAGAAGAAACACTCTTAGTAGCAAATAATTTCATAAGTTCATCCATCTTTCCACTCAACACATTAATTTCTTCTATCGCATGCACCTTTTTATTAGAAGATCTTTCAGTATGCCATTGAGAATAATTAACCATAATATTATCTAGGAGTTTAGTAGCATCTCCTAAAGTGATTTCCATAAAAGTGCCTCCCGCGGCCGAATGTAAAAGATTTCTAGAAGCAAAATTCAATCTGGCATAAAAATTTTGTATGATCATCCACAAATTCAAACCATGAGTAGGGCAATTACGTATCATTATTTTCATTCTCTCCCAAGCTTGTGCAACATGTTCATGATCAAGTTTTTTAAAGTTCATAATATCGTTTCTAAGAGAGATGATCTTAGCGGGAGGAAAATACTTAGAGATAAAAGCATCTTTGCACTTGTTCCATGAATCAATACTATTTTTAGGCAAAGGCGAAAACCAAGCTTTAGCACGATCTCTAAGCGAAAAAGGAAATAGCTTCAATTTAACGACATCATTATCGACATCTTTTTTCTTTTGCATATCACATAAATCAACGAAGCTATTCAGATGAGTAGCGGCATCTTCACTAGGAAGGCCGGCGAATTGATCTTTCATAACAAGATTCAACAAAGCACTACTAATTTCACAAGATTCAGCATCGGTAAGAGGAGCAATCGGAGTGCTAAGGAAATCATTATTATTGGTATTGGTGAAGTAACACAATTTAATATTATCTCGAGCCATCGCAACAAACAAGCAATCTAACACACGAGCAAACAAAAAGGCAAGCGGGCAAAAAGAGGCAAATAGAGAGGGAGGATAGAGAGAGAGAGGGCGAATAAAACGGCAAGGGTGAATTGGGGGGAGAGGAAAACGAGAGGCAAATGGAAAATAATGTAATGCGAGAGATAGGGATTGTGATGGGTACTTGGTATGTTGACTTTTTGCGTAGACTCCCCGGCAACGGCGCCAGAAATCCTTCTTTCTACATCTTGAGCTTGCGTTGGTTTTCCCCAAAGAGGAAGGGATGATGCAACAGAGTAGCGTAAGTATTTCCCTCAATTTTTGAGAACCAAGGTATCAATCTAGTAGGAGGCCACGCTCAAGTCCCTCGTACCTGCACAAAATGGTAGCTACTCGCAACCAACGCGATTAGGGGTTGTCAATCCCTTCACGGTCACTTACGAGAGTGAGATCTGATAGATATAATATTTTTGGTATTTTTGGTATAAAGATGCAAAGTAAAAAGTAAAAGCAAAGCAAGATTAAATTGATGGAGATTGATATGATGAGAATAGACCCGGGGGCCATAGGTTTCACTAGTGGCTTCTCTCAAGAGCATAAGTATTCTACGGTGGGTGAACAAATTACAGTTGAGCAATTGACAGAATTGAGCATAGTTATGAGAATATCTAGGCATGATCATGTATATAGGCATCACGTCCGTGACAAGTAGACCGAAACGATTCTGCATCTACTACTATTACCCCACTCATCGACCGCTATCCAGCATGCATCTAGAGTATTAAGTTAAAACAGAGTAACGCTTTAAGCAAGATGACATGATGTAGAGACATAAATTCATGCAATATGAAATAAACCCCATCTTGTTATCCTCGATGGAAACAATGAAATACGTGCCTTGCTGCCCCTTCTGTCACTGGGAAAGGACACCGCAAGATCGAACCAAAAGCTAAGCACTTCTCCCATGGCAAGAACTACCAATCTGGTTGGCTAAACCAAATGGATAATTCGAAGAGACTTGCAAAGATAACCAATCATACATAAAAGAATTCAGAGAAGATTCAAATATTATTCATAGATAGACTTGATCATAAACCCACAATTCATCAGTCTCAACAAACACACCGCAAAAAGAAGATTACATCGAATAGATCTCCACAAGAGAGGGGGAGAACTTTGTATTGAGATTCAAAGAGAGAGAAGAAGCCATCTAGCTACTAACTATGGACCCGAAGGTCTGAGGTAAACTACTCGCACTTCATCGGAGAGGCTATGATGATGTAGAAGCCCTCCGTGATGACGGCCCTCTTCCGGCGGAGCTCCGGAACAGGCCCCAAGATGGGATCTCGTGGATACAGAAAGTTGCGGCGGTGGAATTAGGTTTTTGGCTCCTATTCTGATCGTTTGGGGGTACGTGTGTATATATAGGAGGAAGAAGTACGCCGGAGGAGCAACGAGGGGCCCATGAGGCAGGGGGCGTGCCCTAGGGGGGCGCCCCCACCCTCGTGACCGCCTCTTTTGTTCCTTGGAGCAGGGTCCAAGTCTCCTGGATCACGTTCGATGAGAAAATCACGTTCCCGAAGATTTTATTCTGTTTGGACTCCGTTTGATATTCCGTTTCTTCGAAACACTGAAATAGGCAAAAAAACAGCAATTTTGGGCTGGGCCTCCCATTAATAGGTTAGTCCCAAAAATAATATAAAATTGGAAAATAAAGCCCAATATAGTCGAAAACAGTAGATAATATAGCATGGAGCAATAAAAAATTATATATATGTTGGAGACGTATCACCTACAGAGGAAGACTTGGCCATTCCTGGCCCGGAGGCCCAGTTGGTGGCGGCTCTTCATGTCATTCCAGATTGGACAGTGCCATATTTGGCTTACATGACCCGGGGGGAGTCGCTAGAGGATGAGACCTTGGCAAGACAGATAACCCGACGGTCTAAGTCAATGACAATTTCCAATGGTGAATTATATCATCGTAGTGTCACTGGGAAATTCAGTGATGTGTCTCTCCTGAAGAAGGTCAAGAGATTCTTCGTGAGATCCATGAGGGAGATTGTGGCCATCATGCCGGCTCAAAATCTCTAGTGGCCAAAGCTTTTCGTCATGGCTTTTACTGGCTAACGGCTCATGCTGATGCGGAGGATCTAGTCAGTAGGTGCGATGGATGTCAAAAGTTCGCACGACGAGCACACGTACCGGCTCAAGAATGGAGGATGATTCCAATCACTTGGCCGTTTGCAGTTTGGGGGCTTGATATGGTTGGACCTTTCAAAAGATCCAAGGATAAAAAGACACATCTTTTGGTGGCAGTTGACAAATTCACGAAATGGGTTGAGGCAGAGCTGGTGAGCAAGTGTGATGCAGCCACGGCGGTTCAGTTCATGAAAAAGGTGATCTTTCGCTTTGGTTTTCCACACAACATTATAACTGACAATGGCACTAATCTATCCAAAGGTGCTATGGAGGAGTTTTGTCAGCGTGAGCATATCCGGCTTGATGTTTTGTCAGTAGCTCACCCCCAATCCAATGGTCAAGCTGAGAGAGCAAATCAGGAAATCCTAAAAGGTCTCAAGCCCCAGCTTATGGTTCCTTTACAACGGACGCCGGGTTGTTGGGTAGAAGAATTACCCTCGGTGCTGTGGAGTATCGATACCACTCCTAACAGGTCTACAGGTTATACACCTTTCTTCATGGTTTATGGAGCAGAAGCAGTTCTGCCTAGTGACATCCGTCATGACTCACCTCACGTGGCGGCTTACGTTGAAGCTGATAATGGACAAGCCCGACAGGATGCACTTGACTTGTTAGATGAACAGAGATATTTGGCAGCGGCTCGATCAGCAATTTATCAACAGGACCTGCACCGTTATCACAGCCGCCGGGTTAAGTCCAGAACCTTTCAAGAAGGTGACCTGGTGCTCCGGCTCATCCAGGATCTGTCTGATGCACACAAGCTATCCCCGCCTTGCGAAGGACCCTTCGTGGTCAGCAAGAACTTCAACAACGGGTCATATTACCTCATTGATGTTCGAGATCACAAAGACTCACGTAAGTCGGAGGAGGAGACCCGCCGGCCGTGAAACATTGCTCAGCTTCGGCCATATTATACTTAAGCCACCGGCTCTCATCATGTACATACTTTGACATTGTATATATTATGATAAGTAATAAAGCAGGACCTCTGTCCTTTTCCCCTTCAATGATCATATATCTTTATTATTCTCATTATTTAAAATGACCAAAAGGGGGCTGATCGTATCCGAATCTAGCTTAACCCTTTTGGTCCGGCTCATGGTCGTATTCGAATCTAGCCGTAAACCCCATGGTCACTTGGGGGCTTCCTGTTCAAACATAGGTCGTATTCGAACCAAAGAGAACATAGTTGTCGTAACCCTCTTGATCGGCTCAAAGCCAAACTCACTAGGGGGCTTCTTGATCGTATCCGAATCATAGCTTAACTCCTTTTGGGTCTGACTTGGATCTTATTCGAATCAAGGTCGTTAAAAACCTTTCAAGGTCATTTGGGGGCTTCCTGTTCAAACATAGGTTGTATTCGAACCAAAGCGAACATAGCTGTCGGTACCCTCTTGATCGGCTCAACGCCAAAACCACTGGGGGCTATATGATCGTATTCGAATCTTAGCTTAACCCCTTTGGTCCGGTTTACTGATCGTATTCAAATCAGAAGCCTCCAATTTTTATTTCAGTGTTTGATTTACATTGTCTGAAGCCTAGTGTTTTGTCTTACTGCTTTTTATCGTCTCAAATCTAACTGTCAGTATGGTTTTAAATTAAACCGGCTCGGTTATTTGACAATGAGTTGCCAAGGCATAACAGTCATCAGACATATGGGAGTATTGACTCCTAAAAAAGATTGGGTTATCAACCTCATCATCCGGGTCATGTAAACCGGCAGTCCAGATTCAAAGAACACAGGTATGACAGTATCATTCATGAACAGATTTATCTGTGTTTTTTTCGTTAATCAAAGGTTTTTTCAGCCTTGTTTATCTGACATATGGTTCTGTTTTTCCCACTTAATTTCATAGTCATATACCGGGTGTTTTGACCCGTCCGGTGCTAAACCGCCAGGACAGTTTTCTCATCTTTTACAGGAACAGAGTTAAAACATTACAGATGTAATCACGGATGTGACGCATATATATTGGCATCATGGGCAAAGAGTCATATGCAACATTTTATGCACGATGGCATAGGAAAAACATGCAGTTTTCAAACTAACCTATTACAAGGCTTTGAGAGCCCAAAAGGTTAGGCTGTTTTTTCTCTTAAACATATCTTAAGCTAAAGACAAGATTATTCAGATGGTTATGACTTCTCCCTCGCCGGTTCACCTCCCTCCACTGGTTGGAAGCTGGGATTGGACCAGTCAAAGCCGTTCAGAGCAATAAACTCAGCCTCATCGTCAATTAAGCCGGCCGGGTCAATTTCCGGGGCAAAAGTGTGTTGACAAACCGGCGGGATAAGATCCGTCACTTTATAAGAGGGAGTCGCCATCTTTTTATTCTCTATATCAAAACCCGGCTGATATTTGTCGATGTTGGTCTCCTCGCCAAGAATGGTAGCCTGAGGACGAACTCCCCTCACACAGGTAATAAAGTCATCTTGCTCAAACGGAGTCCCGTCTTCCTTCATGGTAGGGTACCCCTTAGCCACATCCACCGGGTCTAAACCCGGCACCTCGGCTTTGGAGCGGCTCAGGGCAGTCAGGGCTCCGGCTCTGGCGCAAGATCGTTTGACCTCTTGAAATCTGGCGGGTAAGATCGATAATTTCTTCAAAACATCACTCACACGGTTGGGTCCTTGGTTGGCAGGGGGGATAGTAGAAAGTGCTCATTGAGCACCAGTGTACAGTTGCGCCACCAAGGTATAAACCGCCTTTAGTTTTTTCACACTATCTTGACTCTGATTTTTTACTTCGTGGACCTATGAGTGTTTTTTAACAAAGGCTCAGCAGGCGGCTTATATTCCTGGTCAAAATAAAGTGTAAGTGACTAATACAAATGACTCACCAAAGATGGTGGAGACCATTTGAGACACACAGTTTTTTAAGTTGGCGAGCTCCATGGTAACCTCCTCAAGAGCCGCCTCTGCTATCTCGGCACATTGTATTAGCAAGGTCTTCTCATCGGCCCAAGATTTCTTCTTTTCAGTCAAACTAGTCTTCAATTTTTCAGTTTCAGAGAGACTCAATTGAAGTTTGGAGTTAGCAGTCTCTATCTCTGCCTCTTGATCCACCAGTCAGGTCTTTACATCCGTCAATTGAGAGCCCAATTCAGTTAGGGCGGTCTACAAACATGCACAGGTGTTTCAAGATTTAACTAAAGGTTATAATGATTGAAGTCCCAAGTGCTTTGCAAATGCAATACCACTTGGCACTTGGGGGCTAATGTCTGCCAAAGCAATTTTTATGCAAAATGACTCTTCTATGCTTCAAGTCCCAAGTGTTTTACAAAGTAACAATGCTTGGCACTTGGGGGCTAATGCATGACATTCAGAAAGTTTTTATGTTGAGCCGGATCACACTACTTATTTGGACTGATTTAAGACAGTTATGAAGTTAAGTACCGGCTCATTTATGATGAATTGAGCTGGCCCTTGGGGACTACAGGTGAAAGTTTATACTAATCTGTTGGACTTAGGAAAAAATCTAAAGACAAGGTATCAACCTATATCGTAAGTCTATAGGTCATTCAGGTTCATCATAATCTAAAGACTTGGGGGCTGGCAGAGTATATATAAACCGGAGAACATACCTCATATTTCAGTTGCAATTGCTTGACCATCTCAATTTCCGAGTCACGGCTGGAATGCACATGACTGAGATAGCCGGACAGCACGTCACTAACATTCATGTGAGCATAGTGAGAGATATCAAACTGTACTTTCTGCCTTTCCAAGGCCTCCTGTTTGGCAGAATGCCTGGCCAGCACAGTCGGATTACCCGGCGCAACAAATCTGCTGCCAGTGATCAGAACGTCATGGTCAGAAGACGCTGGCGGGTTAGCTAAACCAAATGGTCTGACGGTGGATGGATCGACAATGGTTTCGTCAGCTGACGGCTCAGGAGGGTCCAATTGAGCATGGAAAGTCGGATCTTCTGGCGCTTTAGATTGAGCGGGAGGAGTTGGTGTTGTCGGTTCAGGTGCATGATTTTTTGGGTCTTCTGCTGGTTTAATCACCTTGGCTTTCTTGGACTTCGCCTAACCACTAAGAAAGATTTTTATGATACAGTTAGTATAATGATGCAGTTTTAAAGATGCAGAGGAAAGATGATTTTCCTTACCCAGGGGTAGTCTTGAAAGCCGGAAACTGAGTCCGGGATGATTCGCCAGAAGAGCGAGAAACCTCCTGCAAAGGTAAAATAAAGTTAAAAATATAAGGAAATAGATTCATGGATAAAACAAAGGACAAAGGTGAAAGAAACCTCATTCTGGCGTTTTCGAGGAGTTTTTTGTAAGTCAGAAGGTGGTTCATCATCATCATTAGCCCGGGCTTGACGGCGGCTCACATGTTGCTGCTTTTTGAAAAGAAAATGAGGGTCCAAATAAGCCAAAGGGTGCGAAAACCTTACTTTCTGGGTTACCAGTCAAAGTTTCTGTCTCAGCAAAGGGGCTGAGTCGGAGGAAATAGTTACCTCCTCTTCCACGGCCTGGCTGGCCCCCGTGTCGTCCTGGCAATAGTCAGTGTCAATAAGATAGTTGAAAATTTGGCCAAGGGAGTCAAGGGCTACCTCCGACTCATAAACATCATCCAGCTGGAACATGTCAGATGCAGTCTTCTTCTTCTTGGGCTTCCGGGTCGTTCTCCTGGCGGCTATGGCAGTGGCTCTAGCCTTCTTGGCAGCTTCATGATCATACTTGGCCTTCCAGAAGTCAGATTTGACATGTAAACAAATAAATAGGTTAAAAGGTCATGCAAGTATTTAAACTACTGAGGAAAACACAAAAAGAGAAAGAGGTCAGGGTTTTCACCTCTGGTGCCGGGTTAAGTTTGCAGAAGGGATTTAACCCAACCTTACTGCAGTCCTCATATTTGCCGTTCACAAGGATAGTTGACATTGCAACAATATATTCTTCAGTCAATTGAACAGAGCTATAACACAGAGAGTCATCTGGGCCTCCGCCATATTCATACATTAACTTGGATCGGCGGCTTAGACGGATGACCCGCCACGAGATCCAGCAACGGATCAAGTCAACTCCGGTTAAGCCATTTCCCAATAAAGCTTGAATCCTTTTGATAGATGGGATAAGCTTCTTGCATTCTGCAGTAGTAAGTTTGTCAGGGAGCACAAACTTGGAATCAAGACGCTCCACACGATAACCCGGCAGTGGTTTTTCATCAGCTGGTGATGTATCTTGGCAGTAGAACCAGGTTTGGTTCCAGTCTTGGAACATCACAAATTTTCAATTTGGAATGTTATACATTAGATCATCACTGCATATCATATTTTATTTGCTTTTGGTTTGATCCTAAAAATTCTACGCAACTCAAGGACCCTCGGAGAGAGTTGGGGATTTCGTTATTTTCATATTTGAGTTTTCTCAAATTGTGAAAATAGGATCATTTGATTTTATTTATTTTAACTTCAATTATTTCTATTATAAAAATATAAGAGAGGGAATAAAATGACTTCCCCAAAATAAAGAAATATTGAGGATTTAATAATAAAATCAAATAAGATTTTATTTTGGAGTTATTTGCTATTTTATTTGAATTTAGGAAAAATGCGCGTTTTCCAAAATTGCATTTAGGCCCCAAATAAATGTTCATCCTGTTCGGCTTGATTTTAGAAGTTGGGGAAAATTTATTTCGAGATTTTTGGAGTCTGTTTAGAATTTTTTTTTATTTGTTTTTCTGCGCGTAATTATTTAAAAAACGCGCAACCGACTTAGGGCCGGTTTCGGCCAGGACTCTTCGGGCCGGCCTTTATAAGGAGCCGCCCCGAGCCCGTTAAGCCCCAAGCCACCCCGTGCCGCCTACCCCTAACCCTAACCCGCCGCCGCCGCGTGCCGCCGCAGCCGCTGGACCCCGCCGCCCGCGTCGCCGCGCCGCCGCACGCCGCCCCGCCACCGCCCCATGCCGCCCGAGCCGCCGCCGGACCCCGCCGCCACCGCCCGACGCCGCTGGAGCCACCGCCGCTGCCGCCGGACCCCGGTGCCTCGCCGGAGGTAGACCCCGCCTCGCTGCCACCGGTTTTCCTCGGAAAACCGTTTGATTTTCCGTTCGGTTTTTCGTCGGTTTTTAAGATCCGTTTTTTAGATCGGTTTATTTCCGCTTTAGTTTATTTAGCGAGCGTTCACTCGTTCGTTCATCTTAACGAACGTGTTCACCGTTTAGTTACAGAAAACGAACGTTTGTTCGTTAATTTGTTCGTCGTTTTTCTTTTTCCTCGGATTTTCCGCGATTATTTCTCATCGCGATTTCTGATCCGATTTTCGTTCTAGTATAACTTTTCGCTCATTTATCGGAATCAGGCGATTCAAGCGCCTGGAGTTTCGTCTCGAAACACTCTTTCCGTTTAACCAACTCAAACAAGTTTTTGCTTCTGTAAAATTTAACCTATATCCAGATTAGTAAATGAAGTTTGTTTCTTTCGCCGTTTGACTTTCGTTGCTTCGTTCGATTTGATTCTTTTTGCAAACCGGAGTTCTTAAGTTGAACTTTCCGGTTAGATCTCTTATTTGAGTTTTACATGTGCATTAGATGAGTGCTTATTGTGTGCTTGTTTGTCTGTGATAGAGTACCTAGAGTGCGCCGCTTGCTACTTCGAATCGCTAGGTTTCGCGGATCATCAGCAAGGCAAGTAAAATTGTGATCATACATCCTATTACCCAGTTTTATTGCATTTGATCAATCCTCAAACATTGCATGAATACTATCTAATTAAATTGTGGGTTTTGGGCAGTAGATGAGGTAGTACCTATTACCTGTTTTATTATCAAACCTTTGGGAGTTACTTCTATGTTTGCTTATATTGCCATGCTATGCTAGTACATGTGGATTGGGTGAGTGTATCCATGACAGATGTGAGATTGATAAATTAATGGTTTATTTAAGGTGGCAACTTAAACACACATCTGGGTGGATTGAGGCACCTGGGTATTCCAGTGATTGACTGTTTTTCTTTATGGACCGCGACCCAGGCTCAAAGGGATCATGAGATTATTCACACTAGAAACTTCTGTGTGCAGCCACAAGCTACTATGGGCTCTAGCATGGTTGACGAAGTCATGCGAACTCTTACAGTGGTAGACTAGCAGATGTAGGGGAAAGTAGGTGTAACGGTCTACCCGTTCGTAAGGTGCTAGCGCTTCTGAAAGACTATGTCTCGGTCATCCATTTCTTAAACACCATGTAGTGTGAGAATCCCAACGGAGGAGATCGAGTCTTGTGGGGAAAAGTGCGCAAACCACTGGAGAGTGTATAAACTAATCATGGTTTGGCGTGTCCCCGGTTATGGACGTCTTGAGTATCTAGTACTTGGATTATCATGTGAATCTCATCATGTTACTCTAATTAATATTGTTGGGTTTTAAAGATGATGCTTAATTGGGATTGAGAGGGTGTCTACACTCTCAATGTTTAACAACCACCATGATAGTTAAATAAAATTTATTCCTTTGTAGTAGGGAAAAATTGGCTTTACGCAAAACTGTAACCATAGAGCTTTCCACCAGCCATATATGCATGTAGTATAGCCTTATTCTTTCATATCTCTCTATGTGTTACTTTGCCAGCATATTCCATGTGCTGACCCGTTTTCGGGCTGCAACGTTCATGTTGTAGACTTTTCAGATGACGAGTAAGGTGCCTTTTAGGTCGTGGTTCTATACTCAGTGATGCCGTTGGAGTTGATGGACTCACTTATCTTCCAAGCCTTCCGCTGTTATCGTTATTAGATGGCCTTAAGCCATATTTATTGTAATAAGTTCTCTTTTGAGACATTCGATGTACTAAGTGTGTGATTGCTAAAGCCCTAGATCACTACTCACTCTTCTCATTTCTGACTCCTCATCTTTTCTACTCTTTTAGGATGGCGGATGCAAGGAACAAGTTTACACAACCGGATGAAGATACACCCTTTGGACGTCACTTGATGGAAGTCACTAGATATCTGAACATCGGAGTACCAAGCTTCACCGGAACCTACAACGCCACTTTACCTGAAGAGGAGCGCTGGATGATTCAAGTTCAAGTTCCAGGAAGGACGTTCATGCTAGTCACTGAGCCCATAGAGTTTTCCTTTGATGCACCAACCTGGAGTCTAGGAAAGAGCATGGCAGCTCACATCGCCATGTGACGTATTGGAGAAGTTTACGCAATGATCTGAAGGATACTATCTACCAGATTTTTGGGCGTCGAGATGAGCACTGGGAGATCAGCACCAAGAAGGATAGATCAATCGCAGCTTTTATTCAGGAGTTAAACCAGCACATTCGACGTCAAGAGAACCAGATGTGCGCAGACATGATAGATCTGAAGAAGGCAAGGACAAGAATCACGGAACTAGAGGAAGAACTCAAGACTACACGTGAAGATTATATGGAGGAAATCGAAGTACTAGTGGAGAAGAATGACGACCTGATCAAGAAGATCGGAATATTCATGGGGGGCCCTACACCAGTAGAAGAAGACGAAGAGCCCAAGGAGATTCGTCCGGAATACTACATCATCATTGACGACACCGACTCGGACCCAGACGATAGCGATGATGACTATGTTGATGAAGCTGGAGCAGATATCATGGAGTCTGCAACCGAAGAATATTTCTAGTAGACCACCATAACAGTAGTAGTGTTCCACCATGTATATGGAGTAGTCCGAGCACTTTTATAACGATAGTTCTAGATCGATTGTATGCCCTTGTTTGATTGAATGAAGTGATTTTGTGTGCATTTGCCTCATGTGCATTTGGGTAGTGTTTTCTCTCTAGACCCCTCTCTATTCTTAAACCTCATCTTTTCTAAACCCATCAAATGCCTCCGAGACGTGACCCCAGATTTACCTTCCCACAGGAGCTCACTCAGTTGATCCAACAGCAGAATACGTTGATGCAGTTGCTAGTACAGAATCAGAATCAGGGGAACAACAACAAGAACAACAACAACAACAACCCACCACCGCCACCACCTGTTGATCACTTAACCCGTTTTCATAGGCTGAATCCGCCAGTGTTCTCCAGTAGCACCGAGACAATTGTTGCAGATGATTGGCTCCGCAAGACAGCAAGGGAGTTTACCACGGCAGGATGCACAGATGCGGAAAAGGTGAAATTTGCCGCACATCAGCTTGAAGGACCCGCAGCATCCTGGTGGGAGAATTTCACAGCCACTTACCCTATCAACACTGTCACATGGGATCAATTTCAGCAGGCTTTCCGTATTGCCCATGTTTCAGCAGGAGCCATGGCCATGAAGAAGCGTGAGTTTCACAACTTGCGCCAAGGAGGACGGACAATTGGCTAGTATGTGGATGACTTTAGTAAGCTAGCACGTTATGCCCCAGATGACGTTGCTACGATGCAGCTAATAAGCAGGAGAAGTTTTTGGAGGGGCGGAATGATGAGTTGAGCATGCAGTTGATGGTAGCAAGCTTCAACAACTACCAGGAGTTGGTAGATCGTGCTCTTATGATTGAAGGGAAGCAGCAGCAGATTGAAAACCGTAAGAGGAAGTATGGACAAGGGAAGTACAATTCAGGAGATCAGCAGAAGCCACATTTTACCCCTAAACCAGGAGGACACTTTGAGCATACCCATGGGGGAGGAAGCTCGCACAATCATAATGGCCCCAAGAATGGTAATGGGAGTGGAGGAAGCAACGGCCAGAACCGTACCAACCCATCAACAACAGCCAAGAGAGACCTGAGCCAAGTCACTTGCTTTAAGTGCCAGAAGACCGGACATTATGCCAATGAATGTCCTGAATCCCAGAATGGAAATGGCAATGGAAGCTCTAGGAATAAGCCTAACCCTTTCAATAGGGGACAGGTGAACCACGTTAACGTGGAGGAGGTTGAAGAGCAGCCGGATGCATTAATCGGTAAGATTTTGGTTAAGTCTTTTACTGCAATTGTTCTTTTTGATACTGGTGCATCGCATTCATACATATCAAGGGGATTCGCGGATAAGTATAACCTGCCCACTAAGGTTCTTAGAACACCTATGCTAGTAAGCTCACCAGGAGCGGAGTATATGGCCAGCCGAGGATGTTTTCAAGTGCCATTGAGTATAGGTAGGCATGTGTTTCCCTGAGATTTGATCATTTTGGAATCGCAAGGTTTGGATGTAATTCTGGGTATGGATTGGCTGTCGATGTATGGAGGAAACATCGATTGCACCAGTAGTCGATTTTGCTTACCACCCCAGAAGGAAGAAGGATCAAGTATGTATCCCGACATGTTCCTAAGAGGACTCAAGTGAATTCCTTAACAGGAGTTGTACAGGAGGAAGTACCAGTGGTGAAGGATTTCTCTGACGTATTTCCAGAGGAGTTGCCAGCATGCCACCGGATAGAGATATTGAGTTTTTTATTGAACTTTTGCCAGGCACAGGGCCAATATCTAAGAGACCATACAGGATGCCCGCAAAGGATTTGGAAGAGATTAAGAAGCAGATTAAAGAGTTACTGGATAAAGGTTATATTCGCCCAAGTTCTTCGCCTTGGGGATTGCCAGTACTTCTAGTGGATAAAAAGGATGGATCGTTAAGGATGGTTGTTGATTATGGAGGATTGAATGAAGTAACAATCAAGAACAAGTACCCACTACCGATGATCAATGATCTATTTGATCGATTGCAAGGAGCTAAGGTATTTTCCAAGATCGATCTGCGATCAGGATACCATTAGTTGAAGATTCGAGAATAGGATATACCTAAGACGACTTTTACCACCAGGTATGGGTTGTACGAGTACACCGTTATGTCATTTGGTTTGACTAACGCACCTGCCTATTTTATGAACATGATGAACAAAGTGTTTATGGAGTTTTTGGATAAGTTTGTCGTAGTGTTCATTGATGATATTCTGGTTTACTCGAAGAATGAAGAGGAGCATAAGGAGCATTTGTGTTTGGTACTTGAGAAGCTCAAAGAACATCAGTTATATGCCAAGTTTAGCAAATGTGAGTTTTGGTTGAAGGAAGTTGGATTCCTCGGACACGTTATATCCGGAGAAGGTATAGCAGTAGATCCCACCAAGGTTGACACTGTGACAAATTGGGAAGCCCCAACAACAGTTGGAGAGATCCGGAGTTTTCTTGGACTCGCAGGATACTACCGGAGATTCATTGAAAATTTCTCGAAGATTGCAAAACCTATGACAGAGTTGTTGAAGAAGGATACCAAGTTCAAATGGACTGAGGAATGTGAGGCCAGTTTCCAGGAGTTGAAGAAATGTTTGGTTACACAACCAGTGTTGATTTTGCCAGATCAGAACAAGGATTATGAGGTGTATTGCGATGCTTCATGTTGAGGAATTGGAGCAGTGCTTATGCAGGAGGGAAGAGTTGTTTCATATGCCTCACGACAGCTTAAGCCTCATGAGTTGAATTATGCCACGCATGATTTTTAGCAGCCGTAGTGCATGCATTAAAGACTTGGAGACATTTTCTCATTGGAAACCATTGTGAAGTGTACACGGATCACAAGAGTTTGAAGTATATTTTCACACAGAAGGAACTGAATCTCAGGCAAAGGAGATGGTTGGAGCTCATCAAGAATTACGATATGAGATTGCATTATCATCCCTGAAAGGCTAACATAGTAGCCGATGCGCTGAGCCGTAAAAGCCATGTCAACACCCTAATGATGGGAGATTTACCGAAGGAGTTAGCCGAGGACCTTCATGAGCTATGTTTGGAGATAGTTCCGAGAGGCTATGTAGCAGCATTGGAGATTCAGTCTACCTTGATGGATAAGATCAGAGAAGCTCAGAAGACTATCAAGGAGATTGCCTCTATAAAGGAGAAGATGAACAAAGGAAAAGTTAAAGGATTTCGTGAGGATGAGCATGATACCTTATGGTTTGAAGACCGTGGTGATGTGCCTAACGACCCGGAGATCAGGAAGTTAATTCTGCAGGAGGCCCATGATTCACCATATTCGATTCACCCAGGAAATACCAAGATGTATTTGGATTTGAAGGATACTTTCTGGTGGACCGGAATGAAGAAGGATATTGTGGTGTATGTAGCAATTTGTGATGTATGTCAGAGAGTAAAGGCAGAGCATCAGAAGCCAGCAGGATTGTTACAGCCATTGCCGATACCCGAATGGAAGTGGGACAAGCTAGGCATGGATTTTATTACGGGATTGCCCAGAACTCGTTCAGGCTATGACTCGATTTGGGTAGTAGTCGATCGTTTGACAAAGGTAGCTCATTTCATCCCAGTGAAGACTACTTACACCAGTGCTAAGTTCGCAAAGATATACATGACCAGGATCGTATGTCTGCATGGAGTTCCAAGGAGTATTGTATCAGATAGAGGAACCCAGTTTACCTCAAAGTTCTGGAATCAGTTGCACGAAACTTTGGGTACCAGGCTAGAGTTCAGCACAGCTTTTCATCCACAGACAGATGGACAGACCGAGAGAGTCAACCAGATTTTGGAGGATATGCTAAGAGCTTGCGCGCTAGATTACGGATCTAGTTGGGACGACAATTTGCCTTATGCAGAGTTCTCTTACAACAACAATTATCAATCCAGTTTGAAGATGGCCCCTTTTGAAGCCTTGTACGGAAGGAGGTTCAGGACCCCATTGTCGTGGGATGAAGTTGGAGACCGCCAGTTGTTTGGACCGGATTTGATTAAGGATTCTGAACAGAAGGTGAAATTGATTCGCGATAGGCTCAAGGTAGCCCAGTCTAGGCAGAAGAGCTACGCGGATTCTAAACGCAAGGAGACAGTTTACGAAGTTGGAGACCGAGTTTATCTTCGAGTATCTCCACTTCGAGGAGTTAAGCGCTTTGGAGTTAAGGGAAAGTTAGTGCCACGTTTTGTAGGACCATAAAAGGTTTTGGAGCGTATGGGAGAAGTAGCCTACAAATTGGAATTGCCCGAAGGATTGTCAGGAGTTCACGATGTATTCCACGTTTCCAAGTTGAAGAAGTGTCACACTGAGATGGCTGATATACCGCTGAGAGATACAGTGCCGCTAGAAGCGATTCAGTTGGACAGTGATTTGACCTATGAGGAGAAACCAGTCAAGATCCTTGAGTATGCCAGCTGAGTCACCCGCAGCAAGGTTATCAAGTTCTGCAAAGTTCAGTGGAGCCACCACACCGAGGATGAAGCCACCTGGGAGCGAGAGGAAGATCTGCTGAAGGACTACCCTCACCTATTTTCTAGCCAACCTGAATCTCGAGGGCAAGATTCATCTTAAGGGGGGTAGGTTTGTAACATCCCAAATTTTCAATTTGGAATATTATACATTAGATCATCACTGCATATCATATTTTATTTGCTTTTTGTTTGATCCTAGAAATTCTACGCAACTCCAGGACCCTCGGAGATAGTTGGGGATTTCGTTATTTTCATATTTGAGTTTTCTCAAATTTTGAAAATAGGATCATTTGATTTTATTTATTTTATCTTCAATTTTTTATATTATAAAAATATGAGAGAGGGAATAAAATGACTTTCCCAAAATAAAGAAATATTGAGGATTTAATAATAAAATCAAATAAGATTTTATTTTGGAGTTATTTGCTATTTTATTTGAATTTAGGAAAAATGCACATTTTCCAAAATTGCATTTAGGCCCCAAATAAATGTTGATTTTATAAGTCGGGGAAAATTTATTTCGGGATTTTTGGAGTCCCTTTAGTATTTCTTTTATTTGTTTTTCTGCATGTAATTATTTAAAAAAGACGCGCAACCGACTTAGGGCCGGTTTCGGCCAGGACTCTTCGGGCCGGCCTTTATAAGGACCCATCCCGAGCCCGTTAAGCCCCAAGCCACCCCGCGCTGCCTAACCCTAACCCTAACCCGCCGCCGCCGCGTGCCACCGCAGCCGCCGGACCCCGCTGCCGCATCGCCGCGCCGCCACACGCCGCCCCGCCGCCGCCCCACGCCGCCCGAGCCGCCGCCGGACCCCGCCGCCGCCGGACCCCGTTGCCTCGCCGGAGGTTGACCCTGCCTCGCCGCCGCCGGTTTTCCGTCAGTTTTTTTAAAGCCGTTTTTTAGATCGGTTTATTTCCGGTTTAGTTTATTTAGTGAGCGTTCGCTCGTTCGTTCGTCTTCACGAACGCGTTCACCGTTTAGTTACAGAAAATGAACGTTCGTTCGTTAATCTGTTCATCGTTTTTCTTTTTCTCGGATTTTCCACGATTATTTCTGATCGCGGTTTCTGATCCGATTTTCGTTCTAGTATAAATTTTCGCTCGTTTATCGGAATCAGGCGATTCAAGCGCCTGGAGTTTCGTCTCAAAACCCTCTTTCCATTCAACCAACTCAAACAAGTTTTGGCTTCTGTAAAATTTGACCTAGATCCAGATTAGTACATGAAGTTTGTTTCTTTCGCCGTTTGACTTTCGTTGCTTCGTTTGATTTGATTCTTTTTGCAAACTGGAGTTCTTAAGTTGAACTTTCTAGTTAGATCTCTTATTTGAGTTTTACCTATGCATTAGATGAGTGCTTATTGTGTGCTTGTTTGTTTGCGATAGAGTACCCGGAGTGCGCCGCTTGCTACTTCGAATCGCTAGGTTTCATGGATCATCAGCAAGGCAAGTAACACTTTGATCATACCTCCTATTACCCAGTTTTATTGCATTAGATCAATCCTCAAACATTGCATGAATAGGATCTAATTAAATTGTGGGTTTTGGCCAGTAGATGAGGTAGTACCTATTACCTGTTTTATTATCAAACCTTTGGGAGTTACTGAAGGAAATATGCCCTAGAGGCAATAATAAAGTTATTATTTATTTCCTTATATCATGATAAATGTTTATTATTCATGCTAGAATTGTATTAACCGGAAATATAATACATGTGTGAATACATAGACAAACAAAGTGTCACTAGTGTGCCTCTACTTGACTAGCTCGTTAATCAAAGATGGTTATGTTTCCTAACCATGAACAAGTAGTTGTCATTTGATTAACGGGATCACATCATTAAATGAATGATCTGATTGACATGACCCATTCCATTAGCTTAGCACCCGATTGTTTAGTATGTTGCTATTGCTTTCTTCATGACTTATACATGTTCCTATGACTATGAGATTATGCAACTCCCGTTTGCCGGAGAAACACTTTGTGTGCTACCAAACGTCACAACGTAACTGGGTGATTATAAAGGAGCTCTACAGGTGTCTTCAAAGGTAAATGTTGGGTTGGCATATTTCAAGATTAGGATTTGTCACTCCGATTGTCGGAGAGGTATCTCTGGGCCCTCTCGGTAATGCACATCACTTAAGCCTTGCAAGCACTGCAACCAATGAGTTAGTTGCGAGATGATGTATTACAGAACGAGTAAAGAGACTTGCCGGTAACGAGATTGAACTAGGTATTTGGAATACCGACGATCGAATCTCGGGCAAGTAACATACCGATGACAAAGGGAACAACGTATGTTGTTATGCGGTCTGACCGATAAAGATCTTCGTAGAATATGTAGGAGCCAATATGGGCATCCAGGTCCCGCTGTTGGTTATTGACCGGAGACATGTCTCGGTCATGTCTACATTGTTCTCGAACCCGTAGGGTCCGCACGCTTAAGGTTACGATGACAGTTATATTATGAGTTTATGCATTTTGATGTACCGAAGGTTGTTCGGAGTCCCGGATGTGATCACGGACATGACGAGGAGTCTCGAAATGGTCGAGACATAAAGATTGATATATTGGAAGCCTATGTTTGGATATCGGAAGTGTTCCGGGTGAAATCGGGATTTTACCGGAGTACCGGGAGGTTACCGGAACCCCCCGGGGAGCTAGATGGGCCTTAATGGGCCTTGGTGGAAAAGAGAAGAGGCAGCCCATAGTGGGCCGCGCGCCCCTCCCCTCCCTTGGTCCGAATTGGACAAGGAGAGGGGGCTGGCCCCTCTCTCTTTTCCCCCCTCCGCAAGTCCTATTCCAACTAGGATTGGGGGGGATCCTACTCCCAGAGGGAGTAGGACTCTCCTGGCGCGCCCTATGTGGCCGGCCGGCCTCCCCCCCTTTGGTCCTTTATATACTGAGGCAGAGGCACCCTAGAGACACACAAGTTGATCCACGTGATCTATTCCTTAGCCATGTGCGGCGTCCCCTGCCACCATAGTCCTTGATAATATTTTAGCGGAGTTTAGGCGAAGCCCTGCTGCAGTAGTTCATCAAGATCGTCACCACGCCGTCGTGCTGACGGAACTCTTCCCCGACACTTTGCTGGATCAGAGTCCGGGGATCGTCATCGAGCTGAACGTGTGCTAGAATTCGGAGGTGCCATAGTTTCGGTGCTTGATCGGTCGGGCCGTGGAGATGTACGACTACATCAACCAAACGCTTCAGTTGTCTATCTACGAGGTACGTAGATCATACTCCCCCCCTCGTTGCTATGCATCACATGATCTTGCGTGTGCGTAGGAATTTTTTCGAAATTACTACGAAACCCAACAGTTACTTCTATGTTTGCTTATATTGACATGCTATGCTAGTAGACGTGGATTGGGTGAGTGTGTCCATGACAGATGTGAGATTGATAAATTATTGGTTTATTTAAGGTGGCAACTTAAACACACATCTAGGTGGATTGAGGCACCTGGGTATTCCAGTGATTGCCTGTTTTTCTTTATGGACCGCCACCCAGGCTCAAAGGGATCATGAGATTATTCATACTAGAAACTTCCATGTGCAGCCACAAGCTACTATGGGCTCTAGCATAGTTGACTAAGTCGTGCGAACTCTTACAGTGGTAGACTAGCAGATGTAGGGGAAAGTAGGTGTAATGGTCTACCCGTTCGTAAGGTGCTAGCGCTACTGAAAGACTATGTCTCGGTCATCCATTTCTCAAACACCGTGTAGTGCGAGAATCCCAACGGAGGAGATTGAGTATTGTGGGGAAAAGTGCGCTTGGAGTTTTGTCTCGAAACCCTCTTTCCGTTTAACCAACTCAAACAAGTTTTTGCCACTGTAAAAATTGCCCTAGACCCAGAATAGTAAACGAAGCTTGTTTCTCTTGCCGTTTGTTTTTCGTTGCTTCGTTCGTTTTGATTCTTTTTGGCAACCGGAGTTCTTAAGTTGAACTTTCTGGTTAGTTCTCTTGTTCGAGTTTTACCTGTGCATTAGTTGAGTACTTATTGTATGTTTGTTTGTTTGCGATAGAGTACCCGGAGTGCGCCGCTTGCTACTTTGAATCGCTAGGTTTCCCGGATCATCAGCAAGGCAAGTAACACTTTGATCATACCTCCTACTACCCAGTTTTATTGCATTAGATCAATCCTCACAAATTGCATCATTAGGATCTAAATAAATTGTGGGTTTGGGGAGTAGTTGAGGTAGTACCTATTACCTGTTTATCATCAAACCTTTGGGAGTTACTCTACGTTTGCTTACTATTGCTATGCTATGCTAGTAGACGTGGATTGGGTGAGTGTATCCATGACAGATGTGAGCTTTGTTAATTAATGGTTTATTTAAGGTGGCAACCTAAACACACATCTGGGTGGATTGAGGCACCTGGGTATTCCAGCGATTGCCTGTTTTCTTTTGGACCGCCACCCAGGCTCAAAGGGATCATGATATTATTCATACTAGAAACTTCCATGTGCAGCCACAAGCTACTATGGGCTCTAGCATACTTGACTAAGTCGTGCGAACTCTTACAGTGGTAGACTAGCAGATGTAGGGGATGTAGGTTGGTACGGTCTACCCGTTCGTAAGGTGCTAGCTCTTCCGAAAGACTATGTCTCGGTCATCCTGTAACGCCCCGTGACCGATGTGCCAGGTGTCGTCCAGTTATTCGATGTTGTTTGCCTTGTCATTGCTTGCGTGTCATGCTTTGCATATCATGTCATCATGTGCATTTCATTTGCATACGTGTTCGTCTCATGCATCCGAGAATTTTCCCCGTTGTCCATTTTGCATCCGGTGCTCCGTTCTCCTCCGGTGGTCATTTCTACCTTTCTCTCATGTGTGGGGATTAAACATTTCCAGATTGGACCGAGACTTGCCAAGCGGACTTGGTTTACTACCGGTAGACCGCCTGTCAAGTTTCGTACCATTTGGACTCCGTTTGATACTCCAACGGTTAACCGAGGGACCGAAAAGGCCTCATGTGTGTTGCAGCCCAACACCCTTTCAATTTGGCCCAAAACCCACCAAAACCCCCTCCATCATCTAGAGCGTTCGATCACGATCGCGTGGCCGAAAACCGCACCTCATTTGGACTCTCCTAGCTCCCTCTACCTATATATTTGTGATTCCCTCCGAAATTTTCGCGGATGAAACCCTAGCCATCTTCCTCCTCGTGCCCGAACAAAATCTCCACCGCATCGGACAATGTCCGCGCCACCGCCGCCACCTCACCCGGACCAATCCGGAGCCGCCACGTCGCCTCCTCCGCCGCTCGAACCAATCGGCGAGCTCCACCTCAGCCGGCCGCCTCCCTCTCCACCGCGTGGCCCGCGGGGCCCAGATCCGGCGCGCGCGGGCCCGGTCACCGCCGCCAGCCGCCCGGCTCTCCTCCCGCCCGAGCCCGCGGCTCCTCCTGCCGGCCGCCGTCGGAAGCCGCCACATCGCGCCTCTTCCTCCGCGTCGGCTCGCCGCCGACCCGCTCGCCGATCCGCGCCGCCGCCGCCATGGCGCCCTGCCCCGCCGTCCGCCGCCTCGCCTCGCCGGTGCATCACCGGATCCGGCCGCCCCTCTCCCTTGACTCCGGTGCCCCGACGAACTCCGGCCCGGCGAACCTCGGCATCCGCGCCCTGCTACAGTAACCGCCCGGATCCGATCTGGATCTGAGATCCGCGGGTTGAATTTTTCGTCCCTAACCCTAATATTTTGCCCATCTTCATCACATCGTAACTTTGCATCCATAGCTCCGATTCATGCATATAGCATATCAAAATGTTCGTCTCAAAGAGTACATCATTTCATCTCATTGCATCATTTTCATTTGAGTTCATCTTGATGCCCGAAATGCTGCTGGAAGAGTGCTACTTGAGATAATTGTCAGATCTTCTACTCCATTTAGATATTTGTCATTTTTGCCATGATTAATGTGTGCATGATATGCCCATGAAATCTACATGTGTTTTGTTAAGGGTTTTGCCATATTTCTAGAGGTGCAACCCATGTATTTTTGTGATGTGTGTGGTAACTAGCACAAGCTTGCAAAGTGAGGCACTTGGTAATGCTGATTTCAGGGACTTAGCATTTCCACTAAGTCCTTGATCTGTTTATTTCATGATGCCATATGTTCATGTTGTTTCCTAATGATCCGTGCCTCTTTCGAGGATGATCAGTAAGGATGTTTTGTTAATCTTGTAGTGCCCTATCCATCCATGTCTTTGTTTTCAATTATGGAGCACCCTAGCTTGAGTCCATCGAGCTCTACTTTTGCTATTTCGTGAATCTGGGCAGATTGTCTACTTGTTAGCGATTTTGCCGAGGATGTTGTAGTTGATCCGTGCATGCTATGTTATTGTTCTTGCCATTTCTAGCTTGTATTTTGTGTATTCTTGATGGGTGTATGATTAGCTTGTCATGACTTGCTCTGTAGTGAGTGCATCGAGCTCGTAAACATGCCTACTTGATATCTGTTTTCAGCATGCTCCAGTTTTCACTAAGTCTGAGAACTGATTATGTTTTTGCCATGTCCACATGCTTGCAATTGTATTTTCTGATCCCTTTTGGCTCAAGGTCACTAAGGGACTTTTGTTAAGCTCTTTGAGTAGCTCCATGCCATGCTTTACTTTGCCATGTTCAGGTCCTGTAGCATATAGTTTTCATGCTCCAAAGAGTGCTATCTGATCTGAAATTCAAGGCTTGTGTTCACTAAGTCTGAAATCTGTTTACCGTTTGCTGTTTTGCCATGCTTGTTTGAACCTGTTAATGGATGAATTGGCCATAGCTCAGTGCTAGTATTTTGTTAAGCATCATGAATGGATTCCTGCCATGTATTTTGTTGCCATGTTTGGGTGCTGTAGCATGTT